>NC_056435.1:6673137-6995137 GCF_018296145.1 Oncorhynchus tshawytscha
CGATATAACATAACTGTGATATCACAAAAGTATGCGTGCATATATGTTTAATTGTAAACTTTTCCTGGCAAGATATGATGATGACATATCATACAGCGGGGAGAACAAGTATTTGATACACTGCCGATTTTGCAGGTTTTCCTACTTACAAAGCATGTAGAGGTCTATAATTTTCAAAATCCAGAAAATCACATTGTATGATTTTTAAATAATTAATTTGCATTTTATTGCATGACATAAGTATTTGATACATCAGAAAAGCAGAACTTAATATTTGGTACTGAAACCTTTGCTTGCAATTACAGAGATTATACGTTTCCTGTAGTTCTTGACCAGGTTTGCACACACCGCAGCAGGGATTTTGGCCCACTCCTCCATACAGACCTTCTCCAGATCCTGCAGGTTTCGGGGCTGTCGCTGAGCAATACGGACTTTCAGCTCCCTCCAAAGATTTTCTAATGGGTTCAGGTCTGGAGATTGGCTAGGCCACTCCAGGACCTTGAGATACTTATTACGGAGCCACTCCTTAGTTGCCCTGGCTGTGTGTTTCGGGTCATTGTCATGCTGGAAGACCCAGCCACGACCCATCTTCAATGCTCTTACTGAGGGATGGAGGTTGTTGGCCAAGATCTCGCGATACATGGCCCCATCCATCCTCCCCTCAATATGGTGCAGTCGTCCTGTCCCCTTTGCAGAAAAGCATCCCCAAAGAATGATGTTTCCACCTCCATGCTTCACGGTTGCGATGGTGTTCTTGGGGTTGTACTCATCCTTCGTCTTCCTCCAAACATGGCAAGTGGAGTTTCGACCAAAAAGCTCTATTTTTGTCTCATCAGACCACATGACCTTCTCCCATTCCTCCTCTGGATCATCCAGATGGTCATCGGCAAACTTCAGACGAGCCTGGACATGCGCTGGCTTGAGCAGGGGGACCTTGCGTGCGCTGCAGGATTTTAATCCATGACGGCGTATTACTAATGGTTTTCTTTGAGACTGTGGTCCCAGCTCTCTTCAGGTCATTGACCAGGTCCTGCCGTGTAGTTCCGGGCTGATCCCTCACCTTCCTCATGAACATTGATGCCCCACGAGGTGAGATCTTGCGTGGAGCCCCAGACCGAGGGTGATTGACCGTCATCTTGAACTTCTTCCATTTTCTAATAATTGCACCAACAGTTGTTGCCTTCTCACCAAGCTGCTTGCCTATTGTCCTGTAGCCCATCCCAGCATTGTGCAGGTCTGCAATATGATCCCTGATGTCCTTACACAGCTCTCTGGTCTTGGCCATTGTGGACCGTTTGGAGTCTGTTTGATTGAGTGTGTGGACAGGTGAGAGAGACAGAATTCTTACTGGTTGGTAGGTGATCAAATACTTATGTCATGCAATAAAATGCAAATTAATTACTTAAAACTCATACAATGTGATTTTCTGGACTTTTGTTTTAGATTCCGTCTCTCACAGTTGAAGTGTACCCATGATAAAACATTACAGACCTCTACATGCTTTGTAAAGTAGGAAAACCTGCAAAATTCGCAGTGTATCAAATACTTGTTCTCCCCACTGTATATGACATGCTTTGTGTTGAAATAGTAGTCTCACAGGCGTTTACTGTAGACATTCTTGTTTATGTGTTCAGGAGCAGATTTGTGCTATAGCCTGTGAAATGTCATAACCCAGAGGGGAAGCAAAGTCTGCAACAACCACCTCCCGGAAGTGACCAGACGGTCCAACACACACTCTCAGAAGTTCCCTTGGTCCGGAACTCAACGTCTCCAGCAAGGGAAACAGAAAAAGTTTCATGTTTGATGTGTAGTTTTGTCTTCTTTCTCTGTTACCTCAAGACAGTACTTTTGTTCCTTCTCATTGGTTAAAGTGAACCACATGTCTTCAAGATGTGTTTATTAACGACATTCTCAAATCAAAATCAAATCAAAAAAAATTATTTGTCACCTACACGTGTTTACCAGATGTTATTGCGGGTGTAGTGAAATGCTTGTGTTTCTCGCCCCAACAGTGCGGTAATATCTAACAAGTCATATCTAACAATTTCACAATACATACAAATCTAAAGTAAAGGTATGGAATTAAGAATATATTAATACGTGGGTGAGCAATGCCAGAGCGGCATAGACTAAGATACAGTAGAATAGGATATGTTTCAGCTGGAGTGTATAAACATATCAGAAATATCATGTCCTTTCTCTTTCACTTATCCTCATCCAAGACAGAAGCCATAATAACATGCTCAATGATTGCTTCAAGACTGTTTTGGGCCGTGTTGTAAATAGAGAACATTTAGCTCTGTTGACGTTAGGTGAGAGGATTTTGGGCCTATTAACATGAAACCCAAAGCGTAGAGATTATGAAGCAATTTGCTTGTTTTAGGGCTATTTTGGGGAAGACAGGATTAATCTTTTTCCTCGTTGCTTTCCACTGAAGATTAGCATGTTGGAGTCGTGAGTTGGGCAATCTAATTTGATTTACATAACATCAATTTCCCTTTTTCAAATTGTATAAATATTAGAATATGCATAATATTTAATCACAATCAATTAACCACAAGATTAGTATGACACGCCTTTAAATATACCCTTTCTTCCCTGCAGAAAAAAAATTGCTTAAGGCTTAAACAGAAAAAATAGACACTTTGAATTTACACTAATTTTAATGCGTGAACAGCCCTCAAGGGCCTAGTCCCTGAGAACATACTGTATCTAAGTGAGTTGTGTAAGTGAGTTGCGTTTGTTAAGATTTGGTTGGGATTAAGCTTGTATTTAGTTTCAGCTAGTTATGATTGGAGAAACAGGATTTATCCATATCATGTTTCTCCTGTATACGTGCACTGCTATGTGCAATATGCTTACTACAGAGGTACTTCATCTTTATAAGTCACACAGAACCGTGGTCCAGTTGCATTACACACATTTACCACAATGTCATGCGATACTGTAATTGTACAACATACTCTTCTCTAGGAGTGAGTCACTTTCAAAGCCACACAACCTTGTAAGACTATTGTAGACACAAGGCTGTTGGTAAGGGATCCACATTTCTATTCTCCCCAGTGAAATGCAAGCCTCAAAAGGGATTGCTGGAAGGTGAAAGTCAAACTGAAAAGCATTCCACAGGTTCGGGGGCTGTTGACCATATCAAAGCTCTATACCTAGGCGGTGGCATGAAACAGATACTGTGTTTCATTGCTGTCATCTTTGTTCCAGATCATCAGGTTTTGCCGTGTATTATGGCACTCTGTGGTTTAATGGTTTGGTGAGACTTGGTTTGACCCAACATGACTGAGGGGGGTTTTAAGGCACATTTAACTGTATTGGCTAAGTGCCATTGGTTACCAACAATCTGTGTCTTTCCAGAATGTCACATACTTGCCATAGTGTGGTTGAATGTCAACCTAATTTTACTTGGTGTGTGTGTTTCTGTGTGTACAGTGCATTTGGAAAGTATTCAGACCACTTGACTTGTTCCACGTTTTGTTATGTTACAGCCTTGTTCTAAAATGTATTAAATTGTATTTGTTTCTCTCTCATCAATCTACACAATACCCTATAATGACAAAGCAAAAATTGCAAATAAACTTAAATATCACATTGACATAAGTATTCAGACCCTTTACTCAGTACTTTGTTGAAGCACCTTTGGCAGTGATTACAGCATCGAGTCTTCTTGGGTATGACGCTACAAGCTTGGCATACCTGTATTTGGGTAGTTTCTCCCATTCTTCTCTGCAGATCCTCTCAAGCTCGGTCAGGTGTGATAGGGAGCGTTCCTGCACAGCTATTTTAAGGTCTCTCCAGAGATGTTCAAATACAGAGATCCGGGCTCTGGCTGGGACACACAAGGACATTCAGAGACTTGTCCCGAAGCCACTCTTGCGTTGTCTAAGGTTGTGATCCTGTTGGAAGGTGAACCTTCACCCCAGTCTGAGGTACTGAGCGCTCCAGGGCAGGTTTTTATCAAGGATCTCTCTGTACTTTGCTCCATTCATCTTTCCCTCGATCCTGACTAGTCTCCCAGTCCAAGCAGCTGAAAAACACCCCCGCAGCATGATGCTGCCACTGTTTTTCATGAATCTGAGAGTCTTTAGGTGCCTTTTGGAAAATTCCAAGCTTGCTGTCATGTGCCTTTTAGTGAGGAGTGGCTTCCATCTGGCCACTCTACCATAAAGGCCTGATTGGTGGAGTACTGCAGAGATGGTTGTCCTTCTGGAAGGTTCTATCATCTCCACAGAGGAACTCTAGAGCTCTGTCAAAGTGACAATCATGTTCTTGGTCACCTCCCTGACCAAGGCCCTTCTCCCCCGAATGCCTAGTTTGGCCCGGGCGCCAGCTCTAGGAAGAGTCTTGGTGGTTCAAAACTTCTTCCATTTAAGAATGATGGTGGCCACTGTATTCTTGGGGATCTTCAATGCTGCAGACATGTTTTGGTACCCTTCCCCAGATCTGTACCTCAACACAATCCTGTCTCAGAGCTCTATGGACAATTCCTTTGAGGTATTATGTGTAAATTGATGAGGATGTATTTTTATTTGATCCATTTTAGAATAAGGCTGTAACTAAACAAAATGTGAAAAAAGTCAAATGGTCTGAACAATTTCTGAAGGTACTGTATGTGTCACACCCTGACCATAGTTTGCTTTGTATGTTTCTATGTTTTGGTTGGTCAGGGTGTGATCTGAGTGGGCATTCTATGTTGGATGTCTTGTTTGTCTATTTCTATGTCTGGCCTGATATGGTTCTCAATCAGAGGCAGGTGTTAGTCATTGTCTCTGATTGGGAACCATATTTAGGTAGCCTGGGTTTCACTGTGTGTTTGTGGGTGATTGTTCCTGTCTCTGTGTTTGCATCGGATAGGACTGTTTTCGGTTTTCGCACATTTGTTGTTTTGTTAGTTTTTTCATGTACAGTTTCTTTATTAAAGTACAATGAATAACAACCACGCTGCATTTTGGTCCGCCTCTACTTCACCTAAAGAAAACCGTTACAGTATGTATGTGCATGTGGGGGGGGAATGTGTTTGTGGTAATGTGCGTTTGTGTGTGTGTGTGTGTGTGTGTGTGTGTGCACGCGTGTGCATATGCTTTGTTGCCTTAGCGTAAACCTAGAGGACAACAACAATTGTCGTGCTTTCACTATAGATGGTCGATGCACTTTTAGTTGTGAAGAAGTTGTTTCACTTCCTCCATGCCAGTGATACTGTCACTTGTCATCATAGTAATGCACCTTAATGTCGTTCCTTCAGATAAGTGTTCTAAACTCAAGGGCATTTAATGACAAAAACATCAGATGTAGAAAAATGCTGCAACATATCTAAGAACATAAGTCATCTTTCCTTCTGCTCGCCCCTCAACAACAGTGGTGTTGGAGGTAGACAGTTGACTTTTAGAACAAAAGCACAATGATTCAAGAAGTGATTTGAAGGATAAAGAACATTTTCAACATTCAAATGAATTTACATTCCGAAGACAAGCTGACCATCCCATGCAGTCTCCTTTGCTCGGAAATAACGAATAACAAAATGTGGGTATGATAAAATCCCCTTATGAATATATTACACTTGTGTTGTTTGTTTGCAGATACATTTGTATCTCTGTACATCTAGCCTATGGGCTATGTTTTGCTGCTAATCTGTGACGAGACGTCAAAATACACAAGACAGGTTACACTATTTAGTACAGATTTAGGTCCACACTCACGGCACTGAGCCTTCGGTCTACTGTACCTAAACTCACGCACACTGTGCACACCTAATTGCCTGGGTCAGTCTCGTCTGATTCACAATGCAAATCTAATGCAGAGTGACAACTCATTTGGGGCGAGAGGCTGTCCCCAGTACTCCAGGTCAATCAAGACAATTAGCATGAGAGACCAAAATACCCAGATGGAATACCCAAGTAAGAAGCTCATGATGAGGGATGATATCTTTCTGTTGCTATTTTTAGCCATACATTAGAATGTAATTTATTGTGGGTTTATTGGATATATCGTATTTTACTTGAAATTCATTACGGAAAAATATGTAACCACGGTGACATGAGCTAATGTACAGTTTTTGTTGTCATTTTACAAATCCATGGTTTGTTCATCTGTCCTTGTTGAGATCAAGTAGCAGTCAGGTCATGGAGTTTTTTCAGAGCTTGCACTAAAGCCAAAGTCCTCAGACATGCTGACGTCTCTATACACCATGACATTACAGAGGGTCTTTTTTTAATACTGGCTCTAGTTTGAATGCAAAGCTGAAAGTTAGCCTATTGACTGGAGGGAATGAGATCTGGCCGGATACTCTCCTGGCAGCACTGCATCGTGTCCTCTTTGTTTTGTATGCCTTATTTGCATAGACTGAACAAACAGTACTATGTGTGTCAATACAAGTCAAACCTGAGTAGCATAGTGTTTATTTATATTCTTTAATACTTCCTCTTGCACATATGTTAGCTAGAATACTAATTCCAACACAAAAGTTAGGAACATTGATTGATCTCTTGAAATTCAGCTTTTTCTTTTTTTCAACTCGGGATATCCATTACCAGACCAGTGTCTACATATGTGAAAATGGCACGTTTCTACGATCTGTGGTTACAATGACAAGAAAATGATAAGTAAAAATAAATAAAAATGCTTCTCTGTGACATCACAGAGTAGGATTAAATGTAAAAAATTGTGATTTTCAAAACCTGCAACAAGTGAGGGTATTTTCTTCCTCTCACGTCACTGCAAATCTCATAGTGTTTGAAAATCAACGTTTTTAAAATGTTTTGAAACTTTTGATGATGTCATCGGGCAGAACTTTTGAACTTCATATTTTTTTCGACAAAACTTAGAAATGTTCAGTTTTCACATATGTTGACAGTGGTATTGTGTCGGAAGATGATGAAAATGAGGTTTAAAAGTGGTGGAGTTGACCTATAAGGGTATTCTCTTACCTAGACTCTTTGTGCGTATGAGTTGCTGTTGCTGCCTCATCTGTCCATGATGCATCATAACTCTCCTCCCTATGACGCCTAAAATAACTTGTCTCATTATTCTAATCAGGGTGGGTCTTTCAAATCGAGGGGTGTGGACAGATTCCAGGGCAGAACTATTCCAAAGAACAAAAGTTCCTTTGCCAATTAGAACATTTCAATTCACTTTTTAAAACCGCAACAGACTTTTAAAAAATCAGCTTGACAGCATAGTCCAATTCTTATCAAAAGTCAGTCAGAACTATGGCAAAAATACCATTTGACTCAGTTTGACAGATGGCTATGCTCCGTCCCAGGATGGCGAAATGAGACACAAGGCAAAAAAAATTGAGAGGAACTGAAACTCGAGCAAGCTGGAGAGGCGTTGTATTTCTCAGTGACGTGTGTTCTCTTTTCCAGTGTGTTTGGGGACCTGACAGATTAAAGACGTGTATTTATAGTTGGATATCTGTAGTTTGGAAATGTTGCAAAGAAGACACCATGTGGCGCAGAACAATAGTTGCAGAGGGACACTCTGGCCAGCAGAATGTCTAAAGTAGATCTTTACTGATAGTAGATGGTTCTGGGCTTGGTGGATGGTACCTTTTATGGTACTATCTAAGAGACCTTTGAAGAACAGTGCCAGAGAAACGGGCTCAATGTGTTTGACCAAGCTGATATACTGCTTGCGTCACCTGTCATATATTTATTATGGAGTGCATACATGTTTAAGACGTATGTTGATGTGAATTTTGTTCCCCCAAATATTATCAAGCACTCTTGAGAGTGCAGGCCTTTGTTCCAGCCCAGTACTAATATACCACCAACTTACCAACTATTAATAAGATGAGTTGGTATTGGGCTGAAATAAAAGCCTGCACACCTTATGGGGTGGATATATTTTATAGGTACTTCGTAAGCATGTTTAATTCCAACGTGTATCATTTCTATTGTGTACTTAAACTTAAACTTAACTTAAAGGATAACAAATGTTGTAAAGCAGAGGATAGACTTTGGTTTGTTGAATAATTCAAGCTAATGTCAGACAAAGAAAATTCTAGAAGAAGGTGAACACCAAATGTGCATCAGTACAACAAGTTTAATTGTCTTATGGAAGGTGTCTTGGCATGCTGAATTGGAGGATTTGACTCATGTATGTTTGACTTTGTTTATTAATCAATTACATTTCCATATTAGAAACCGTGGTTTGCTATTTCCAGAGCAAGCCTTGCCTTTCATCTGCTCGCAGCCATTCTTTATAAAATTGTGGCCCAACAAGAGTATTGCTCATTATTTTAGTGAAGAGGCTTTCTCTGAGCATTCATGGTTGGCTATACTTTCTCAATTATGGAATTTTTAATGACTTAGCTTTTTTATGTCTGCCTTTCCGCACTCAACAATAAAACCAACATTAGGAAGATTTAGATTTTTGGAATCTGGGTGAAAACATGTATTGGCTCTGAACAATTATGTCTGACCTCAGATTAGTAAACATAAGGCTTGCACCTGGCCCTAAATGGAGGCATGTTGTAAGGGGTGCGTAACTGGTGGCAGTGAAGTCAGACGCAGGAGAGCAGAACTGGGTAATAACCGGAGCAGTTTAATATATATATATATAACCACCGGCATCCAGAATAATAAAGAATGGGTAAAAAACCCGTCGCGCACCAGAACAACAATGTGCACAAGCACTTAGAACAAACAATACCACACAAAGACATAGGGGGTACAGAGGGTTAAATACACAACATGTAATCAGGGAATGAAAACCAGGTGTGTGGGAAAACAAGACAAAACAAATGGAAATGAAAAATGGCTCGGCGGTGGCTAGAAGACCGGTGACGTCGACCGCCGAACACCGCCCGAACAAGGAGAGGAACCGACTTCGGGAGCAGTCGTGACACACTTATGGTGCATGTGGCAAGAAAAGGAGGTCATTATTTTATTGTCAAAATGTGTTTGAATGTAGAAAAGTATTGTAATTTTCAGTTTTGTTTGAAGAATAAAGATCCTGTTATCCTTGGCATGTGTATGTGTGTGTGTGTGTGTGAGAGTATTTGCTCTAATTACAATAGCCCTATGATGATTGCATGCTGCAAATGTTAGCCCTTCATTGTCTCTGCACTGCTTTGTGTTGGCGTCACTTTTCTTCACACACAGCACATAATCTGATTTTCCAGCACAGAAGAAATTAAGCTGAGGAAGATTTGGCTGTTCAGTATCTTTTGACTCACATTTCTTCCCTTTTAGGCACAGTAAACCCCTCCTACAATACAGGGTAATTCATACCCTGCCACCCTCTGTATCCCATATGAAGCAGCATTGAGAAAGACACCACACATATAGAGAAAGGAAACTACAGGACAGTCTATACTCTAAAATGTGCTTTCTGTGGCAGATATTTTGGACATTATGGAGTTCAAGGGTGTAATGGATGTTTTGAACTGATCTATCTAATAGTATCATGATATCCTGACTTTCTATGAATACATAATTGAACTTCTGAACATTTAGTGATGAATTCATGCGTCATCGGACAGCATGCAGATACTATCATTTCAATTAACTGGTACATGAAACAACACTGCTTTGCATATTACTTTCAACTTCACTATCTTTGCTAACATCTACAGCAGCATAGTCCTTACCAGAAATGCCAAATGAAAGTATGTTTGTTTGTGTGTGTGTGTGTGCTGGTAGAGCATGGCGCTAGGAACGCAAGGGTTGTGGGTTCGATTCCCACGGGGGACCAGTCGGAACATGCATGCACTCACTACTAAGTCGCTCTGGATAAGAGCGTCTGCTAAATGCCTAAAATGTAAATGCAATATTTCTGCACACGTGCCTGCCTGAGTGTGTATGGGAACATATGGGGCCTCTGCCAGGTGCACACTGTAATTTAGAAAGTGAAAACAACACAACTTCTTTCTTGGTCTCATAACAGAGCTGAGACTGCTAGGCACCTTTTGGCACTTAACAATTCATGTTTACACAGGACAAGACAATTTATGGCCTAAGATTCCTCCATTTTTGAGAAGGGTGTCCACAGACACGAGTGTTCAGCACAATCACACACCACAACACACACTTACATAAATGCACCCACACACAGACACACACAGACACACACACACACACACACACACACACACACAGAGAGAGAGAGAGAGAGCTGGGTTGATATACACTAAAAAAGGTCAAAATGAACATGGATTTCAGTGTTCTCGGGAGAGATTTTTGCTGTTGCTGTGCAATCCTACTTTACTCTATACATAACACCTGTTCTAGGACCAGTAGAAACCAGAGCACTCACCGTGTGCATATTTGATATGGAATATTCTGTGTGTGTGTGCCCACAGACACAGATTTGCCACATAATCACACATTACAACACACACTTGCATAAATGCACACACACACACGCGCTCACACACGCACCCACACACCAGCAAATGGGTGCGCTCACAGAGTAATGCAAACTGGTCAGAGTTTGCAGAGCATTAAGCTTGTGCGCATAGCCTTGCTGAGCCTTGCTACTGTTGCCTAAAGTGCAGCTCAGATTCCAAAGTAGAGCAGTTGAAATGAAATGCTGACCCACTTGGCTTTGTTGTTTAGGAAGAAAGGTTGTGTGGGAAAAGGCTTCCTCTGTAATTTAAACATACGCCCCCACATCCTTCACAAACAAACACAGCTGCAAGTTGTAAATATGTTGTTGCAAAATAACACAACATTCATTGATTTGTGGGTGCGTTTTTTTTGTTGTTTCATTCAGTGGAAATGGCGACTTCAAAGGGATGAAGCCTCTATCAGCCTCCGAGCCACCAACACCATGTTATTCCTTTGATATGAGTTGGTCTGTATGTTTCCCTGAGGGTGTACAGCCCTTTGAAAGATCTCGGTGTGGGTACTCAAACCACTTTGTGACCAGAGGACTCTGAAACCCCTGCTGACCCAAGTAATGGCATGTTCATGTTCTAAAATTGAGTGACATAGTAAAAACAAGTCAAGTGGCACCATGCACCTCGTCTGTCTGTCTGCCTGTCCGCCCGTCTGCCTGTCTGTCTGCCGCCCATCTGTCTGCCCGCCCATCTGTCTTTCTGCCCGTCTGCCCATCTGTCTGTCTCTCTGCCTGTCAGTCCGTCTGCCTGTCTGTTCATTTGAGTGCCCCAGTGTGTGTCTAGTCTATGGAAAATACCTAATAATTTGGGAAGGCATAAAATCAGATTAAGTTTCTGTGGTGCTATTCAATCTGGGTTAATCTCTCTGCCTCACAAATCAGGATGTTATTCTATTGCATTCCTCTATCCCCCCCTTTTCTCTGGTGATTGGTCTCTGCTTGGCGAGAAGAGCTGATCTTTGGGCTCAGAGAAACAATGGCAGATGGGCAGCATGAGAGATTACAAAGCTAAGGCAACTGACATAGCTAATAGGATATCCCAACCATTTCCTATACTCAAACCCATGCCCTGTACTGGATGTTGTAAAAAACAGTTACATGGTGGGAGTGACAAGGCCCATTAAGAGTCATTACATGCATTTCAATGGGAATTAATTTTTCAAACGTAAAAGTAGCTAGTTCTCCGCACAGCATTATCGCTGGCGTTTTGAGTAAACCCTGGTGCGTAAGAGAAAGAAGCATTGAGTAGACCAATCAGTGCATGAAATGTACAATGTGTGTAGCTGCTTCAGCCTAATTTAACAATGTGCTATTCAGAGAAGGAGGGAAAAAGCCAACTGACATTTACTCCTGAGGTGCTGAACTGCTGCATTTTCTATAACCACTGTGGTTATCATTAGACCCTGCTGGTCATCTATGAACGTTTGAACGTCTCGAAGAACTATATGGCCATATACTCTCATAAATCGCCATCTGACACAGCCTGAAGAGGGTGGAAACCCCTAAGAGCCAGGTTGCTCTCTAGGTTACTGCGTTTCTAGGGAGTTTTTCCTAGCTACTGTGCTTCTGTAAATGCATTGCTTGCACTTTGGGTGTTTCTGGCTGGGTATCTGATTAATTAAAATGTACAGTTACATTTTATTCATTTAGCAGATGCTCTTATCCAGAGTAACTTACAGAAGCAATTAGGGTTAAGTGCCTTGCTCAAGGGCTCATCAGCATATTTTCAGGGATTCGAACCAGCAACCTTTTGATTACTGGCCCAACACTTTCAACCGCTAGAATACCTGCCTCCCCATTGAATGATTGATTAGCCCAATAATTAAGCTATAATACACTGAGTACACCAAACATTAGAAACATCTGGTAACACTTTACTTGACACCCAGTGGTCATAACCATGTCATAATATGTCATAACACTGTCATAACCCATATATCTACACCTGTTGTGACATATATTGCATTAATTTAGGGCTGGTTATGATACCTACATAACAGTGTCAAAATCCACATGTATTCAAATGAGTTTTTTCCCTCCCAAGAACTTTCCTTTCGGTTGAAAGTTTGTTTCTTAAATCCTTTGTTGTTGTAATAAACTACTTACAGTCATGTTTTTTTTCATCGTATTTTAATTAACTTGAAGAAAAAATAGGTTTCATAACCAGCCATAAGATAACAGAGAATCAGACAAATTATGCTACCCTCTGCCCATTGGCTACTTTGCTTATTCAACCCTGCCTCAAAATACAACACTGCCCCTTTAAGACAAAAAAAAGCTCTTTACCTGCCTTGCTTTTCAAACATGTCTAGAAATGTAGACGTTTTGTGCTGTTGTAAGAAGCAATCACTTCCCTACAGCTGACTACAAATGATCTATAACTGTCTATAATTAACTAAATGTGCACATGTGGCTACATGCAGCTCTTGTTTTGACCTCAAAACAAATGCATCTACTCATGACCTCTTATGCTGTAAACACAGTTCTGTTCAAAGTTGACGGCACAGATAGATATACGGTAGTTGACTTGCATATAGGCCTACTGCAGCTTTGATTGGTATACCGTACGCACGGTCTGGGTAGAGTACAGACTGAGAATTGCGTGTCAATGCAATACGGCTGAGTCGTGCGTTCTGCCTACAACAAAATCTCTGATATTTCTTCTGCAGCTTAGAGGGAACATTGATTATAACCATGTCATAACGTGTTACGATGGCGCTGAAGAGGATGTCTGTCGACAGAGGATGTCGTTTTAACCAATTGTGCTATTTTTTTACTTTATTTTTGTGTTGTTTCTTACTTATTTTGTGCATAATGTTGCTGCTACCGAAAATAACTTCTGGACACCACGAACTGGAACAAGCTTTTGCCTATAACAAGTCAGATGAGAAAGATATACTGCTCTCCCGGGAACAGGCCCAGATCCCCATTATTTGCTTGAAGAAAAGACGGAGGAAAAGAGGATGCAGATTAGGCTGCCTTTTGAGAATCCATAGGCGAGCGAGTAAATTCCCACTGCCATCAATTATACTTGCTAACATGTAATCATTGGGAAATAAAATTGATGACCTACGATTACGATTATCCTACCGACAGGACATTAAGAACTGTAATATCTTATGTTTACCAGCATGTCATGTGCAACCAGAAGGGGAAAAAACTCTAGACCACCTTTACTCCACACAGAGATGCATGCAAAGCTCTCCCCCGCCCTCCATTTGGCCAAACATGACTCCAACACTATCATTAAGTTGCTGATGACACAATAGTGGTCGGCCTGATCATCGACAACGATGAGACAGCCTATAGGGAGGAGGTCTGGCAGTGTGGTGCCAGGACACCTACCACTCCCTTAATGTAAGCAAGACAAAGGAGCTGATTGTGGACTACAGGAAAAGGCGGGCTGAATAGGCCCCCATTAACATCAACGAGGCTGTAGGGGAGCGGGTCGAGAGTTTCAAGTTCCTTGGTGCCCACATCACCAACGAGCTACCACGGTCCAAACACACCAAGAGTCGTGAAGAGGGCACAACAACACCTTTCCCCCCTCAGGAGATTTGGCATGGGTCCCCAGATCCTCAAAAAGTTCTACAGCTGCACCATCGATAGCATCCTGACCGGTTGCATCACCACCTGGTATGGCAACTGCTCGGCCTCAGACCATAAGGCGCTACAGAGGGTAATGCGTAGGGCCAGTACATTACTGGGGCCAAGCTTCCTGCAATCCAGGACCTATATAATAGGCGGTGTCAGAGGAAAGCTCCTAAATTTGTCAGAGACTCCAGTCACCCAAAGACTGTTTTCTCTGCTCCCGCTCGGCAAGCAGTAGCGGAGAACCAAGTCTGGCTCCTTAACAGAATCTACTCCTAAGCCATAAGACTGATGAACAATTAATAAAATGGCCACTGGACTATTACAATGACCCCCCCCCTTAATTTGTTTTGTGCACTGCTGCTACTCGCTGTTATTATCTATGCATAGTCACTTAACCTCTACCTACATGTACACATTACCTCTAACCTGTACCCCCGCACACTGACTCGGTAACGGTTCCCCCTGTATATAGCCTCGTTATTGTTATGTTATTGTGTTACCTTTTTATAATTTTTTACTTGAGTTTATTTGGTAAATATTTTCTTAACTCTTCTTGAACTGCACTGATGGTAACTAAGCATTTTACGGTAAGGTTTACACTTGTTGTATTTGGAGCATGTGACAAATAAAGTTTGATTTGATTTGAAGCTAGGTGTCAAGTAAAGTGCTACCGAACACTTTCCTAATATTGAGTTGCAACACCCACTTTTGCCCTCAGAACAGCTGCAATTATTAAGGGAATGGACTCTATAAGGTGTTGAAAGCGTTCCACAGGGATGCTGGCCCATGTTTACTCTAATGCTTGCCACAGTTGTGTCAAGTTGTTTGAATGTCCTTTGGGTAGTCGACCATTCTTTATACACACGGGAAATTGTTTTGAATGAAAAACCCAGTAGCCTTGCAGTTCTTAACAATAACCGTTGTGCCTGGCACCTTCTACCACACCCCATTCAAAGGCACTTAAATCTTTTGTCTTGCCCATTCCCCCTCTGAATGGCACACATACACAATCCATGTCTCAATTGTCTGAACTCTTAAAAATCCTTCTTTTAACCTGTCTCTTCCCCTTCATCTACACTGATTGAAGTGGACTTTACAAGTGACTTCAAGGGATTATATCTTTCACCTGAATTCACCTGGTCAGTCTACAGTATATATTGGAAAGAGTTCTTAATGTTTTGTATACTCAGTGTATAGTACCAGTCTCAGTAGCAGACCATAATTATAACCAATGTTGAATAAGTAAAACAAAATTCTTTAGGTGTTCATACTTGTTTATGTGCCCTAAAACCAATCACGTCTTGTACATACCTCAACAACAAACTTTGCAAAGGGACGCAACTATGCTCTCCAATATATCTTGCCAGTGCAGGTTAAGTGGTTAGATGGGCCAAGTGCAGGTTAAGTGGTTAAATCTAAGCCAAAGGCAATGCAGCTAGGTGCAGATTCCAAAAGGCTGTTTCTCTAAGCAAACACCAAATCAAATTATTTATATAGCCCTTCGTACATCAGCTGATATCTCAAAGTGCTGTACAGAAACCCAGCCTAAAACCCCAAACAGCAAGCAATGCAGGTGTTGAAGCACGTTGGCTTGGAAAAACTCCCTAGAAAGGCCAAAACCTAGGAAGAAACCCAGAGAGGAACCAGGCTATTAGGGGTGGCTAGATTATAACAGAACATGGCCAAGATGTTCAAATGTTCATAAATGACCAGCATGGTCAAATAATAATAATCACAGTAGTTGTCGAGGGTGCAGCAAGTTCAGACCTCAGGAGTAAATGTCAGTTGGCTTTTCATAGCCGATCATTAAAAGTATCTCTACCACTCCTGCTGTCTCTAGAGAGTTGAAAACAGCAGGTCTGGGACAGGTAGCACGTCCGGTGAACAGGTCAGGATTCCATAGCCGCAGGCAGAACAGTTGAAACTGGAGCAGCAGCACGGCCAGGTGGACTGGGGACAGCAAGGAGTCATCATGCCAGGTAGTCCTGAGGCATGGTTCTAGGGCTCAGGTCCTCCGAGAGAGAGAAAGAGAGAAAGAGAGAATTAGAGAGAGCATACTTAAATTCACACAGGACACCGGATAAGACAGGAGAAGTACTCCAGATATAACAAACTGACCCTAGCCCCCCGACACATAAACTACTGCAGCACAAATACTGGAGGCTGAGACAGGAGGGGTCAGGAGACACTGTGGCAACATCCGATGATACCCCCGGACAGGGCCAAACAGTAAGGATATAACCCCACCCACTTTGCCAAAGCACAGCCCCCACACCACTAGAGGGATATCTTCAACCACTAACTTACCATCCTGAGACAAGGCCGAGTATAGGCCACAAAGATCTCCGCCACGGCACAACCCAAGGGGGGTGCCAACCCAGACAGGAAGATCACATCAGTGACTCAACCCACTCAACGGACGCACCCCTCCTAGGGACGGCATGAAAGAGCACCAGTAAGCCAGTGACTCAGCCCCTGTAATAGGGTTAGAGGCATAGAATCCCAGTGGAAAGAGGGGAACCGGCCAGGCAGAGACAGCAAGGGCGGTTCGTTGCTCCAGAGCCTTTCCGTTCACCTTCACACTCCTGGGCCAGACTACACTCAATCATATGACCCACTGAAGAGATGAGTCTTCAGTAAAGACTTAAAGGTTGAGACCGAGTTTGCTTCTCTGACATGGGTAGGCAGACCATTCCATAAAAATTGAGCTCTATAGGAGAAAGCCCTGCCTCCAGCAGTTTGCTGAGAAATTCTATGGATAATTAGGAGGCCTGTGTCTTGTGACCGTAGCGAACGTGTAGGTATGTACAGCAGGACCAAATCAGAGAGATAGCTAGGAGCAAGCCCATGTAATGCTTTGTAGGTTAGCAGTAAAACCTTAATCAGCCCTTGCCTTGACAGGAAGCCAGTGTAGGGAGGCTAGCACTGGAGTAATACGATCACATTTTTTTGGTTCTAGTCAGGATTCTAGCAGCCGTATTTAGCACTAACTGAAGTTTATTTAGTGCTTTATCCGGGTAGCCGGAAAGTAGAGCATTGCAGTAATCTAACCTAGAAGTAACAAAAGCATGGATACATTTTTCTGCATAATTTTTGGACGGAAAGTTTCTGATTTTTGCAATGTTATGTAGATGGAAAAAAACTGTCCTTGAAACAGTCTTGATATGTTCGTCAAAAGAGAGATCAGGGTCCAGAGTTACGCCGAGATCCTTCACAGTTTTATTTGAGACGACTGTACAACCATGAAGATTAATTGTCAGATTCAACAGAAGATCTCTTTGTTTCTTGGGACCTAGAACAAGCATCTCTGTTTCATCCAAGTTTAAAAGTAGAAAGTTTGCAGCCATCCACTTCCTTATGTCTGAAACACAGACTTCTAGTGAGGGCAATTCTGGGGCTTCACCATGTTTCATTGAAATGTACAGCTGTGTGTCATCCGCATAGCAGTGAAAGTTAACATTATGTTTTCGAATGACATCCCCAAGAGGTCAAATATATAGTGAAAATAATAGTGGTCCTAAAACAGAACCTTAAGGAACACCGAAATGTACAGTTGATTTGTCAGCAGACAAACCATTCACAGAGACAAACTGATATCTTTCCGACAGATAAGATCTAAACCAGGCTAGAACTTGTCCGTGTAGACCAATTTGGGTCCCAATCTCTCCAAAAGAATGTGGTGATCGATGGTATCAAAAGCAGCACTAAAGTCTAGGAGCACGAGGACAGATGCAGAGCCTCGGTCTGATGCCATTAAAAGGTAATTTACCACCTTCACAAGTGCATGCTACGGAAACCTGGGTCATGATACCAATAGAGCAGCATAGCTAACAAGCTAGCTTCCCACTGGCATCACTGAGCTCTATGCATATTGTTACCTTGCTACAGCCAGATTGTAGCCTCTGGGTCAACATATGACCTTATAAGGTCATGAGGGACCTGTTTACATCTGGTTGGTCAGCAAGCCTAACAGCAGGTGTTCCAGGTAAAAGATCACAACCTCTTTGATGTGTTCAACAACCACTATGATAGAGACCACATGGACTTTTACTTTCAATGGGTTGGGTTGAACTATAATTATTAAAAAAACACCTATGACTGTCCTCTGTATAAATCTGAATATGACATATGAATTAAATATCCATGTTTATCAACAACATTTCCCCACAATATTAATGTCGGCCTGTTTACAACTTGTTTATCGGCATCTCTAAATATTATTTTCTATCCTTTGTGTTTTCTGAGAGTCTCAGTAGTCTTATTTATTCAGTAGTGTAAAATGAGATTAATTTGTAAATCGACAAACCCAAGATTCCACTGTTTGGAAATAAAATGGTTCTCAGTTTGTTTTTAGTCTATGTGCTCTGGTAATTTGGGTCTCTTTTGTCTAAATTGTCTAAACAATTCACATTCAAGGCACATTTTCAAACTGTTATTGGAATACTTTATGTTTCACTCTCTGTGGACGTTTTTTTCACTCTGAAGATGAAATCCTGTCGCTCTGTGTTTGGGAAAGAACACATAATGAGGATAGAAAAGTCAATTTTTCAACAGAAGTGTCCATTCCATTGGCTGTGACAATGCACAGTGAAGAAAAAATAATTAGCCTCTTGTTGTCTAGAGTAGAAATGCTGGAATCAGTGGATCAAAAACGTCCATTCATTAATTTAATTGGCTGCGAAGAGATACTGGGGAGTGTTGTATGACTTTGTTAATAGCGATACTTGTGCAGTATGGGAAATAGGATACAGTCATTTTTTTGCCCATCAAACAGAGAGAGGGAAACCCTAATCACTTTCTAGGATCGGCTTCTATATAGAATTCGGCTGTTGAAATCTGCGGGAGAACCCCTGACTAGCCTACTCTCGCTATTAGACAGATCAGCATTGGTCTACCCCAGAGTGTAGTTTAGCAGTCATTTCAATGTGTGTGCCTCTCCACACAAAAGGCACCAGTGTTTGACAGAGCATAGAGGGGGCTAACAGCTCACTTTACCAGAATGGGGGCCTATCAGGAGCTGATTCCAGACCGAGTCTCAGAGACAGACAATAGCCCCATCTGATCAAAGAGAGAGGCAGATGTGACACTTGTATTCAAGTCCATGTGTTGTCTATGGCATCATGCCTGAAAGAGATAGGGAACGAGAGAAGGAATGCATAGAGGGTGACACATATGACATACTCGTAAAAGGGCTCGCGTCTATCCTCTTTCGAGACAGATATGGGACCCTTGATTGTTGATAAGTGCCATGGATCTGACCTCATGTGACCTCTCAGATTCCACGGTCCACTTTCTAGACTTTGACTTTAATACTAACACTGTGTTCCATTAGCCTCTTGCAATGTAATATATACTTGACTTGCTCCATATTGTCCTCCTTCCCTGGCTCTCTTATAGAGAGGAACAAAAGGGATCGGATGTACTACAGGCGCCGCACTGGGAACCAGAAAGATCACATGACTTGTTTGTGGACAATGATGAATAGAAACTGGTCAAACATTCAGCTCACATTTTCAAATAAAGTATATCTTCTTTCAGTAATTCAGTCGTTATTTGGTAATGAGCATCACACATGCAGTATACCTCTCCACTTATGGGATGTGATTTGGTATAGCCAGCGTTTGCCTTCTCATCTCCTCTGTAAAATGATCTTAACTACGGCAAGCTACTTCTGAAACAGCTCAATCCTCTCTTGAAATTGGAGATAATCAGTGGCGTGTATTCATGGACGCCAAGGGAAGCCACGCTTCCCCAAAATGTAAAAAATAAATAGACATACAAACTGTATCTTCTGTCTCCCTGTGTTTCATCATTTCCCTTCAATTCGCAAGAGGCTGAATGGATCTCACAGGAGAAAGCATCCGAGCGAGCGAAACTGAGGGGATGGAAGTTCAATATGTACAGTAGTTAGACATAGAAAGCTAATGTTAACTAGCTAATGTAGTCCATGAATTGAAGTTAGGCTAGCGAGAAAACATTTTAGCCAGGCAGCCTAGGACAACAACAAATAAAAGCGTTTACTGAATGACAGATAGACCATTTCGTCAACATGAAGGAGAAGAGGGTGGCATTGGCGTTTCTCTACAAGTAGGGAGAGTCAACATGGTTTTCTACTTGCACGAACGTGCAGGCATGCACACACACACGTGCCCATGTTGACTCTCACCATATTCTTATCGGCAGACTCAGTAGCCTCGGTTTTTCGGATGACTGCCTTGCCTGGTTCACCAATTACTTTGCAGACAGAGTTCAGTGTGTCAAATCGGAGGGCATGCTGTCCGGTCCTCTGGCAGTCTCTATGGGGGTGCCACAGGGTTCAATTCTCGGGCCGACTCTTTTCTCTGTATATATCAATGATGTTGCTCTTGCTGCGGGCGATTCCCTGATCCACCTCTACGCAGACGACACCATTCTATATACTTTCGGCCCGTCATTGGACACTGTGCTATCTAACCTCCAAACAAGCTTCAATGCCATACAACACTCCTTCCGTGGCCTCCAACTGCTCTTAAACGCTAGTAAAACCAAATGCATGCTTTTCAACCGATCGCTGCCTGCACCCGCATGCCCGACTAGCATCACCACCCTGGATGGTTCCGACCTTGAATATGTGGACATCTATAAGTACCTAGGTGTCTGGCTAGACTGCAAACTCTCCTTCCAGACTCATATCAAACATCTCCAATCGAAAATCAAATCAAGAGTCGGCTTTCTATTCCGCAACAAAGCCTCCTTCACTCACGCCGCCAAGCTTACCCTAGTAAAACTGACTATCCTTCCGATCCTCGACTTCGGCGATGTCATCTACAAAATGGCTTCCAACACTCTACTCAGCAAACTGAATGCAGTCTATCACAGTGCCATCCGTTTTGTCACTAAAGCACCTTATACCACCCACCACTGCGACCTGTATGCTCTGGTCGGCTGGCCCTCGTTACATATTCATCGCCAGACCCACTGGCTCCAGGTCATCTACAAGTCCATGCTAGGTAAAGCTCCGCCTTATCTCAGTTCACTGGTCATGATGGCAACACCCATCCGTAGCACGCGCTCCAGCAGGTGTATCTCACTGATCATCCCTAAAGCCAACACCTCATTTGGCCGCCTTTCATTCCAGTACTCTGCTGCCTGTGACTGGAACGAATTGCAAAAATCGCTGAAGTTGGAGACTTTTATCTCCCTCACCAACTTCAAACATCAGCTATCTGAGCAGCTAACCGATCGCTGCTGCTGTACATAGTCTATTGGTAAATAGCCCACCCATTTTCACCTACCTCATCCCCATACTGTTTTTATTTATTTACTTGCTCTTTTGCACACCAATATCTCTACCTGTACATGACCATCTGATCATTTATCACTCCAGTGTTAATCTGCAAAATTGTAATTATTCGCCTACCTCCTCATGCCTTTTGCACACATTGTATATAGACTCCCCCCTTTGTTTTCTACTGTGTTATTGACTTGTTAATTGTTTATTCCATGTGTAACTCTGTGTTGTCTGCTCACACTGCTATGCTTTATCTTGGCCAGGTCGCAGTTGCAAATGAGAACTTGTTCTCAACTGGCCTACCTGGTTAAATAAAGGTGAAATAAAAATTTTAAAAATTAAAAAAAGTAAATCAGAACCATGGACAGCCACATCATATTTAGCTCATGTTGATTGGACTAAATTGTTTTGAGTATGTTTTAGTTGTCACTGTATTAGACTAAGCAGAAGTGATTTGATGATGTTGAAATGTTGTTGAAGTTGAAGTGGTGCTGGAATAGTGGAAGCAGCTCTTGTTTTCTTTGCGACTTGTAGTAACTCTCTGTGGTTCTAAATCAATAGTTGTTTTGTGGTTTGAAAATGTTGGAAACATTAACTTGCTTTACCATCCTGTAGGTCATGTAACTCTCTGTTACATACAATTTGTTTTGTGGAAAATATGTTTCTCTACAGTTTTTGGATGAAACAAAGGTGTGGTTGAATTTATTCTGCCATTTATTCTTCTTACTGTCTCGGCCCGTAGGCCGATATATCACGGTCGCAAGGCAGATGAGGGGGACACTACTGGCGCTACTGGAGATAATATGCAACTTTATAAGGACCATGCAGGGACCATGCAGTATCAATTAAGTACTTCCCTTTTCAGTCATCAATAATGTATCTGTGCCCAGGGTTGAGTAGGTTACTTTCTAAATGTAAGCGTTGCTATTTAAAAATAGGATGCTCAAGGTTATTTGGGGTGGGAAGGCAATCCTCTCGAGATACAGTATGTTGTGTTGTGCTTAGCGATAGATTTTTTGAAGAAAGAAATGCTTCCTTATGTAAACAATTCATATCTAATGATTAAGATGTATTTTGGCTTATATGGGCTGGGAAACAAGAAAAAAAACAACACCCCCAAAAAATATAGTGCTTTGTGACAATTGTCTAGGCCCTTGAGGCTATGTGTACCCATCCGCTAGCTGAGGCGGGGATCCGGTCTTCTGCACAGTGCAGATGTTTCCACGTATCAGAGACAGCAGGCGGGAGGGGTCAGGAACAACAGCTGCGCTACAAGCAGGGAGACAAGACTACATTGAAATGGAGAGCCCTTGACCCATCTCCACATCGCCATCTTCCCCTATGACTTGTTCCATTATGTGATCCACTTCAAATGTCTCTCACTTTGTTTTATCATGCCACTTGCATCTACTGGGATGCTGAGGAAGGAAAGTTTAGTAGTTGGGTAGTGGATGAAAGCAAAGTAGACATGGCATATCACCAAGAACTTTAACTGTGAACTACCATGAAATGAGATTACTTCCTCCTCTTCCACCCCCTCCCCCCAGCTGTGACTTAACTAGAAGTGGTTTCTCTACAATGAGAGATACTGTCTTTTTTCTATGCCTTCACATGCACATATGGTGATCATGATACTCATGGGCAATGTTATAGGCTGTAGTGCCTTTGAAAGGTAGATATAAAACTTGTGGTATAGATTAAGGAACTTTTCCATTTTCAAAGCAGCAATATCAATTAGGAGTGACCTACTACAGATGTAGGCTCTTAATTGACCTATATTGTTACAGCAAAATATTTCTGGAGCAACAGGATTTGAATGTTCGGTCCATAATGTTGCTCTATCGCTATTAGTTGACCAAAATAGCTCTAGGCTATTAGTTGACCAAAAGAAGGCTACATAAAAAGTGCAATACTGTTAATGTAAACATGTGCTAGCATGGGTTTTCAATTGAGTTATGTAAATCACAAAGCTCAATGTCAACAAAACCAAGGAGCTGATCGTGGACTTCAGGAGACAGCAAAGGGAGCAAGACCCCATCCACATTAACGGGGCCGCAGTGGAGAAGGTGAAAAGCTTCAAGTTCCTTGGCATACACATCACTGACGATCTGAAACGGACCACCCACACAGACAGTGTGATGAAGAAGGTGCAACAGCGCCTCTTCAACTTCAGGAGAATAAAGAAATTCAGCTTGGCCCCTAAGACCTTCACAAACTTTTACAGATGCACCATTGAGAGCATCCTGCCGGGCTGTATCACCGCCTGGTACGGCAACTGCACTGCCTACAACTGCAGGGCTCTCCAGAGGTTGGTGCGGTCTGCCCAACACATCAACAGAGGCAAACTGCCTGCCCTCCAGCACACCTACAGCACCGATGTCACAGGAAGTCCAAAAAGATCATCAAGGACATCAACCACCCGAGCCATGGCCTGTTCACCCCGCCATCATCCAGAAGGCGAGGTCAGTACAGGTGCATCAAATCTGGGACCGAGAGACTGAAAAACAGCTTCTATCTCAATGCCATCAGACTGCTAAATAGCCATCACTAGCCGACCTCCACCCAGTACCCTGCCCTGAACTTAGTCACTGTCACTAGCCGGCTACCACCAGGTTACTCAAACCTGAACCTTAGAGACTGCTGTCCTATGTACATAGACATGGAGTCACTGGTCACTTTAATAATGGAACACTGGTCACTTTAATAATGTGTGCATACTGTTTTACTCATTTCATATGCACAGTACCAGTCAAAAGTTTGGACACACCTTCTCATTCAAGGGTTTTTCTTTATTTTTTAAAACTATTTTATACATTGTAGAATAATAGTGAAGACATCAACTATGAAGTAACACATATGGAATCATGTGGTAACCAAAAAAGTGTTTAACAAATCAAAATATATTTTATATTTGAGGGCTCCCAAATGGCGCAGCGGTCAAAGGCACTGCATCTCAGTGCTAGAGGCGTCACTACAGACCCTGATTCGATTCCAGGCTGTATCACAACCAGACATGATTGTGAGTCCCATAAGGATGCAAACAATTGGCCGGGTTAGGGTTTTGGCCGGGGTAGGCCATCATTGTAATTAAGAATTTGCTCTTAACCGACTTGCCTAGTTAAATAAAGGTTAAATGAAAATGAAAATTCTTCAAAGTAGCCACCCGTTGCCTTGATGACAGCTTTGCACACTCTTGGCATTCTGTCAACCAGCTGCATGAGGTAGTCACCTGGAATGCATTCATTTAAATTAACAGGTGTGCCTTGTTAATTTGTGTATTTAATTAAGACATGAATGTCAGTCAATTTGAAAAATGTCAAGAGTTTCTTCAAGTGCAGTCGCAAAAACCATCAAGCACTATGATGAAACTGGCTCTTATGAGGACAGGAAAGGAAGACCCAGAGTTACCTGTGCTGCAGAGGATAAATCCATTGGAGTTAAGTTCTCTGTTAAGTTCTCTGGTCCGATGAAAGCAAGATTGAACTCTTTGGCCTGAATGCCAAACGTCACGTCTGGAGGAAACCTGGCACCATCCCTATTGTGAAGCATGGTGGTGGCAGCATCATGCTGTGGGGATGTTTTTCAGTGGTAGGGACTGGGAGACTAGTCAGGATTGAGGCAAAGATGAACGGAGCAAAGTACAGAGAGATCATTGATGCAAATCTGCTCCAGAGCGATCAGGACCTCATTTCTACCCAAATAAATGCTTCACAGAGTTCAAGTAACAGACACATCTCAACATCAACTGTTCAGAGGAGACTGCATGAATCAGGCCTTCATGGTCGAATTTCTTCAAAGAAGCCACTACTAAAGGACACCAATAAGAAGAAGAGACTTGCTTTGTCCGATGAGTCTGATGACTTTGGTTTGATAAGTCCTAATTTGAGATTTTTGGTTCCAACCGCAGTGTCTTTGTGAGACGCAGAGTACTGTGGGTGAACGGATTGCTGTTCAGTGTTGGCACTGTTTGTGATTTATTTAGAATTCAAGACACACTTAACAAGCACGGCTACCACAGCGTTCTGCAGTAATACGCCATCTGGTTTGCACTTAGTGGGACTATCATTTGTTTTCAACAGGACAATGACCAAAAACACACCTCCAGGCTGTGTAAAGGGTATTTGACCAAGAAGGAGAGTAATGGAGCGCTGCATCAGATGACCTGGCCTCCACAATCACCCAAGCTCAACCCAATTGAGATGGTTTTGGATGAGTTGGACCTCAGAGTGAAGGAAAAGCAGCCAACAAGTGCTCAGCATATGTGGGAAGTCCTTCAAGACTGTTGGAAAAGCATTCCTCATGAAGCTGGTTGAGCGAATACCAAGAGTGTGCAAAGCTGACATCAAGGCAAAGGGTGGCTATCTGAAGAATCTCAAATATTAAATATATTTTCATATGTTTGAACACTTTCTTGGTTACCACATGATTCCACATGTGTTATTTCATAGTTTTGATGTCTTCACTATTATTCTACAATGTAGAAAATAGTCAAAATAAAGAAAATCCCTTGAATGTGTATGGGTGTCCAAACTTTTGACTGGTACTGTGTATACCGTATTCTAGTCAATGCCATCCTATTGCTGTATATGTACTACTGAATCCTATGTATTCTACAGATATACTAAATATTCTATCCACATAGTGTCCATAACATCTATAATGTCTATACATCCCATCACAAACATACAGTATATTTATACACCGGACTCCGATATTGCTCATCCTAGAATGTATATATTTCTTAATTCCATTTTTTTACTTTTAGATCTGTGTGTATTGTTGTGAATTGTTAGATATTACTGCACTGCTGGAGCTAGGAACACAAGCATTTCGGTACAACCTCAATAACATCTGCTAAATATGTGTATGAAACCAAGAAAATTTGATTTGATCTGCATTTCCTGCAGCGTAGGAAAATTCTCAGCAACAAAAGAGTGATCAAATTAAGATCCTACATCTGTATGCCCATCATAATGTGATACACAGTGCATTCGGAAAGTATTCAGACCCCTTAAATTTTTCCACATTTTATTATGTTAACGACTTATTCTAAAATAGATGACATAATTTTTTTCCATCATCAACCTACACACAATACCCCATAATGACAAAGCAAACACAGTGGCCTCCATCATTCTTAAATAGAAGAAGTTTGGAACCACCAAAACTCTTCCTAGAGCTGTCCGCTAGGCAAAACTGAACAATTCGGGGAGAAGGGCCATGTCAGGGAGGTGAACAAGAACCTGATGGTCACTCTGACAGAGCTGCAGAGTTCCTCTGTGGAGATGGGAGAACCTTTCAGAAGGACAACAATCTCTGCAGCACTCCACCAATCAGGCCTTTATGGTAGGCCTCGCCAGACGGAAGCCACCTCTCTGTAAAAGGCACATGACAGCACGCTTGAAGTTTGCGAAAAGGCACCCAAAGACTCTCAGACCATGAGAAACAAAGTTCTCTGGTCCGATGAAAGCAAGATTGAACTCTTTGGCCTGAATGCCAAACGTCACGTCTGGAGGAAACCTGGCACCATCCCTATTGTGAAGCATGGTGGTGGCAGCATCATGCTGTGGGGATGTTTTTCAGTGGTAGGGACTGGGAGACTAGTCAGGATTGAGGCAAAGATGAACGGAGCAAAGTACAGAGAGATCATTGATGCAAATCTGCTCCAGAGCGATCAGGACCTCAGACTGGGGCGAAAGTTCACCTTCCAACAGGACAACAACCCAAAGCACACAGCCAAGACAAAGCAGGAGTGGCTTCAGGACAAGTCTCTGAATGTCGTTGAGTGGCCCAGCCAGAGCCCGGACTTGAACCCGATAGATCATCTCTCAAGCAACCTGCAAATAGCTGTGCATTGATGCTCCCCGTTCCAACCTGACAGCGCATGAGTGGATCTGCAGAGAAGAATGGGAGAAACTCACCAAATACAGGTGTGCCAAGCTTGTAGCGTAATACTCAAGAAGACTTGAGGCTGTAATCTCTGCCAAAGGTGCTTCAACAAAGTACTGAGTAAAGTGTCTGAATACTTACGTAAATGTTATATTTCATTTTTTTTTTAAATACATTTTCAGAAACCTGTTTTTGCTTTGTCATTATAGGGTATTGTGTGTGGATTGGTGAGGGGGAAAAAAATATTTAATCAATTTTATAATTAGGCTGTAACGTCATTGGGTCTGAATACTTTCCGAATGCACTGTATATATATTATTTATGTAAAACAATTACACTACTGTTATTACAAACTCTCCAAATATGCAGTATTAACAAATAAACAGTATTAAATCAAGTAAGACAACTGCAATAATGCATTAGAAGCCCCAAGTCACTATTGTTTTCACAGACACAACTGTCTTTTACAGAATATTTTAGTAAATGTTTTCCTATTTGAGGAATGGGAATACAACACAGTGGTTTTGCTGATGATATTGAATGACTTATACAGTCCTAAATAAATGCTGAATAATCAACATGTAGAGTATTTACAGTATAAATACTGTTTATGAACTGTGTCTAATTTCCTTATTTTCCTTTTGTTCCCAAAATGCAGATGACCTGTATATGCTCTATGCATACTTAGTGTGTTCCAAGGAAGCTAAAGGTCACTGTCTCCACTGTCTTCCTCTTTCTAATCACCAGTAAAATATTTGGTTTGAATTCACAGCCCCCCATATTCCGTCACTCCTACCCCTTTGCAATCTACAATTTGACACATATTGTTAAGTCTTGTCTTGTTGTTTTTTTCCATCCCTAGCATATCCTTACTCCCCAGAAATCCTCCCATGTTTCTTGATCACAGATGAATCGGCAGATCAAACTCACTTTGCATTCTCTTGCATTCAGTTGGATCAAAGCTGTGATCATCATCTGAGTACCATCTTATGCAAATTCATTCTGGGAGACATGCGCCCATATAATATGCTATCCGGGGGGGGGAGAGAGGGGAGAGCTCTTGAGTTTGAAATGGATTTCACCCTGTCAAATCTGTCTTCATTTTCTCAAATAAATGAAAGCGAGAGAATACCAAAGTATAGCGATATGTCACCATGAGACCAAAGAACAGATGTAGATGTTCCATCAATGACTCATATGTCAATTATATCTCAAGAGAATTAATGATTTTAAAATGTGTAGCTTCGGAGAGATGCTCAGCTGAGAAAAGTCTTGAGGTGAAGATGAGCATGCGAGAAGCTTTCATAACAATTGGGTATCATTAATGTGTTACCTGCCTGCCTGCCCTGCTAGCAGCTTGTTCTCTGTCAGATCACCTTCATAATCTAGACTGCAGAACCAATAAGCGCACAGACACGTCTGGTAATTAACGCCACAGTGAGCATGCGACAGAAAGACCACGCTTAATATTCTTAGGGAAGAGAAAGACGATCATTGACACGACAGAAGAAATGACATCACTCTGCATTGTAGGCTAGTTCGGCATAGAAAAAAAACAACACATTCATATTCACTGTGTGTGAGCTGAAGAGTTTGGAGACGGGACTAAAACACAGAGTACTATTTCATAAAAGGGACAGAGATCTCACGAACGGAAGAAAAAGCAAAGACTTTCAAATCCCTGTGAAGGATTTCTTCCTTGAAATTGATGAGCACTAAGTAAAGTAGCACCCTGAAGTCTGGTAAATACAGAGAGACACTTTGGCTGTCCAGACTTCTCAAAAACCTCCATGTTTGAACGGGATCTCCAAATGGGTGAACTAGATAGAACATAAATGAATACTGCATCACTGGGAATTAGTATTTATTACACTGCGTTTGGGACATGATTCCAGAGAGTTCTCTGCAGTTTTTGGAAATATAAGAAATTTAAGAAATAAGAAATATAAGAAATAATATAATATAATAATAATATAATATAAGAAATAAGAAATATATTAAACATGTCAGTTTGGATACATTTTGAAATTGGGAAAATGTTATATTAGCGTATATTTCCTCCTTTCAGTTTGATCAAAGAGAACCACCTGACCCACCCTTCTGAAAGCAGATGTCTTGAATATAGAGGGGTTTGGGCTTAAGTCCTTTCTAAATCTATGAGATAAATGTCATACCTCGATACTCATCCCCTCGTCGTGCTGTGTAATTCCAAACAAATCGAATTACAGTAGATGCTTACAGTAAACATTTCTACACAGTCAGGAACGTTTGTTTAAAGGCTTAGCGATCATGCATCTGTGTGCACATATGGAATTCACTGAGGGTTCATAGCCTGTCTATGCCTATCTACTGTAAGTGATGTGGGTAGTGTGTGCTGGAACATAGGAACCACGTTATAGCTTTTCAAAGGCATAGCAGTGTCATTCCACATGTTTTATGATTACTGGATGTCACATGTACTCTATGTTACCCAGGCGGGTGTTGTTGATCTTGTTATGATTGCTTTTAGATGCCGATTGAAGTGTATTATTTAAATATATATTAATCATATCCTGCAATCATCTTCAACCAATGTTTATTTTATTTTGGGGTTTGTATTAACCTCCAGTAAACAACATCTGCGTGACAGTATTGACATGTGGTTAACATAGGAAATGGTTTGCAAATGTGACTGTTGCGTTTACACAAGCAGCCCAATTCTGATATTCTTTTCACAAATTCGTACTTCAACCAATCAGCTCATCTCTAAAAATGTGATTTGAAAAGATCTGATGTGATTGGTCAAACTATCAATTAGTGGAAAAAAATATCAGAGTTGGGCTGCCTGTGTGTACACAGCCGAATGTGAACATAGACGTTGTCAATCAATCTGTCTTGCCAACATGTCATATTGGTGCAACCTATTTACAAGTGGAATGATTGCCACAATTATTATCCAATCCCTTTTTTAGTTTTAGTTTTTGGGGTGGGGGTAGCTTCTAATGTGCACTATTTGGAAGTACTCATTGTATTCAGCCTTTTTTTCTATTCAACTAGCTCATTAGTGACTTCTCCAAACATCAGGGAAACCTTGTTTTCTGGAAGAACAACTCCAAGCATTGGGATAATGCAAGATTCAAAGTACACCAGTGAAAGCCATCAAAATACTGTAAACACAAAGCTTCACCTCCCCTATAATTTTGTTGGTTCCAAAGCCAATTATTATGCTGTAGATACATTTTAAAGACCAGCTAATATCATGCTTTTCAAATTACTTTGAGAAGAGATTGGATATAATGTCTCTGAGGAAATGAAAATTAAGCCTGGTGGTTGTCAGTACATGGCTAAGTATGAGTTGTGGCGAGCTGTTATAGCCAAAGTATGAAGAACACAGAATGAAGGCCTTGCCACCATTACGAGTCACGTTATAAAGGATAATTGGGCTAGTGACAAGACACCGCAGTCGTTTCATTTGAGGCCGTAATTGGAGAGTAGCTTCACAATGTGAAGAAGGCTACTTTAGAACTAATAGGAAGGTAAGTTGACAGTGAACAGTTAAAGCTGCAATCCAGCTAATTTTGATACCCAGGGGGAGGACTAGGAGGTTCAATATTACTTCAGATGAGAGATAAACTATAAGGGAAGTGAACAGTCGTGATACAGCTTCACTAATGAGTCCACCAGATCACGTCTCCAAATCTCATGGAATCAAAGATGCCTTACATTTTTTTGTCTTTACATTTTGCGGGTACTATTTAATGGAGCTGCCAGTTGAGGACTTGTGAGGCGTCTGTTTCTCAAAAATGTGCTCTTGCAACAGCTGCATTGTGCAGATCTCAGCCTATCTACTTTGTGCTGGTTAAAAAATAAATGTTCATAGGCCTAACGGACACATGCACTTTGATGGACTTAAAAAGCTGCAAACTATTGAGTTATCAGTGTCACCAACAAAAATGTAAACAATAGGCCTTTAGCAAATGTAGAATATGGCATACATTTTTCACATTTTCGGTAGTGCTCAAGCATGTCATTCCATGAGAGTAGCATTTATTTTTCAACTTGAAACAATGAGCCCAATCAGTCCTCCATGACAACAAAATCATAAACAACAGAGGAGGGTAATGGGTCCTTTGTATTTTGATTATGCTCAGGTAAAACAATTTGGCTAATCTATACTTCCATGATTTCAAGTCCTATTCCTGAAGATCAAGGGGTGTTAAATTAATTGGAATGACTGGAAATCTGACATAATTTTGTTTTTAATGTAAATATATAGCCTAATTGTAATATTGTCTGTAGTAGAAAGTAATGGGTTAGAGGCCTACATAACCAACCCATAAAGTAAAATGCAACATCCATTTATTGCAAGTTATATAAACTCTTACATTGATTTAACCAGCAATAGTTGCTGTTCAATTGGTATTATTAATTTTTGTCTTCTTCTAGTGCCTCTTAAGGGGAAAGTTATCTAAAAATAACTGAAAGTAATCAGATTACAGAGTTACATGGGTAATCCACAACTTTGGACATATAACTAGAAAATTTAACGGATTACATTTAGATAGTAACCTACCCAACCCAGCATCATGAGATTGTTAAGCTTTGTAACATAACTATCATTACTTCTTCTCCCTTTTCTTCATAAGTGTACTTAATCCTACCATTACCTGTAAGAGTTATTATCTTCTTGTGGATCTAATTATTGTCGTAAGAAATATGCAGCGATATAGAACGCATAGCCCATGACGTTAAGTACTTCCATGACAGCACACATTCTGAGTATTTGGAATCTGGGTCAGAAATAATTCAAAGAGTGAGAAATTAAACTGTGGCTTGGCCATCAGCCTGAGAGTCTGAGGACTTGAAACAATCTCGATTTAGCCTCAGCGAGGATTGCGAGGATATCAATCCCACATGTTTTAACGTCTGTGGAGAGAAATCAGCTTCATCTGTTTCATATTCTCGGACCGCAAATGAATTCATCTAAAAATAACAACAAAAGACTGGATGTCTATCAAGCTGCAGATACCCAATGTTCAATGCAAATAAGTTGCTATATCTGGTACTAGGTACCTTTTAATCACGTTTGGAGCACTAAAAAAACACATTAATGCCAAGTTATGAGTCAGTCCACACTTTGGCAAATACTAAGACTTTTTCAGGCGGTATATGTACTAGGCTGGTTAAAGATGCTCTGTTACACAAGATTGTCAACATGCAGTACTGAGTGAAAAACGAGTAAGCAAAACAGAAATGCCACATGGGCATATATGTTCCCATTTAATAAATATTCATGAAGCATTTATAGAACATCATTTAATACCTGGAGGAAAGCAATTGGTTAAAATAAGTGCTTTGAAGGTAATAATCACATATGGGCATGATGCTTGTTTAAATTCTGGAAAAGTAAGCAGCTTTACAAGAGCTGGGTATTCCCCATAAACAGAGCAAAGGAAGCTGGATGGCTCTCAGGTGGCATATGGGCTGATTACTTTCAGGAGGCACACACTTCCTTTAAGAAGACAAATGGGTATGACTGCTTGCTGCTGACTCTTGTGAAATGTCAGAGGGCACAGGAAGTTAGAGTGAGTTAGTCAGTCTAGTTTTCTTTGTTTGTTTGTTTTTTTTAGGATCGGGCAGCCTCATTTTTGAGCTGAGCTTTTCCTCCATACTGCTTATAACATCTCACTGGGCACAGACGTCAGTTCAACGTCTAGTTTTTATTTATTTTTGGTTGAGTTGCAAACTAACACAAATTCTACATGAAATAAAGAAAATGTCGCCATGTCATTGGATTTAGGTTAAAAGTTGGGTGAAAAAAAACAGTGATGACTTCTTGTAAATCCAATCTTCTTTCCACATTGATTCAACATCATCACATTGCATTTTGGGGTTGAAAGGACTGTTCAGCTTGACAATTAAAATGACAAACACGTACCACGCTGCGCTTTGGTCCTCATCTTCTTCCTCTGAATGCCGTTACAGCCGTTATGATAGATGGATGCCCTAATGCAAGAGGGTGTGAGTAGGTGGTGTGAGTCACTTGATGAGTTCATAGGAATGCAGTGGCAGATTAAATAAAACACTACAGTTAATTAACGACTTGTTTTCTTTGATTGCAATGACTTACACATAATGATGAATCATGTGAAACAATGTCCCCAGTCTGGTTTTATGATGCCATTGCAAAAAAGGGATACTATTGGTCCATTTCATGGTTGAACAAGAAGCATGGCAGCTAGCTGTAGTTTATTACTGTAGGCTAGTTTTAGCTATTAAGCTAACATGTTGAATAGAAAGCATGGTCGGTCGCACACTGCAGTTTGTTACAGTAGTTTCCAGTAAACGTTGGAAAGAAAGCATGATAACTGTAGCTTATTACCGTAGTTTTCACTATTTATCTAACATAACTAACAAAGCATGGTAGCTCACTGCAGTTTGTTTCTGTAGCTGTTCCTAGTTAGCTAACATGTTATCTTTGAGGAGACATACAAGCTAGCTATGCACAATGATGATTCAAGAATTTCAAGCTATTGTTGTTAGACTAAATGTTTTAGAATGAGAGATTCATTGATCTGTCGTTGTTTTTGCTCATTGGAAACTTAATTGAGAGGCAAGTTGAACATACTTTGTTACCATTAAATAACACATTCAACCTTCTACAGTAGGTCAAGACAGAGGTAGTGAACCTTTTTGGTAATTCATTTTTAAAAAGTCTGTATTTGTTTAATGACTTCCCTGGACAGCAGCCAAGCGTTAAATGACAAGGATTAAGCTAATTAAAAAAATTATAGTATTGATAGAGCATTAAATCCACTGAGAAACAAGCTCTATACAAACTAAATGCATTAAGTGCCTCACATATTAAGAATATAACAACCGATTCACTTGAAGTTCAACAGGTGACAACCTTACATTTTACGTTTACATTTTTGTAATTTAGCAGATGCTCTTATACAGAGCGACTTACAGGAGCAAATAGAGTTAAGTGCCTTGCTCAAGGGCACAGACAAATTCTTCACCTACAGTACTTGGTCCACCAATACATGATATTAAGATGTAAAGTATGAATGCATAGTGCCTTCTATCAGCCTAATGTAAAGTGTTAACCATAGGGTGTAATAATAATAGTAAGAATAGTAATAATAACTCAATTCAAATTGCTGATAATTTGCAATAACACATCTGTCCTCTATGTCTCTAAGCCTAATGTCAATCATGTAACCACTGAATCAGACACATGTGAATGAAGCCGTATGGGATGCCTTAAAGAGTGACTCCCCCCAAAAAGCAACTTATCCCTTTGAGTGTAAATAGGATAATTCTGGTAATAAAATCAATCTCATCTGAAATGGAGTTTGGAACCTCAGTGCGTCACAACGAGTAAATGAAGGTTGGGTTTGTGTCAAGAACAGTAGCAGTGCGTGGGTAAAATAACCAGTTGAAGCCAAGCCAGGAAAAAATAGCCATATTACAACCTTTGTGTTGTTTGTTCTATAACCTGTTAGTTCACATGGCTTGGCAACGTGATATATAGGCCTAAGACCGAGACAATAAGAAGAGTAAATTCAACCACACCTGTGTTTCGTCACCAAACTGGAGAGCATCATCGTCTGGTGAAGTCCACAAAACATATTGCATGAAACAAACAGTTACACGACCTACAGCGTGGTCAAGCAAGTTCATGTTTCTGACATTTTCGGACTACTAAACAACTATTTATTTAGAACCACGTTGAGTTAGGCTACCTCAAGTTGCAAAGAAAACAGAAGCTGCCTCCACTATTCCAGCACCATTTCAATGTTAACATTTCAACATCATCAAATCATATATGGTTAGTCTAATACAGTGAAAACTAAATACCAAAAGCAATTTAGTCCAATCAACGTAAGCTAAATATGATGTTGCTGTCCAAGGTACTGATTTCTGTGTGCACATGTGTGTGTGCTTGCTTGCAAGTTTTAAAAAAACATGTTGACTCACCCTACTTGTAGAGTAATGCCTTCTCTCTTTCAGGTTTCCTAAATGGTCTATGACTCATACGGTCTCTGACTCATATGTCATATACAGTACATTCCCCCGCTAAAAAGTGAACCCTCACACACGGAAACATTGAGAGCTGGCCTCAGCAGCGATGCAAACCCAAACTATGAAGAAGGGCTGAGAATGTTATGTCACAATGCCATAAGCGAAAAAAAACTGCAAAAATCGCAACAGATGCCCTCCAAAGTAGACTACCATTCAAAGAAATGTTTCTATAGAACATGTATTCCGACTTCATGAACTACTTGGGCCCTACAGCCCACGTAGGTTTGTCAATCTCAGAACTTAGAGAGTTAGCGAGCACAGTTTTGAGGCATCAAAAGTGAGCAACGCTAAGAGCCCTGACATCTCAGTTTGCAATATTGAGCAGGAGCACTCACTCCAGTTAGAGGGTGCGGCATCAGGGACAGGTGCGGTGAGTGATGATGCACAAAAACGGTATCTACCATGAAACCATGACACCAATAACCACTGTGGTAAGAATTACTATAAAGAATGTTGCCAACCAAACATGTACCACAACGATCGACCTGGCCGCTACGTTCCTGCACCCAACCCACACAAAGGGTCAGGGCACAAGGGTAACAAGGGTGACAAAGGGTTCCATGACGACCGAATCGTAGACTGATGATCTCTAGAAGTTCTGCTAAAAGAAGTACAGAAGCAAAAAAAAAATTGAGGAAGAGGAAAAAGATAATTCACTATGACTAGGCGTGGAATTTCCAGAGAACAGGTCAGCCGAAATTAACACCACTCTAACGAGGACGTAAACAATAAAATTACCCGCGCTCTCACTCAAAACCCTATCCAGGGCCCGCTTGAACAAGAAACATGCCCACAGGTTTTGTCTCAGATACAAATGTTGTGACGCACAAGGTAAGCAACACGCAATTGCTGATTCCACTCAAGCTCCGATAGAGGACCCAGTTGGTCACGAAGTATACCAGTCTGTTTTTATAATTGAAACAGATAACACACCACACCATTGCGAAATCCCACTCCACTTAGTTGGTGATAAGACGCATAAAAATGACTCAAAAAGGCCATACCTCAGAACAGTCTTAGAGGACTTGGCGTGGAATGCCTTGATAAAATCATCAAGAACTTCCGCAACTCCCAGCACAGTCAGAAGATGACCGTCCACCCCTCAGAACCTGGTTCCTCTCTAGGTTTCTTCCTAGGTTCTGGCCTTTCTAGGGAGTTTGTCCAAACCATAGTGCTTCTACATCTGCATTGTTTGCTGTTTGGGGTTTTAGGCTGGGTTTCTGTACAGCACTTTGTGATATTGGCTGATGTAAAAAGGGCTTTATAAATACATTTGATTGATTGCATAACCTGTGATACACTGATTGATTCAGGCTCGACATATTTGCCTCATACCTCAAACTTTGCTGGACAAACCCAAAAGGGCGGTGGACCCAGCAAAACGTTGGTTAAAAACTAAATGATTGCGACCCTAAACTTCGAGGTTTCTCTCAGGCTCTCGCCTCTCACCAGGCATCTCCTAATAAAATGGAACTTCCAGAGCATGTCACTTATCCTCCCTGTGTACATGACTAGCATTGACACAGAGCAGATACTGATTAGGGTAGATTTAATAGACCGTTTGGTACCACTTATGGATTGGAAAAACAGCCAAGTATGGTGAAATTACCATGCCACCCCCACTGACAACACTGCCTACATCGAAGGCTACCTGCAATACTTTACGCAAAGACGAATGAACAGCAATTTTTGGGGGGAAGGTGTTGATGATTTTATCAAGGCATTCCATGCCAAGTTTGCTTCATCCTGTTGGGAAGTATGGGCCAAAAGGCAAAGTGGAGAAGCCAAGCATTCAGTCTACCTCACCTCTCATCAGGCGTCTTGAACTTCCACATCATGTCACTTATCCCCACTGTGTACGTGACTATCCACCTCCACTGACACCACCGCCTTCATCGAAGTATACCTGCAATATATTACGCAACGACGAAGGAATGGCGACATCAACAGACAAACCACTGGTGAACTTGATCATGAGTCCGCCATTAGTAGCAGATGACAGTGTGACCATTTAAACTCGAAAGTTGAACAAACATGAGGTTGTCCTGTGTGGCTTGGATGAATCTCTAGCCGACACATACCGCCCTCCACTAATAGGCAGCGTGTGCCTAAACGGCACAATGGTTGAGGATGCCATACTGGCAATATGGTCAGAAAAATCAACAATCAATTTCAAAATCAGCTAACTGCCATCCCCTTGATCCAACAACGGTCAGATTCCCACTGGGAATGACTCCCCGGACGAGACTAACTGCTTTAGGGTTGTGTGCACTATCACTCCTCATTTGCCCCAAGGAAGTGTCTCACTACCTACTGGTTGTCACGAACCTCCCACATACAGTCTATGTCGGAGTGGCCTTTTTGCAGGAATGGGAGTTAAACTCAATACCATAAACCAAGTTCTGTGGTCTTTGGTGCAGCCAGCTCAAAATTACTTTTCGTTCGACCCTGTATGGATGACATCCGTGCAGACTATTCCCATGCTTACCAAGTGGTAACTGAGTCCACCGTGGTGACACCGGCAAGAACCACAGAGGTTTCTTTAAGACTGAACCTGGCGCCCAGCTACCGAATGGAAGGCACTGTTGCCTTCTTCCAACCCTCTCTGTGACTATTCGACTTAGGGCTAACTATCAACGATAACCTGTTGTTGGAGCTAAACGCTAGATCCACTTACCTCTTGGTGCAGAATCTGACTCAAGCGAATGTTTTCATTCCTCGGCATACTCCGTTAGGAACACTGATCGATTACTCCTTCCATGATTTTGAGCTGGTTGTCCCTGTGATTAGGCTATTTCCTTCCTCACTAGACCCATGTGGTGAGGGAGAGGTGCTTTTTACTTATCCGTTAAAGGCAATCGCAATATCTCCCGCATTACCAGTGGATGACATATCCATGTTCAGACTGGACGTCGACTCAAAACACAACATGTTGATATATTCCATCGTCACGGAGGAATATAGCTCATTTTCTTCTGCATTGAAAGTACACACTGATGAGGCAGGTGATTAATACCCACCATTGACAAGCCATCACCAACTGAGGAAGACCTGTACGATATCACTGAATCATATCCTGGTTTCCATACTGCAGCTGATGATGGAGGCAGATGCAATTGTCAATGACACTAAAGGACAACAGTTGTGGGATATCTGGCTGAAAATCAAGGGTTACTAAAAATCACCTGGTCGTGACAAACTTGGCAACGACCATTCCAACAGCATGGCGAAATCTGGTGCAATTCACAGCAGTCCTTGGGTGTTTGATGCTTGGGACACACTGATCACCGGTACCCCCATGGTGTCTGCGGTCACACATAGCCATGTACCACGGGAAACATCTTTGCACCAACATAACGTGTTGCTAACTCATTCATACCAGAATGGTGACCTGGTAGCAATGCAACACCAAGATGTTTCGACATGCCAGGAGAAACCATGGACAGCGACAGAGGAACCCATTTTCCGGCTCCTGTAATGACTGAACTGTGGCGTCTTCTGGGAGTTAAAGCCAGACTCCACATCGAATACCACCCTAGGACATCCGGCAGTGTAGAAAGGAGCAATCAGACAATAGTCAGAATCCTGAGGAAATATGTGGCAGCCAACCACAAAGATTATGACCTCAAAATCCCACGGGTACTGATGGGAATCAGAGCCACAAGCCACAGGTCTATGGGACTAACACCATTAATGATGGCGGGCAGGCAAATTATGCTTACACTGCATCTCCTGTAGCAAACATGGGTCATCAATATGTGGCTGACTAGAAGGGGGGGGGACCCTAGCAAATCAGAACCCTAGCAAATCAGAGGTACAAAAAAAACAATAATAAATAAGTACCCTCAGTTGATCCCTTCCAGGATATCAGTACTTAGCACCTAACATCCTTTCTTCTCTTCCCATCTACAAGATATATGTTTCGTGGTCACTGTTGATATTGTCCTGTGATGTGCTGTTCGAAATAGGAAAATCAGCTAAATTAGTTGTGTCAAAACATTTTTTTTTTTTTTTTTTTTAAGAACAGAAAAAAAAACAATATCTCTAATTAAATGTTTTTGTAGGATGGAGTTCCTTTGGCTGATCATGACACTCTGCTCCCTGGTTAAAACCAACCCAGCAGTACTCACGAGCGGACCCCCAACGGGAATCGTTCTCCAAGATGATCCAGGATTCCTTATAACCAACTGCAGAGTACACTCGCAGAGTGTGTACATCTGCATAGATGCAGAGAACGTCTACTGCCAACACATTCCACCTGCGGCACATTTGAGTTGGGCCTGAGCTGATTGGACCAGCCAGGCAGTTAAGCATGCCCAGCTAAACACTGCCCACATGTTGGCCCAAAAGTTCACAGTAACCCAGTCAGAACTAGCAGAGCCCAGGTGAGAAAAACTATGTGTCGGGGCGCTACTCCCAATAGGTGCCGCCGTATGGTCACTATTTGCTCTAACCATCAACGCAGTCAGTCTAGCCACACTCAAAATAAACGTTAGGGAGATTACTGAAGAGATGCCACTTATCCAGTACTCAGGTTACAGCATGTGGGAAGGTCTCTCCAGGACACTATTCTGGTGGTAAACACGCACGCTATTCTCCTGAACAAAACCCTCCTCTCGGTAGGAAATCTAGTAGAGGTCATGAACCATGAAAATGCCCATGTCCAATTGGTTTGATTGTTGTTGGAGGATTTTTTACGTGAAGTTAGCTCTTCTATGGACCACTTGGCAATGAATAGAATCCCCTCATATCTAGTGCCCCTCTCAATGGTGCACAACATATTGACCTCAGTTACCACAACCACAATAAAGCCATTACAGTCACTCCTGGCCTATAGTCTGGGGTCTGCAATTCCAAAACACGTTGATGTTAATCGTAACGAAGTGGGATTTTTACTGACGCTGTCCATTGTTGAAGTGGAGAATATCTATAGGTTGAAAACAGTTCTAATCGTAGGATTTTGGCACAACAACACCCATGTGAAAATCTCCACACCCCCAGTCATAGCTTATCAGGAACACAATCCAGATTTCTATTTCACCCCTAACCTGTTAATGGGTACTCTAACCAAAGACGTCCACTACATTTGCCCTAGCAAACCATTCGTCAGGGATAAAACTGAGCGCCTTTGTGGCGTTAAGCCTATCACCAGTGAATATACAGCCAAACTAACAGAAAGAGATGGAGTCACCACCACACCAGTGGAGGGGGTAGGGAATCAATGACTGGTTAACACCCCGTTCATGTCCGCCACTATGACTTACGAACCCCATGACTCAACCACCCTGAACCTCCCCAATCAGACAGTTTTTCTTAAGGTACCACAGGGGGCGATTGTCCACATAGACGACCTAGCCCTATACCAACTTCCTAACGACAGGACAGACACAGATATTGAAATGCTGACGCTTTTGCTAAATGTTCCCTTGAGTTATCGCCAACCATTCAAAACCAAATTCAGTACGAGAGCTCAATTACTCATAACCTTAACGTACTGAATGAGGCACTTTTAGTTGACCTGACTGAATTTAAGCCAAAAGATTGGTCCGTCACCCGCTCTTGGACAGTGCCGGACATCCTTGGTCTTATTTCTCTTGGCATGTGTGCCTACTATGTACACAGGCGCATACGTGCAATGGAAGACCTGATGAGGTCACCAGTGGGACGGAATCAATTCTGATCTTCGTAAAATTAGCAATAAATCCTGAAACCCCCTCAGGTGATCCATCCATGGCATCCCCAGCCTCTTCGAATAAAATGCAAATTAATTACTTAAAAATCATACAATGTGATTTTCTGGATTTTTGTTTTAGATTCCGTCTCTCACAGTTGAAGTGTACCTATGATTAAAAATAACAGCAAACAAAGGTTTCTGTACCAAATATTAAGTTCTGCTTTTCTGATGTATCAAATACTTATGTCATGCAATAAAATGCAAATTAATTATTTAAAAATCTTACAATGTGATTTTCTGGATTTTGAAAATTACAGACCTCTACATGCTTTGTAAGTAGGAAAACCTGCAAAATCGGCAGTGTATCAAATACTTGTTCTCCCCACTGTACATATGAGATGAGTAATGTAAGATATGTAAATATTATTAAAGTGTCATTATTTAAAGTGAGCCAATGATTTGCATCCGTATGTTGGCAGCAGCATCTCTTTGTTAGTGATGGCTGTTTAACAGTGTGATGGCCTTGAGATGGAAGCTGTTTTTCAGTCTCTCGGTCCCACCTTTGATGCACCTGTACTGACCTTGCCTTCTGGATGGTAACAGGGTGAACAGGCAGTGGATTGGGTGATTATTGTACTTGATTATCTTTTTGGCCTTCCTGTGACATTGGGTGCTGTAGGTGTCTTGGAGGGCAGGTAATTTGCCCCCGGTGATGCATTGTGCAGACCGCACCACCCTCTGGAGAGCCTTGCAGTTGAGGGGGGCGCAGTTGCCATACCAGGCGGTGATACAGCCAGACAGGATGCTCTCAATTGTGCATCTGTAAAGGTTTGTGAGGGTTTTAGGTCACATTTTTTTAGCCACATTTTTAGCCACATTTTTTCAGCCTCCTGAAGTTGAAAAGGTGCTGTTGCGCCTTCTTCACCACACTGTCTGTGTGGATGGACTATTTCAGTTTGTCCGTGATGTGTACGCCGAGGAGCTAAAACTTTCCACCTTCTCCACTACTGTCCCATCAATGGGGATAGGGGGGTGCTCCCTCTTCTGTTTATTGAAGTCCACAATCATCTCCTTTGTTTTGTTGATGTTGAGTGAGAGGTTGTTTAGCTGACATCACACTCCGAATGCCCTCACCTCCTCCGTGTAGGCCGTCTCATCATTGTTGGTAATCAAGCCCACTACTGTTGTGTCATGTGCAAACTTGATGGTTGGAGGCGTGTATGGCCATGCAGTCATGGGTGAACAGGGAGTACAGGAGGGGGCTGAGCACGCACCCTTGTGGGTTTTGAGGATCAGCGAAGTGGAGATGTTGTTTCTTACCTTCACCACCTGGGGGTCAGAAAGTCCAGGACCCAATTGTACAGGGCGGAGATGAGACGCAGGGCCTCAAGCTTAATGAAGAGCTTGGAGGTCACTATGGTGTTGAATGCTGAGCTGTAGTCAATGAACAGCATTCTTACATAGATATTCCTCTTGTCGAAATGGGATAGGGCAGTGTGCAGTGTGATGGCAATTGCATCGTCTGTGGACCTGTTGGGGCGATATGCAAACTGAAGTGGGTCTAGGGTGGCAGGTAAGGTGGAGGCGATATGATCCTTGACTAGTCTCTCAAAGCACTTCATTATGACAGAAGTGAGTGCTACGGGATGATTAAGTTCAGTTATCTTTGCCTACCTGGGTACAGGAACAATGGTGGCCATCTTGGAGCATTTGGGGAAAGCAGACTCGGATAGGGAGCGATTGAATATTTTCGGAAACACACCAGCCAGCTGGTTTGCGCATGCTCTGAGGACGCGGCCGTCTGGGCCAGCAGCCTTGCGAGGGTTAACACATTTAAATGTCTTACTCACGTCGGCCACTGAGAAGGAGAGGGGGAGCCCGGGCTGCGTCGGTGGAACTGTATTATCCTCAAAGCGGGAAAAGAAGTTTCCATACGATGCTTGTGCCTGTAATATGAAACATAATGACAGTGTTTTTGTTAAGAGTGGGATGTGATTTGAGAAGCAGTAAGAGATAATTGTTTTCCATGAACTTTGCACACTCAGTAGTCACCTCCCCAGAGTGAAGTCAGGGAGTGTGCCAGGCTGCCGGAATGACCCCTTTTGAGCTAAATCTATAAATGATGGGTTAAGAAAAAAACACATTGGACCATTAAAGCGGGTAGCTGCAGCTGCGTGTTTAAAGTGGTTAGAACTTTGAATCTCAACATGAGGTGGTAAACTCACAACCCAGACAATGACTGGTGCGGCTGATTAGATGTCCAAAGTAAAGTATCTCCAAAAGCTAATTTAAGTAGGACCATCCTGTTACTCTGCTCAAACCATTGATATGACTGGCTAGCCTGTCTTCAAATAAGCCTCTTCAAGAGTGAAGGGAAGGAAAGTAAGGAAATCTCTGTAGTTCAGTTCAGGACTACACAACAAGTCACCGGATACCGGACAACTACAAAGATGGACAACAGTAGAAGACTTGTTGGAACCATTTTGGACAATCAGAGCCTTACAAGTGTGCTGCGAAAAGGCCCAACCCCGTTTCCAAAGCTGCAAGAGATCCCCGGAGAACCAAGGCATTTCACGCAAATACATTGATAATTTCTTACTCAAAGCGGTCAGCGGTTTGTGTGCAAAGTATATGATTACTGTAGGTGAGAGTAGTTTCTGATTGTACCAATGCACTGTCCAATTTACAGTAGCTATTACAGTGAAAGAATACCATGCTATTGTTTGAGGAGGGTGCCTAATTTTGAACATGAAAAGTTAGTTACATTTGAGCAGTCTTGATACAACATTTTTAACAGAAATACAATGGTTCATTGGATCAGTCTAAAACTTTGCACATACACTGCTGCCATCTAGTGGACACAATCCAGCACCTGGGCTGGATTAATGCATTTTGCCTTTCTCTTGCATTTCAAAGATGATGGTACAAAAAAAGCAACAAAAAAAGTTTTTTTTTTCTTTGTATTATCTATATTGTTATATTCTCCTACATTCCTTTCACATTTCCACAAAGTCCAAAGTGTTTATTTTCAAATGGTACCACTAATATGCATATCCTTGCTTCAGGGCCTGAGCTACAGGCAGTTAGATTTGGGTAAGTCATTTTAGGTGAATATTGAAAAAAAGGGGCGCATCCTTAACCCTTTCACACGTACCATCACACGGGTGTGATCGTTCTACAGTGGTCCCTGAAGCGTACGATCACACACGTGTGATTAGAACACTTATTTAGAATGCTCGTTTAGAACGGCCAGTTTCGAATGACGCAACAATCAGCGTTTGAGCTGGCCACACTTTTTTCAGAAACTATTTACACAAACACAGTCCTTACAAAGTTATGTCCAGAATGTGAGCAGTTTATTTTGGGATGCAATGTTCAGATATTCACAGAAGAACAGTATATATAGCATAACACAATCATCCTAACCGGAAAAATGTAGGCTACAGTTGTTCTAGCGCTAACTGAGCAAAGATTGACCCCACACAAGCTGTCATATTTTCTAGCTCTAGGCTGACATAAACTACATTATGAATTTGCTGATAGCAATTACTATGTATAATTAATCACATCACGGGTAAGCTCACCATTGATCGAAATAACTATGTAAAACACTTTATAGAAATCGAAAGTAATCCGACGATTAGTTTCAGCACGCAGCCATGCATTTTTTTCCTCACAGAAACCGAAGATAATAAGAGAAGACGAGATGTGTTTGGTCTGTTTATAGTATGCATGTTGAAGGGGTGTGTCATCTACCGTCGTTCACATCCCACAATTAATTTCCGGAAGTCCTCAAAAAATTTGTGAACTCTTACCTCATTTTGCTATAGCATCTTTGGTCTGACAGACGATCAAGTGAAACCCAGAATGCATTGTATGTCAACAAACATGGCTCCACACACATAGCTGGAATTAGCTTAGCTCATAATCAGTACAACCTTCAAAACATTATTTTACACACATACTATGTGCCCTTTACAATCTATGCAAAAATCGGAATGCATGATTTATCACTGGTAATTGAAAAACGTGAATGAAATAGTAAATATAGGAACACTACACAAAACATTTTCTGATAGTGATTTATTGATACAAATGGCGCGTGCAGGCAGTCAATCACGTAACCTCTCACTCCCGCTCTGAGCCATTCAGTGTTGTTATGTACGTAGCTAATGAGCTAAGCTGTATCATTAGCAATGTCTTTCAAAAGGAGACAACTCAGAAATGCAGAAATTGAGATTTAAAAAAAATTCTGACAATGAGTCTGAATGTCAGGAATCAGGTTCTGACAGTGACAGAGGACCCCTTGTCGACTGACAAAGTCCCAGTTTCCTTCGAAGATGCTGGTGGTGACGGAGGAAGACCGATAGTACAGGAGTTCTGTGGTAGCTGTCCCAGTAGAGTCCCAGTCTGGAGTGAGTGGGGGGGGGCAGCAGCAGCCACAATTAGTGAAATGTATACATTTCTGGTGACCGTAAAGAGGATCTCCATAAGAGAACACTGGGGCAGAGATCCTATGTTTGCAACTCCCTTCTTTGCCACCCTCTTTTCCCATGACTGCTTTCTAGTTCTGCTGCTATGACTGCATTTCATCAACAACGCTACTGCCATCCTAAATGACCCGTTATACAAAATAAAAAATGTTAACAGCTGGCAGTAAAGTTCCATGACAAACGAGACGTCCATGTCCTCTCCTCTGTCCATACAGCAACCATGTCAGCCACAGGGAAGTTGGACCACCTGACGGGAGAGAGAAACAAACCAGTCAGAGAAACATCAAACCAGACTGCGTGCTTGACTATAACCTCAAAATGGGGTCAGTGGATAAGGCTGACATGATAAACAGCTTTGTGGAATGCACTCAGAAAACGACCAAGTGGTATAAGATATTTCTAAATTTTTCCAGGGTAGCGTCAAAATACAACATCTTCTTCTGATGCATTTAGCATTGTTTTACAGAGCTAATAGAAGAATGTAACTAGCTACATAAGCACAATTTACTATAACACCATAAAAGGTGAGTAACGTTACCTAGCGTGTCCGCGGTTATAAGGAATATACACAAATATATTATGTTCCATACACACAGTGAGCTACAGTAGACACAGTATAACACGACACACAGAAACTATTATAACGTAATAAGGCACTTACTTTGATAGAAATGCAGTCGGGATTTGAAGATGGGTGTCTGTAGTGACGCCTCTAGCACGGAGACGCTGTGCCACTTGGGAGTCATAAAGCCAGGGTAGCTTCAAAATACAACACATTCTAATACTTCCCTGACGCAATTAGCATTGTTTTCCAGAGCTAATAGAAGAATGTAGCTAGCTACCTAATCATTGAGTATAACACCATAAATGTTATGAAATGAGTAACGTTACATTGCGTGTCCACGGTTATAAGGAATATACCCAAAATATTATGCTACAGTAGAAACGACATGCAGAAACTATTATAACGTAATAAGGCACTTTGATAGAAACGCACACATTTCCAAAGTTATTATTGGTAGCGAAAACAACTTTGATTGCGATGCAGGCGACAGGTGGAAAACATGAACACGTGTGTGCAGGACGGCAGATGAGCAAATGTCTGCAGACTTGAACTGCACAAACAATTGAGAAGTGTTTGGGGAATTTTGTCCGGGTCAGAAATGTCAAAAAAATTAATTGGTCCGCAAAAGTAAAAATGACTACTTGTATGTGAATGAATGAGGCGGAACACACCTCATTTCAAACTGTTATTAGAAATAAAAAAACTTATTAGAAAATCATTTAAAATTGACAAATAAAATCAGGCTGCGTGCTTTGGTTTGAGGGCAGCGCCGATTAAATGTACTGTTACGTATCAATCACACTCTGGAATGGAGAGAACGTTCTAACATCACGTGCATAAAAAAACTCACGCTGGGGTGACCGTTAGAGATATTTGGAACTCACACATGAAAGGGTTAAGAGGTTTTTAAGTGCCTCTGTCTCTCTCTCTCTCCCTCTTCATCTTTAACAAGCAGACATGTTGTTGTCATTCCGCTAGGGACCTGTTTTCAGCATATTACATCTTCAGACAATAACTGGTGCAGAGTGTGTATGTTTATCCCGTGTTCCCATTTAATTAGCTAGTAAATAAATAATTAAACCAATTTGTGTAGTATTGAATCACAAGTAAGGCTTGGGTTTTTGCAGAAGCAAGGAGGTTAAGACTGTTCAGAATGATGTAATAATATAATACAAGGTTATGATGTTTATAGATGTGATAGGTAAAGACCTTTTAGAGTTTAATTTGGGAGACGGTAACTCTTTAAAGAACTGCTCTCGTGGTGTCCCAGATCCTAATGAGTTAATTGTTACATGAATCATTTAATCATGTAAAAATTAAACATGGTTAGTTAGTTAGATAAATAACCGTCTTCAGATGAATGTTAAAGTCAAGTCATGACAACTGTGGGACCTTATATAGAGAGGTGTGTGCCTTTCCAAATCATATTCAATCAATTGAATTTAACACCGGTGGACTCCAATCAAGTTGTAGAAACATCTTAAGGATGATCAATCCCTGGTGACTTTCTTCAGCAATGATGGCTGACAAAATGCACCGGAGCTCAATTTCAAGTCTCAAAGCAAATGGTCTGAATACATTTTTAAAAATACATTTGCATAAAAATCTTAAAACCTGTTTTTGCTTTGTCATTATGGGGTATTGTGTTTAGATTTCTGAGGATTATTACTATAACGTAACACTTTGAATACTTTCTGAAGCCACTGTACATGTATGGAGCCAGCACTAGGGAGATTGAAAGACTGACAGATGGGATTGTGTACTACCACCACCCATGAAATTAGTGCTAACATGACTAACATACCTCTGGAACCTCCCTACAGCACAGGTTCTCAAGCTGGGAGATACTGTATTTGTCCAATATCCACATGTACACATGCAGGGGATATGATATGAGTAGTTCTGGGATTAGTCACCTTGTACATATCTAGCAGCAGACATAAGGTTGCTTGCTAGTTTTGTTTGGTAGAAAAGGTGATGTAGCAAATGAGTGTCATGAAACACATGCTGACATTGGCTTTTGTCGATCTTCAGCATAACTGTTATTTCATGTAGAAATATCAGCGAGCTAGTCTAACTAACTGCAGCGAATTCCATATAGCCTACACAGCTATTTTGTCAACAAACATGTGGGCGACTATAAAGCTATGGACTAAACTACTACAGCTCCCTAACAGAGGCCCATGTTCATATTAAGCATTATTGTCTAGATAAAGACGTGTCATTGTTTCCTAACATGCTAGCTAATCTGGCTACCATTCCCCAGTCCACTCTTCCAGTTCGTTTGACAGCCACCGGTTCATTTTGGGGGGCCAGGGCATCCAATGGCTCATCCTTTAGAGCTGTATATTATGACCGTCTTGAGGTGACTCAGGGTAGGGAGTCCTCAACTTCAAAACTTCTCTCCGTAGCAAATCTAGCTTCACCGATCTCATCATCTCTACTGCTACCGTCCATGCTTGTTTGTTGTGATTGAGTGGGGTAGAAACAGCTGCGGGCATAATTCTAACAGATGGGTGTTTCTTGGTGGTAGCAAGGACACACCCAAGAAACACCCACATCAAACCACACCCCCAGCCTCCCGAGTGGTGCAGTGGTCTAAGGCATAGGCTTCAAAGCATCCCCCTTATACTCCAAACATAACGAGGGTCATTATGGCCAAACAGTTATATTTTTGTTTCATCACACCAGAGGACATTTCTCCAAAAAGTACCATCTTTGTCCCCATGTGCAGTTGCAAACCATACTCTGGCTTTTATTGGTGGTTTTGGAGCAGTGGCTTCTTCCATGCTGAGCGGCCATTCAGGTTATGTGCCACTAGAGATCCTTTATCGAGTTCAGGCTCTGTCTAAGCCGGCCGTGACCGGGAGACCTATAGGGCGGCGCACAATTGGCCCAGCGACGCCCGGGTTATGGGAGGGTTTGGCCGGCAGGGATGTTGTCTCATCGTGCTCTAGCAACTCCTGTGGCGGGCCGGGCGCAATGCACGCTGACACGGTTGCCAGGTGTACGGTGTTTCCTCTGACACATTGGTGCGGCTGGCTTCCAGGTTAAGCGGGCATTGTCTCAAGAAGCAGTGTGGCTTGGCTGCGTTGTGTTTCGGAGGATGCACGGCTTTCGACCTTCGACCTCTCCTGACTCCATACAGGAGTTGCAAGAATTAGACAAGACTGTAACTACCAAATGGATACCTCGAAATTGGGGAGAAAATTGTTTTAAAAAAATTGAATACATGTTTATGTCAGCATTTCTTGAGGAGTGGGCGAAAAACAAATCAGCGAGTGCAGTTCCACCTTTAAAAGTTGTGAGATTACACCGCAGGACTTAAAGGTACCCAGCCTCACGGCTTCATTGCTCCAGACTACCACAAGGGGGAGTTAAAGCACTCATTATGCATTTGGGTCCCAAGGTTTTTATATGACCAATCATATTCAGTGGCTCCAATGACGAATTTGACGTGAGCTACCTGTCCCTGGTGACTTTCTTCGATGGCTGACAAAACATTACGGTGTAAGCAAATGTAAGTAATTATAACGTCATAACAAGTCAAGCAAAAAATGTACAATTGAATATGTTAGTTATTGTAGAGACAAACTTTTAACTTTTAACTTTTAATTTTAATTTTAATATAAAGTTAATTTATGAAAATCGCTATTCATCAAGTTTTTTTTCAGTCATATCCAATACCAGGTGATTCAAACTCCATTCTATTGAATGATGTTGTATCTGCATGTATGTATTGCAATTATACACTTCAACAGTTTACCACTCCTGCACCTGGGACATAAATGATTACACATTGTAACTATGCAATAGACTAGAAACATGATTTAAGAAAAGGCTGATTTGTAATTCATATATACAGAATAAAAACTGTACATCCCGCCAGCATGCCCACAAGCGTGCTGAATGACACGTGGAAGAGAGCGAGGAATGAGATGGGAGTAACAATCCAGGCTATTATCTCTGAGACAGGCATAAACATTTAATGAAACAAGCAGGGAGAAGCAAACCCTCAACATTCTAGCCCGAAGTCCAGCACGCTACCGAGTGTGCCCAAACGTATTAATTGGCGTTGGGGCAGATTGTGACTAAAAGCAATATCAATTGGATTCATGTGGAAAAGTGAGAAAGTATTATTATAAGTTTTTCAAAAGTGAAGCAGTATGGGCTATTACCTGAAAAATAGACTATTCAACCTTTACTAAAGAATTGTCTAATAGCCGAGCAACCCCCCCAAACTTGAGCTGGTGTGAACCCCCAACTTGCAACAAATCATTTGTATTTATCTTTCAACATCTAGCTACACATGTTCAGAATTGTATATACATATATATATACGACTTATACAGTTGAAGTCGGAGGTTTACATACACATTAGCCAAATACCTTTGAACTCAGTTTTTCACAATTCCTGACATTTAATCCAAGTAAAAATTCCCAATTTTAGGTTAGTTAGGATCACCATTTTATTTTAAGAATGTGAAATGTCAGAATAATAGTAGAGATAATGATTTATTTCAGCTTTTATTTATTTCATCACATTCCCAGTGGGTCAGACGTTTACATACACTCAATTAGTATTTGGTAGCATTGCATTTAAATTGTTTAACTTGGGTCAAACGTTTCGGGTAGCCTTCCACAAGCTTCCCACAATAAGGTGGGTGAATTTTGTCCCATTCCTCCTGACAGAGCTGGTATAACTGAGTCAGGTTTGTAGGCCTCCTTGCTCGCACACGCCTTTTCAAATCTGCCCACAAATTTTCCATAGGATTGAGGTCAGGGCTTTGTGATGGCCACTCCAATACCTTGACCTTGCTGTCCTTAAGCCATTATGCCACAACTATGGAAGTATGCTTGGGGTCATTGTCCATTTGGAAGACTCATTTGCGACCAAGCTTTAACTTCCTGACTGATGCCTTGAGATGTTGCTTCCATATATCCATATAATTTTCCTCCCTCATGATGCCGTCTATTTTGTGAAGTGTAGCTGTCCCTCCTGCAGCAAAGCACCCCCAAAACATGATACTGCCACCCACGTGCTTCACGGTTAGGATGGCGTTCTTCAGCTTTAAAGCCTCCCCCTTTATACTCCAAACATAACGAGGGTCATTATGGCCAAACAGTTCTATTTTTGTTTCATCAGACCAGAGGACATTTCTCCAAAAAGTACAATCTTTGTCCCCATGTGCAGTTGCAAACCATACTCTGGCTTTTATTGATGGTTTTGGAGCAGTGGCTTCTTCCATGCTGAGCGGCCATTCAGGTTATGTCGATATAGATACTTTTGTACTTGTTTCCTCCAGCATCTTCACAAGGTCCTTTGATGTTGTTCTGGGATTGATTTGCGCTTTTTGCAACAAAGTACGCTCATCTCTAGGAGACAGAAGGCGTCTCCTTCCTGAGCGGTATGAAGGATGCGTGGTCCCATGGTGTTTATACTTGCATACTATTGTTTGTACAGATGAACGTGGTACCTTCAGGCGTTTGGAAATTGCTCCCAAGGATGAACCAGACTTGTGGAGGTCTACAATCTTTTTTCTGAGGTATTGGCTGATTTCTTTTGATTTTCCCATGATGTCAAGCAAAGAGGCACTGGGTTTGAAGGTAGACCTTGAAATACATCCACAGGTACACCTCCAATTGACTCAAATTATGTCAATTAGCCTATCAGAAGCTTCTAAGGCCATGACATCATTTTCTGGCTTTTTCCAGCTGTTTAAAGGCATAGTCAACTTAGTGTATGTAAACCTCTGATCCACTGGAATTCTGATACAGTGAATTATAAGTGAAATAATCTGTCTGTAAACAATTGTTGGAAAAATTACTTGTGTCATGCACAAAGTAGAAGTCCTAACCGACTTGACAAAACTATTGTTTGTTAACCAGAAACTGAACATGTAGAGAATAAAAAAAATATATATATTTAGATATACTATAGGCCTAACGAAGGTGTTGTAGGTCTTTTATTTATTTTTTATTTAATCCTTATTTTACCACATAAAGGTCTACTTACTCTGCTGGCGTCTTGATCCTGTTCATGCCCTCATTTGCAATGCAAACCCGGGCGTCAGTGTGTTTTGGGTCATTTTCTGCTTTTTGAGAAGACATAAAGACATTTAGCCTAACAGCCAACATTAGGTACAATAATGGAAATATACATGTAAATAGGCCTAAATGTAACATAATGTTCTATAATCCTAAATTGAAAGAAACGATGTGTACCCAGAAATACCTCTCTGACCTAGGGTCCAGCATATCTCTTGATGATTTCTTCCTGAAAGAAATCTCGAGCCATGATACCTGAAAAATGAGGCAGATGTGAATTATAGTGGAACACATAACAGTCTGTGAGGTGTAGGCTACAATATTTTATGTACCTTCTGCTTTATAAATAGCCAAAAATCAAAAATCAAATATGGGCCTGGTCCCTGGCGAGAAATTGCCCCCCACACATGGAGGTTGATCGTATGCTTAGGAGTCAGCTTGCTTGATCTTCTTCCTTTTTTTCTCTAGCAATTTTGAGCAAATTGCTCAGGGGCCACGGTTGATTCGTCTGTGAAGATGACGTTATTGAATGTCTCCCCAGCTTTGATCCATGCCTGGGCCTGCAGGACACAAAGTTCTTTGTTTGTCAGACAAATCATTGGGTCGAAACTACAGAACAGTACAAAACAAGCGAACACACATGATTGATGTTCTGAGAATTAAAAAAATATGTATTTATATATATAAAACATTTCTTACTGAGCCACACAAGTTTCATCAACTGTCTTCTGACTGTGATTAGAGCAATGTTGATGCTGTGCTGTGATGCCAGCAGATTACAGATTGCCTTTGTCGATCACTCATCATCTTCATTAATCAGTGAGTCAATGGCTTGAATAGTCTCGCTGGAAATGAAATACAATGTAATGTATGCTGCACATTTTTAAAGACCAACAGTCTAATTATTTAGTTAAGCAAGATTCTTAAAATGTGTACGCAACATTTGTGTGTTTGAGTCACTTTTAATTCTTAATTGATCTACCATTTCTATCAAAGGACCACTGTAAGTGATAGGGGCTCATGGCGGTACCATCCTGCTCATCTGATGAAGGTGCTCATGGGTGAGATTCAAAGTTTGAAGACCAAGATCAAGTCGTTGAAGGCAGACCATCAGAAAGAGAGACATTCTCTGAGGGCAGAGATACGGGCGACAACTGATGCATTGGTCCAGAGCCAGGCGCATTGGCGGAGAGTCACTCCTCATTAGCGGAGAGTCAGGCGGCATTTGTGGAGAGTCAGGCGGTATTGGCGGAGAGTCAGGCGGCATTGGCAGAGAGTCAGGTGGCATTGGCAGAGAGTCAGGTGGCATTGGCGGAGAGTCAGGCGGCATTGGCGGAGAGTCAGGTGGAAAATGACGCTTTGAAAAGGGTGAGGAACGAGATGGAGTCACAATCCATGCCAGACACACCTGTGAGCTCTGGAACTCCACCTCCAACAGGCAGAGTCAACATACTGTACGTGACGGGTTCGTCAGGTCGTCGGTTCACCCTGATATTTTCATTCCTCTTCTGACAACAGAACTTGACCAACTGATCACCAGGCACAGCAAGGGCCCCCTGAACAGTTATTCTGTTCTGCTATTCCAAGGATGTGTAACCGAAGAGAGAATACCACGAGTGGACACAGAATACATAGATGTCCACAGCGGGAAGTCTATTTCAGCACTGTTTCGCGCTGCTGTGAGACAAGCATTAAGAAACAAAAATGGTAAAATATTCCACGAAATTCATAAGATATGTGTTGACTGAATATACTCAAGTGATGTCTGCTAAATAATCAAGTTAGTTTTCTCCAGAAATAAATGATTCTATATAACAAACTGGCTTTATTTACAAATTAGTGAGAAGGTCTCACCCCATGTTCAAGAATGGCCTTTTTCTCGCTCATAAATTAAAATGAAATCTCCAAAATATCGTTACTTTTTAAACAAAGCGATTATTATTATTAATTCATTTGGAATGACATAAAATCCCCTTAGATATTCTCAGACATTCTCACAGATCCTAAAGGAAAACGCCCCATAGATATTAATATAGAGTCATCCAATCCTCTAAATGTCATTATTGGTGGAGAGTTACGTCATTGCAAACACTTTTAGATATACTGTAGGCCTAGCATAGGCGAAATGAGTTAGAAGCAAAAGCCTACAATTATGTTAGCACCGTTTCTCGCTGCTCTGAGACAAGTATGGGCACTGGTCTTGATAAATCAATAAGATTTTTATTTTCACTTAATCTCAGTTTGGGTATTGATTAGACAATAATTATAAAATGAAGGTGCAGAAATGTTATGCTCTTGGTGTAACCTTCATTTAACTAGGCAAGTCAGTTAAGAACAAATTATTATTTACCAGCACAGCCTACTCCTTCCTCCCGGTCAGGGAATTGAACCCAGTCTCCCGTGTGCCCTGCGGAGATTATTTATCTAAATAGCCCAGTACTGTACTCCCAACCGTCAAGTTGTACAGCGCCATATTTCCCATTCCATCCTAATGGAAACCCAGAAGGTTTTTCGTTTTTCTAGGAATAGAAAACCATAATATTAATCAAATTAATTAAGCAAGTACCAGTCAAAAGTTTGGACACATCTACTCATTCCTGGATTTTTCTTAATTTTTTACTATTTTCTACATTGTAAAATAATAGTGAAGACATCACAACTACAAAATTACACATATGGAATCAGTTAAGAACACATTCTTATTTACAAGGACAGGCTACTTCTTCCACACCGTCTCGGATTTGAACCCCGGTCTCCCACATGCCCCGCATTCAGTAGTACAGCATGGCCTGCTCTCACTTATGTAAGGAATTAGGCACTTTCCCAAGTTTACTACAGTATGTATTGTAAACTGCACAGTAGCCTAATAATCAAATGCAAGTGGCTTATCTTCAAAATGCTTTAAATGCTTTATTATCCAAATCTAAAAGCATATACTGTACCGTACTGTATTTCTTAATCAGCACATTTATGCTTTTGTTAATAAAATAATAATAAAAATACTATTTCAAAATGCAGATGTAGATTTAGTTATGGATCCATAACGAATTACTATATCACTGATTTACAGAAATATTGGAACAAAGATGTTTAATGAATGGAGAAAAAAATGTAATCCTCCAATCCTCATGCTGTAGCCTACTCCCGACTGTCACGTTGTACAGCTCCATATTTTCCAATCCATCCTAACCGATCGTTTTTCTCTTTTCTTGGAATAGAAACACCATAATATTAATCAAATTAAGCCAAATTTCTTAAAATCAATCCCATACACTATGTTATTACAAAAAAGGTTTAAAATTATCTGGTAATGCCAATATGGAAGACTATCAAATGCTTCTCAAAGATACCCTCTGGTGGTCAAACTAGCAATACCTTGCATTAAAAAAATATTGGCTGACAAATAGATAATGTGCCACAGAATGCTGCAGCAGCCCGCAAGGTGTGCCACAGTATGACACAACTTTTAAAAGAGGAACCACTGAACAGTCAAGTCCTTATACTATATTTATTACAATGTCAAATTGTGCCACTGAACAAATTCTGTTTGGTGTAACTGCATGAAATTTGGTGTCAACATAGTACAAGTGTCTATACAGGTCACATTATAATGTTAAGATTGTCATTACCTATACTACTTCCAGTGACAATTGTTTAAAAGCATATAGTACTGTTATTTTGTTATGTTCTAAGACCCGGAAATGCCAAATATATGATTCAACTCATTGTCGTTTGTGAACTACAACCTTTTCTGATCTGAATAATCGTTGGTAAATACACTGAACAAAAATACAAGTGCAACATGCAACAATTTCAAAGATTTTACTGATTTACAGTCCATATAAGGAAATCAGTCAATTTAAATAAATCAATTAGGCCCTAATATATGGATTTCACATGACTGGGAATATAGATATGCATATGTTGATCACAGACACCTTAAAAAAAGGTAGGGGCCTGGATCAGAGAACCAGTCAGTATCTGCTGTGACCACCATTTCCCTCATGCAGCGCGACACCTCTAATTCGCATAGAGTTGATCCGGCTGTTGATTATGGCCTGTGGAACATTGTCCCACTCCTCTTCAATGGCTATGTGAAGTTGCTGCATATTGGCAGGAACTAAAACAGGCTGTCGTACACGTCAATCCAGAGCATCCCAAACATGTCACCCATGTCACCAGAGTATTCAGACCATGGGAGAACTGGGACATTTTAAGTTTCTAGGAATTGTGTACAGATCCTTGCGACATGGGGCCATGCATTATCATGCTGAAACATGAGGTGATGGTGGCGGATGAATGGCACAACAACGGGCCTCCGGATCTCGTCAAGGTATATCTGTGCATTTAAATTGCCATCAATAAAATGCAATTGTGTTTGTTGTCCATAGCTTATGCCTGCCCATATCTTACGACATTGAACTTCACTCAACTTTCCCTGTTTGTTAACACTATCAACCTTTCCCTTTACTGTGGCAATTGTGATCGAAGCAACGCAATATTAGCCATTTTCAATGCAACATACCAAAACAAAACGAACTATGCAAGATATTTTGTTGAAGGCTCAACACATAGGAGTAGGATTTTATTACGCATGACTCAGCCCGTACTCTACACAGACCGGTCTGGCATAACCAATCAGAGCGGCAGTAGGGCTATATGCAAATAGACCATTGCCATATATGGATCTGTGCCATTTACTTTGAATTGGACTGTGTTTACAGCTGTGGTCACGTGTACAGTAGATGCACTTGTTTTGCAAAGCAAGAGCTGCATGTAGACACGTGTGCACATTTTGTTCATATCCTTTGCTAGTTAGTGAGTAATTAGCCGGGTTATAGATCATTTGTAGTCAAGCCCCTTTTTACATCAGCATATGTCACAAAGTGCTATACAGAAACCCAGCTTAAAAGCCCAAAACGCAAGCTACGCAGATGTAGAAGTACGGTGGCTAAGAAAAACCTGGAGATTATAAATGGAGATTATAATTAAGAGTACATGGCCACTAAGGCCATTAAGGCGATTAAGGCCCAATTTTTCTTCAAGATTTTCAAATGTTTATAGATGACAAGCATCGTCAAATAATAATCATAGTGGATGTATAGGGTGAAACAGGTCAGAACCTCAGGTGTAAATATCAGTTGGCTTTTCATAGCCGAGCATTTAGAGATTGAGACAGTAGGTGTGGTAGAGAGAGAGAGAGAGTCGAAAACAGCAGGTAGTACGTCTGGTGTACAGGTCAGGGAGAGAACAAGATGGAGCATACTTAAATTCACACAGGGCACCAGATATAACAGACTGACCTGACCCTAGCCCCCCAGCACATAGATTATTGCAGCATAGATACTGAAGGCTGAGACAGGGATGGGTCAGGAGACACTGTGGCCCCGTCCGACAATACCCCCAGACAGGGCCAACCAGGCAGGATATAACCCCACCCACTTTGCCAAATCACAGCCCCCACACCACTAGAGGTATATCAACAGACCACCAACTTACTATTCTGAGACAAGGAGTAGTATAGCCCACGAAGATCTCCTCCACCACACAAGTACAAGGGGGCGCAAAACTACTTCCTACAAGAGCACAAAACGTGTACATTTCTAGACATCCTTGAAAAGTGTAAAAAGTGTTGTTTTTTTGTATTAAAGAGGTAGTGTCGTATCTTGAGACAGGCATGAATAAGCTAAGTAGCCAATAGGTAGAGGGTAGAATAATATATCTGATTTTCTGTAATAATGGTACGGGAAAAATAATACATTTTTTTACAAAGTGGTTTCTTGCATCAAACAACACAATAACATTTTCATTCACCTCCTTGTCTGAAGGACAAGTTGATAAACAGGTTCATGTCAAGCCCTGCATGTTTCTTTCAAAAGTCTCACACCCCTTGCTGTCCCCAGTCCACCTGGCCATGCTGCTGCTCAAGTTTAAACTGTTATGCCTGCGGCTATGGAACCCTGATCTGCTCACTGGACATGCTACCTTGTCCCGGACCTGCTGTTTTGGACTCTCTCTCTACCGCACCGGCTGTCTCTGAATGATCGGCTATGAAAAGCCAAATGATATTTACTCCTGAGGTGCTAACCTGTTGCACCCTCTACAACCACTGTGATCATTATTATCTGACCCTGCTGGTCATCTATGAAAGTTTATTTCTATTTCTCCCATGGGCAAAGAAATTCAAAAGGGGTAATGATATTAATTAACAGCAATTTTGATCCAAATGTGCAAATTGTCCAAACAGATCATCAAGGTAGATGGATTATTTTAAATATGTTATTAGACAAACAGATATGAATTATTAACCTATACGGTCCAAATAATGACGATCCAAGCTTCTTTGAAAATATATATAAGAATTGATCAACTCTAAAAGCAACACTAGACTCTATTATTATGGTGGGGGATTTTAATTCGGTTTTAAATACCTCTGTGGACTGTAAAGGAAATCACACTACAAACTCAGGCACTTAAGGAAATCATGAATGTCATGGATATATTGGAATTAGGGGATATATGGAGGCTTAAATACCCTGACCTAGTCAGATATACATGGCGGAGGCTTAATCAAGGTAGTCATCTTGATAACTTTCTTATGTCATTCTCTCTGGCCCCAAAAGTTTTAAAAAAGTGCTGAAGGGACAGAATGCGGTTGGATCATCCCATAATTGGCATATATATTACTCTTAAACAATTTCCACATGGTAGAGGATATTGGAAATTTAATCAAAGCCTACTGGATGACAACTTGTTTATAACTAGGACAAAATAATTTATAACTGACTTTTTCCAACATAACATAGGTACAGTAGGTCCCCTTAATGTATGAGACACTTTTAAATGTGCCTTTAGAGGCCATGCAATTCAGTACTCATCTATAAAACAAAAGCAATTTAGATCAAAAGAGTCCATATTAACAAAGGAAATTGAAGGATAGCAATAAAAACTGTACCATAGTTTCAGTCTCCTCCATCTCCACTAACTGAAGCTAATTGTATGGATTGTTTTCCTATTAATAATGTAAAATTCACATCTGTACAGAAAGACTCATTTGAAGGCCAAATTATAGAGGGGGAATTTCTTGATGCAATTAAAGCCTTTAAGGCTGGGAAAACTCCAGGGCTGGATGGCATACCAGTGGAAGTATACAAAACTTTTTTTGATATACTCAAAGGACCATTATTTTCATGTTTTAACCACTCCTATATAAATGGTAGATTCTCAGACACGCAACAAGAAGGTCTGATTTCATTATTACTGAAACAGGATCCAAGTGGTATATATAAAGAGCCAGTCCATTTAAAAAATTGGAGCCTCTTACACTTTAGTGTTGTGATGCAACAATTCTAGCTAAATGCTTGGCACATAGAATTAAGAAGGTATTGTCAGATATTATTCATCCTAATCAGACAGGTTTTTTACATGGACGATACATTGGAGATAATATAAGACAAGTACTGGAAACAATAGAATACAGACAGAGAACAGAACTGCAACCGGCCCACAGTATTATACAAAAATAGACATTCTGATGAGAAGTAACTCACAAGCATATAATGAATATAAAACATCTTATCTATGTTACCCAACTAATTCTGATTATTCCCCAACAGTATACAAATCCCAAAAGAAAGAAATGATCTCACTCCAATACATTTTTATAGAAAGTTAGCAACAATAGATAAGATCTTGCTATCATGGAAAGGAAAATACCTGTTTATTTGTGGAAAAATCCCCCTAATTAACTCTTTAGTCATAACACAGTTGACCTATTTGCTTATGGTTTTGCCTACACCTAGTGACCTGCTTTTTAAATCATATGAACAAAAAATATTCAATGTTATTTGGAATGGCAAGCCAGAAAAAATAAAAAGGGAATATTTATATAAGGAATATGAATTTGGAGGGCAGAAATTCCATGGCACATGGTTTATGAATTGACACGCAAAACAATGCCGGATTCAAAACTTAGAATTTTTCAATTTAAATTATACAAAATTCTTGCAACCAATAGAATGTTATATACAATTGAAGTTGGAAGTGTACATACACCTTAGCCAAATACATTTAAACTCAGTTTTTCACAATATCTGACATTTAATCCTAGTAAAAAGTCCCTGTATTAGGTCAGTTAGGATTATGGCCAAACAGTTTTATTTTTGTTTCATCAGACCAGAGGACATTTCTCCAAAAAGTACAATCTTTGTCCCCATGTGCAGTTGCAAAGTGTAGTCTGGCTTTTTATGGCGGTTTTGGAGCAGTGGCTTCTTCCTTGCTGAGCGGCCTTTCAGGTTATGTGAATGTAGGACTTGTTTTACTGTGGATATAGATACTTTTGTACCGGTTTCCTAGCATCTTCACAAGGTCCTTTGCTGTTGTTCTGGGATTGATTTGCACTTTTCGCACCAAAGTACGTTCATCTCGAGGAGGCAGAAGGCGTCTCCTTCCTGAGCGGTATGATGGCTGTGTGGTCCCATGGTGTTTATACTTGCGTACTATTGTTTGTAGAGATGAACGTGGTACCATCTGGCGTTTGGAAATTGCTCACAAGGATGAACCAGACTTGTAGAGGTCTAACATTTTTTTTCTGAGGTCTTGACTGATTTATTTTGATTTTCACATGATGTCAAGTAAAGAGGCACTGAGTTTGAAGGTAGGCCTTGAAATACATCCACAGGTACACCTCCAATTGACTCAAATAATGTCAATTAGTATATCAGAAGCTTCTAAAGCCATGACATCATTTTCTGGAATTTTCCAAGCTGTTTAAAGTCACAGTCAACTTAGTGTAAGTAAACTTCTGACCCACTGGAATTGTGATACAGTGAATTATAAGTGAAATAATCTGTCTGTAAACAATTGTTGGAAAAATTACTTGTGTCATGCACAATGTAGATGTCCTCACCGACTTGACAAAACTATTGTTTGTTAACATGACATTTGTGGAGTGGTTGAAAAACAAGTTTTAATGACTCCAACCTAAGTGTATGTAAACTTAAGACTTCAACTGTACAGTATATGGATACATATATTTACCGAAAGAATATATGGGGGATTGGAAATTATGCAGACAATTACAGTGATGTAATCAACAATCTTTCTGCAATATTAAAGATGATCCACATTTTTAACTCACATTTTAGACTCACATTTAAATGCTTGGTCCAATAAATTCCATCTGATTTCTCCGTCAGTAAACTCAGAGAACAAGTGCACTAAAGGAAGTTATACATTGCCGTTACGGACATGAATGTGTTAAGTTTCATTTCTTGACGACATGACACATTAATCCAAAATGTTGTTCACTGATGCAAAGGTTATTGCAATTAAATTAATGAATGTTGCTTTAGGCTTGGAAGTTAAACTAAAGTCATTTTCACCAGAAAGAATAGAAGACAGGAGGGAAAGAAATGAGGGATGAAGTGAAGCTGAGTTACTTATTGCTGTGAGCAACTTGGACTGGGTGACATTTGATTTCTACAGCTCCTCATGTACATCCGTCTCTCGTCCCTAACGCCACAGAGCGATGCAGTATTATGGCGAGAACTATTAAAGGTTCATTACCGTCTATGTTTTTATCGTATTTTATTCATGGAGATTAGATCATATGACAGCCCATTGGAATTCAATTTAGATTTTCACCATTTAATTATGGGGAAACTTAGTACATGATTAGATTTAGACCTGGATAGGATTTAGGCCGCTGCACATGGGGTCATAACTGCAGTGACAAATTTGTCAGCAATCTTAGAAAAACCTTCAGTAAGTATTATAACCACAGACAAGACCATTATTGCACACAATCAAGAGCACTATGAACTAAAATTGCAGAATATAAAAATGTCACTCAGATGATCATCTCAAATTGAGTCATTTTAGCTATGAGAGAAAGGTATGCACAATAGTGTTTGTGCAGGGTTGGAGAGTAACACCTTATGTAACTGATTTAAAAAAAGAACTGTAATACTGTATGTTACGTTACCAGCAAAAATATTGTAATCAGATTACATATACTTTGAAATTCAGAAGAAAAAAAATATTTTACACCTTTCTGTTTTCTCAATGACACTCAAATCAGCATTGAAAAAAGGCTCAAGTTTAAGTTTGGATGGATCGTGGGAAAAAAGCAGGAATAGGCTATTGTAGGCCACAGTCCAAGCTATGTCTTCCAATGGTGCGGCTGTTGTCGTCATCCATAGATTATCGAGAATTAGTTTATATATTTATTTATACATTTCCAGTCACTCAAATTAATTGAATACCCCTTGATCTTAAAGAAAAGGACTTGAAATTACGGAAGTATAGATTATCCCCAATTTTTTTTTTTACAGGAGTGTAACCCAAAAACAAAGGACTTATTATCCTACTCTGTTGTTTACGATTTTGCTGTCATGGAGGACTGATTGGGCTCAATGTTTCGAGTTGAAAAATAAATGCTGCTCTCATGGAATGGCATGCTTTGAGCAATACCGGAAAGTGCTATTTGCATGTGAAAAATGTATGCCATATTCTACCTTTGATATAGGCCAATTGTTTACATTTTTGTTGGTGACACTTTGATATCTCAATAACTTGCAGCTGTTTAAAGGGTGAATCCAACAATAACAAAGCTGGTAAAAAGCTGGGGGATGGGCCTGGAGAAATGTAACCACTCAGATTAACAGACAGGACTATGAATGCAAGAACAGACTATCCATGAAATCAAAATTATTGTTTTAACCATGTTGAGTCTCATACAGTGTTTGTTTACATTTACAATTTGTACAGACATTGGTGAAAAATAGGATTATGTTTTGGGTTCTCATGGGGTGTGACAGTTTCACTAAACACATGGTGTAAGGGTTTTCGTCTTCCTCCTCTGACGAGGAGGAGTAGTAGGAAGGATCAGAGGACCAATAAGCAGCGTGGTAAGTGTTCATTATATTTATTTATAACTCAAATAATAAAACAAAAATAACTAAATGAAACCGAAACAGTCCTGTACGGTGCATACATAAAACACAGAACAGAAAATAATCACCCACAACTGAAAAGTGAAAACAGGCTACCTAAGTATGGTTCTCAATCAGAGACAACGATTGACAGCTGCCTCTGATTGAGAACCACACCAGGCCAAACACAGAAATCCCAAATTATAGAAAAAGGAACATAGGCTGCCCACCCCAACTCACGCCCTGACCATACTTAAACAAAGACAAAACAATGGAACTAAGGTCAGAACATAGCACATGGGGCATTTATAAGAGAATCAATTGGTCTGTAGCAACTACAGAATGCCCCTTTAAGTCTATCAAAAGTGCCCGAGTTTGAGCATGTGTCCAGCTAGGCCTATGGGCATGTTTGTTTTAATCAGCAGGAATTAGATTGAGCAATAAAATAGCTGCAAATTCTTAAATTAAACTGGTTGTTGACAGTATAAAGCACAATACCACGAGGGAGTTTAGAATGTAGGAACTCACTCAAACTTTTATTCCATAGGCTGAGATCTGCATTATGCAGCTGTTGCAAGCGCACATTTTTCACTACGCAGCTTAAACTTTTCGGTTAAAATACACATATACATATGTGATGAGCCATCCACAACAACCACAATCCGTAAGGCGCAAATAGCTAAATGAGAGAGCAGCAATGTGATTCACATCAATGAGTTATGTAGGCATCAATAATAAGTGATATCAATTTTGCCCGTAAGCTACACTGCTGCTGTCGTCCTTACCTCCAAGCGTTTATTCAAGTTGGATAATCTTTGGATGCCGACAGTAGTCACACCATTGGAAGATATAGCTTGAGCTGTAGTCTACAAATGCCCATTCCTGCTATTTTCCCGCAATCCATTAAGCACATTCCGTGTGTCATCATAGTGTTCTCATCATAGTGTTCTCTGACTCGCTCAGGCGGAAAACAAACTTAAACTTGTGCCTTTTTTCAATGCTGATTTGAACGACATTGAGAAAGTAGAAAGGTTGTTTTAAAAAAAATCGGAAACAACATTTCTGAATTTTAAAGTAATCCTAGAAGCAATCTACTTTTTCAAAAGTATCTGTAGTCTGATTTCAATATTTTTGCTGGTAACATTACGTTTTTTTGTTGGATTTTGTAATCCGTTACATGTAATCCTTTACTCCCCAACACTGCTTACAACCAAGATAATATATCACATACTGTGTGTTTAAGTCACATCAGATCAGAACCGTAAGCACCAACTCACAATTAAAAAGGAACCCTACAGCATAAGGTTGAACTGCCAAGAAAGCTGCCTACATGAGATAAACAACATTCAACTTGGTTAATTTCAAACACCTACTTCCTGTAACCCAGCACAACAGAGGAGAAGCATTCCACTGCATTTGAATTCATTGGTCCTTGACCTGCTGTATTCAGAGGCAAGGGCTTTTTGAAAAACATTCTTGTCCGAATCAGCACTTCTGCCGTCTACCAAAGGGCTTGTAAGACACCCGTCAAAACACACTGACTGGGAATGACACTGTGATGGCACCCGGATCACCCAATGTGTTATGATGGAACATAAAAAAAATAGCACGCCTTGTGACTTGACTTCACAACCTATACACATTAAACTAGCAATACTGAATGCGATGTGTATAGAAGGCTGCCTGCCGGCTGTGTCTTCAGTATGTGCGGCTTGTGACACCCACCCGTGACAAAGATGGCCTTGAGGACCTCGAAGAGGCACGTTGCAGGCAGTAAAGTCACTTGCATGTCTGTTCTCAGTGTTTGAGTCCAATAATAACATTCATAAAAGGGCACAGTGCTGCCTAAAAGGCGATTGATTCCAAGGCCTCGGAGCACCACTGAACAATACATTTCAGTCCCATCAACAAACATGGATTCTGACAATGTTAAGTTCCACTGGTAGGTGTTGGTGATCAAAATAACTGTGACATGGTGTTCTTTCTGGAGAGTAGTGCTGTTTCCACCTGCATAACTTCTATTGTACATGACAATAGCCAACTATACCATCTGAAATTTGAGAATAAATAAGTAATCTCAGGGCTGGTATGCATTTGCTTGAGAACATGAGGGATACGACTTCTAAAGTTAAGGGCTAAAATAAGTGTGATTGCTGTCTCTGGACAATCCTTAAGTGGAAATTCCTGAGAACAGGAGAACACTAACTTGATATGAAAAGGTGGCAGGCTCATCAACTAACTGGATATGAAAAGGCAGCAGGCCCATGAACTAACTGGATATGAAAAGGTGGCAGGCTCATCAGTGACCAACAACATTTGTGTGAATGTCACTCACTGACACTTGGATCATGGCACAGCCCTGTTTGACTCGGTGGATGGGTTGAGGGACAGGAACACACAGAGTCATAGTCGCTGACAGGGCTAATACTAATGGGTGATATTCTAACGGTTAACACATTAGCATATCAGCAGAACGGCACACGCATATATTACATTAGCTTAGTGGTGATTCGTAGATAACAGGTGAATAGTTGAGCGGGAATTCACAATACACTACATAAATGCTGTTCAAGAAAATGGTCTCAAAATGAATCCCCATATTGTACATGGATGATTGTTGACGTTTAAAGTTCTGTGAAATTACAATCACAATGCACATTTATTAACCTGTGTATGTATCAAAAACCATCAAACAAATCAAACTTGTCAAAAAACAAACTGTCAAACAAACATTCAGCACATGTATATGTATGCAGTATCAGGCGAATAGTTGAAGAACAAGGTTTTGGTGTCTTTAGGAGGCTGTTTATTTATCAGCTTGGGGGAATGTGTTTGGTAATGCACACAGGTTCCTTGTCATAGCTGCAGAATTCATCTTGATTGGTAATTGTTGGGTGAGTCTTGTCAGGCTTCTCCACACAGTAAGGCATATCTATCCTGGTTAGTTCCCCAATTGCACCTGTGACTATCATGACTGCTTGGAACATCAAAACACTAACCACCACCTTGAATTTGTGATCCTAAAGATTGCAACGTAGGCATAATGCAGCATTTGCCTTCTGCGACTACACCTCATAGCGCAAAGCGACAGCTCCTTTAATCAATTTGATTACCGCTCATCCTCACAAGAGGAGCGGTATTGCACAGAGAGGTCTGCCACTTAGGGAATAAAGGATGTTATGCAAGCAGCTGGCGAGATTTAAATGAGAGAAGATGTGCCCCACCGGCCTGCTTGAAGATTATGCATAGTAAGCATTAACCTGGGCTTTTAGCCTGGTACAATGGGCCCAACACTCACTCAACCCACACAGCTGAGTTCGGCGACATCTCCCTCAAAGCATTGGTCGCGCGGAGCATCTCCCAGCCCAACAAAGGAAATGAGTCATACATAAAGCATTTAATTTAACCTTTTCATTGGCATTTTCAGTCTTTTTTTCTCTCTCGAAGTAAAACATGATTAATAATGGAGTTCCTAGTGAATTTTTAGAATCTTCACATTTTAATGATGTGGGATTTGACATGTTGGAATTGAGGGAAAAAGAAGATAACCAAACGTGAGCAACAACGACTTTCATGTTTTCAAGCCTACTCTTCTCAGAAGGCTTTCTAACAGCAATACATTACCATTATGTACCCAGACAGTAAGTTCGGCTTATTTGCATAATATAAATACCAGCCTGCCTGAGTCCTTGAAATATACAGCAAAATGAGAGGCCATTATCCAGTTGGTGAACAACATTATTTACGTCATGAATGCAATTGGTATATTACCTTTAGACACGTATTTGCACACCAAAAATTGAAAGGCTTGACATTGGATCATAATATGAATCGTTTAATTGCCAATGGCCTCGTTTCCAACACTGAATGTGATGAATATGTGTTAAACCATGTTAATACTTAATGAGTGATTTGCATAACCCCAGTGTCTCACTAGCTTGTGAAAATATCTGGACATTTTTCCTCATGTTAAATCGTCACAGAGGGTGAATGTTTCTCTATTTTATTTATCAGTTGTAGTGCAACAATACATTCTATATTCACAGGCAACTCTGTTGCTAGCTATGCACCTTGTGTGAGTTAGAATTATAAGGTTTAGGGAAATGAGGCCATAGTTTTATTACAGCTGTAAGGCCAAAGCTCAACAGGCGTGAGAGCGATACCACCTAGTTCAATTACATGTTTTGTTTATTTAAAATGGATTACTCATATGCCTACTATTTATTTTTTCTATATTTTACTAGGCAAGTCAGTTAAGAACAAATTCTTATTTTCAATGACGGCCTAGGAACAGTGGGTTAACTGCCTGTTCAGGGGCATAACGACAGATTTGTACCTTGTCAGCTCGGGGATTCGAACTTGCAACCTTTTGGTTACTAGTCCAACACTCTAACCACTAGGCTACCCTGCCACCCACTATAGGTGGAAGCAAACTCAATCTAGCCATTTATCAAATAATTCATCAGATATTGCAAATTAATAAAATATGTATTTAAACTGACAGCAAGACCATAAATTAACCTTAGGGATAAGCACGACAAGAATAGCAGAATGTGTGGTCAAGGCCATATTAAAACTCATGGACAGAGTGAGAAAGAGTGGTAGCTAGCTTTGAGTGCATTAAATAGCCTTCGGGGGCTTCATTTGTTCTCTCATCAGGCATGGCTGGACAATATGGGAAAGACAGCTGCATTTTGTTGCAAGGATAGGACTGTTTAACCGCAGCAAAGGGTAATCAGAACGATGTGAATATGTAACGGGTCAAGCAGGGAGAGCTCTGTGATTATACGATTTGCAGACACTCTGATCCATCATGTTTAGTCGTGTTGATGGCTTTGCGACACTGTAGTTAAGTTATTCGGCCCATGTTTTGGTATGCAATCAAAAGCCATTTTTTCATGTTATCTTTCTTTCCTTAAACAACACATTCAATAGTAGTAGTATTTTTTTCCACTTTCTGTAACAGCATCCATTTTCCTAAAGTGATGCATACATTATTTACACTTCACACCATATGTTATTTACTTTGTCACAATTCCACATCATATTGTCATCTACATAGTCTGTCACTAATGTGCGGTGACCCATGCTAGCTTTTGTCATATACACTGAGTGTAAAAAAAACATTAGGATCACTGCTCTTTCCATCACAGACTGACCAGGTGAATCCAGGTAAAAGCTATGATCCCTTATTGATGTCACTTGTTAAATCCACTTCAGTCAGTGTAGATGAAGGGAAGGAGACAGGTTAAAGTAGGATTTTTAAGCTTTGAGAAATGGATTGTGTATTTGTGCCATTCAGAAGGTGAATGGGCAAGACAAAGGATTAAGGTGCCTTTGAAGGGGGTACGGTAGTAGGTGCCAGGCACACCAGTTTGAGTGTGTCAAGAACTGCAAGGCTGCTGTTTTTTCTTTTCAACGCTCAACAGTTTCACGTGTGTATCAAGAATAGTCCATCACCCAAACGACATCCAACCAACTTGACACAAATGAGGGAAGCAGTGGAGTCAACATGAACGATCATCCCTGTGGAACGGATTCGACCCCTTGTAGAGTCCATGCCCCGACGACTTCATCAATTCACCAGATCTTATTTAGGGTCTTCATAGGAAAGGGGTTCATTTTTTGAAACACGTTATTTTTTAAATTTCACATCACCAATTTGGACTATTTTGTGTATGTTCATTACATGAAATCCAAATAAAAATCTACTTAAATTACAGGTTGTAATGCAACAAAATAGGTAAAAATGCCAAGGGGGATGAATACTTTTACAAGGCACTGTACATAGTGTTAGGGAGAAACTATAAATCCTAAACCCCAGGGAGAACAAGGAAGGCCATTAAAGACAATTCACATCCCTGTATGTCTCCTTTGACCTCCCACCCCTGACCTGCCGCACATACTGCCAAGAGAAAGGTAGAAAGCATGTAATTTCCCTGAGGTCAGCCTTTCCCTACTGTCTCTATATTCCACACACTGCCTTGCCAACGCATTTCAAAGCAGTTACCGACTGGCTGTTAAAGAATGATTCCAAAGCGTAATCAATTTCCAATACATTTAACTAGCTTGGTATAAATCTCTGTTAAATGACGAGACTTGTTTTTATTTGAGGGCCTGATGCATTTCAGTATTGTAACATCAGTGTTGCACTCCTATAGACACATAAGGTGAGCAGATCTTTGTAGTTTCACAACTTTATGTTGGCACATACAACACAAGTGGAATTCCCTTACTTAAAATTATATACTGTACAAATCACTACTTGGTCCAGAAACACCTGTTTAACTATAGCAACCTTTGTTAAACATTATACTTATTTATATGGACAACAAAACACTCTTGAGAAACTATAATTAGGTGTTCAGTACGGCATGTTGATGTTTTTCGGTAGCCAGAGTGCATAAAGGTAAGGGTGGGGTGAGGATCTGTCTGCACAACACTTAATCACAGAGAATCCAAAATAGAACCTGCCTCGGGCAAATGCTATGCTTCTGCCCCTTAGAACAATAGTGTGTTGGACTAGGAACCCTTTGAAGGTGACATTTCACAGTCTTAGCAATGGCACTGACGACGTTGACAAAGTATTGTTCAACAGTAAAGTGTGTGCTCTGCACCTGTGCCGGTTTCTCTAAAGATGGAGAGGGAGATGGGCTGAGGTTGTTAGACACTGTGTTTGCTCCTGTATTGGGTTTACCTAGAGGTGCTGTGTTTGCTCCTGTATTGGGTTTACCTAGAGGTGCTGTGTTTGTCTTGCCATTCTGAATGGAAAAAGGCACCATGAATTAAATCATGAATGATGTACATAATGACATCTACAGTCTTTTGGTGACTCCCTTTTTGTTTTTAGGTTGTAAGTTAGAAGAGAAATCTTTCCCCAAGATATGACCATCCAGTTAGCTACAGTACAATGGTCTTGCAGTTCTGTCATTTCCAGAAATCCCCAGACCATCTGCTGTACACAAGACACATTCAACCCATCAACAATCTCCTGCTGTGCGCTCCAGGCGTTTATTCCTCACAGTTCTTGTCTTTGTCGCGCTCTCTCTTGTGATTTTGAATGACAAGCGGAAAGCATCAAAACACATTTGACTCTATTTTTGAAGATGGGCAGAGTTTTGGATCGTGCTGATGATATGTGTCTGGATCATTTCCTCTTAGGACAAACAAGGTGGATCCACTGACAGTTTGAAGAACATAAGGCAATGAGATCTCTACCCTGGGGCCAATTGTCTTTCATTGGCAACCTATGAGAGTGGTTGTTTTACTGTAACTCAATATGCTTTATCCTCTAACGATTGAGGTTAAAATGACTTGAGAATGCAGTATGATGTTGTAAAAGTATAATAGCCTATACTGTAGTACAATATAGTATATTTTAAACTGGGTAGTTTGAGCCCTGAATACTGATTGGCTGAAAACCGTGGTATATGACACCGTATAGCACAGGTATGACAAAACATTTATTTTTACTACTCTAATTACGTTGGAAACCAGTTTACAATAGCAAGGCACCTTGGGAGGGTTGTGGTGTATTGCCAATGTACCACGGCTAAGGGATGTGTCCAGTGAACAGTCCTTAGCCGTTGCTTATTGCTTAAGTATAGTATAGTAGGTTTTTAATGTACAATATATACTGAGATAATATAGAAGCTCTAAATATGTAAAGTGTTGGTCCCATGTTTCATGAGCTGAAATAAAAGATCCCAGAATGTTCCATATGCACAAAAAGCTTATTTCTCTCATATTTTGTGAACACATTTTGTTTACATCCATGTTAGTGAGCATTTCTCATTTGCCAAGATAATCCATCCACCTGACAGGTGTGGCATATCCAGAAGCTGATTAAACAGCATGATCATTACACAGGTGCACCTGCTGGGGACAATAAAAGGCCATTCAAATGTGCAGTTCTGTCATACAACACAATGCCACAGATGTCTCAAGTTTTGAGGGAGCATGATATGCTGACTACGGGGATGTCAACGGAGCTGTTGCCAGAGAATGTAATGTTTATTTCTCTACCATATGCTGCCTCCAATGTCATTTTTGTGAATTTGGCAGTTCCTCCAACCAGCCTCACAACCTCAGACCATGTGTAACCACGCCAGTCCAGGACCCCCACATCTAGCTTCTTCACCTGTGGGATCGCCACCCGGATAGCTGATGAACCTGAGGAGTATTAATGTCTGAAATAAAGCCCTTTTGTGGGGGAAAATAAAGCCCTTTTGTGGGGGCTCCCACAGTTCATATAAGGAAATCATTCAATTGAAATAAATAAAGCCCTACTCTATGGATTTCACATGACTGGGCAGGGGTGCAGCCATGGGTGGGCTTGGCAGGGCATAGGCTGCACCCCTGCCCAGTCATGTGAAATCCATAGAGTGGGGCCTAATTTCTTTATGTCAATTGACTGATTTCCTTATATGAACTGGAACTCAGTCAAATCGTTGAAATTGTTGCATGTTGCATTCAAATTAGTACAGTAGGTTTTAATGCGGTGCAGGGCAAAGGATGCATTTAATTACAGTGAAGAGACTGGCATGCTAACCTTTATTAACGCTGAGAGGTAAGATGTCGCTGACTGAGTCGGCATATTGTGTTGCGGGCGTGTTAACTTCTAATCAAGAAATAGCCCTGAGAGCACTCGGAGAAAGGAGCCCTCTGCATTTTCCCAATTAAGCACCGGGGGCCTTAGCAACAGAGGAGCGCTCTGGTGAAGCATGGCATGAAGACGTGGGAAAAAAAGAGAGAAGAAGTTCACATCACTTTATGGGATGTGGATTCTCGATCCAATTTCTTAACAGACTTCTACATAACGTAGTCACTGGTTATTCCTGTGAAATATGCATGTGCCGAGTGCTTAGAACAGCCAGTGGATTATTAATAATGGATTCCGGGCCCTTGCAAAGTCCGGTGGCTCCTGAACATTTCATTGTGTCATGGTTTAAACAGTGTTGTCTTACCAAAATGGAAACCCCCTTTGTTAGACTCTAAGGTGGTTCTGTTCATTTTTCATTGCCAGGCCACTCCCTGGAGATAATGATTACATACACGGTCCAAAACAACTGGGAAGATGGAGAACAATTCCAGTTCTGGGCAAGTTCTTTAAAACCACCGGTCTACCCTCACTGTGTGACACGTACTGTATAGATGGTTGGAATTCTGAAGTAGGTTTTAATGTTGAAACCTCTAACAGTGAGGACATGAGGGAAACAGGTACTTGAAGTTCATTTTTAACCTTCCATTATGACCATGTTGGACTAAGTGGCTGATCATCTGTTCTACTACTTGGTAGGGATGTGTCGAGGTCCCAGTAAAAAGCGGTTTGAAGAGGAGAAACAAGGTCAAATGCAATTGGATGATTAAATCTAACAAAATAAAGGTCCAAAACACCTTCTTGTGTTCAGATCAAATTGCATTTGTCACATGCTCCGAATACAACAGATGTAGCCCTTGCGTGAAGTGCTTACTTACAAGCCCTTAACCAACAATTCAGTTTTAAGAAAATCAAGTTATGAAAATATTTACTAAATAAACTAAAGTAAAAAATGTTTTAACAAAAATTACACAATAAAATAACAATACTGAGACTATATAAAGGATATACAGTATATATACTAGTCCTGTTGGAGGTTTCTAAACAGCACTGTGCAGGTGATAAAGCTATCATTCCTTGTTTTGTTTCACTTCACACTGATTGTGATGGCATGGGAAATCTGGTCAATTAGGCTGGAGGAGAGGAGTATTGCCTGGACTAACCGGGGCTCCGCTTTAGCTCAGCGCAGGGAGGTGGAGCAGTATATTCTCCTGCGGGCCACTTCGGTGCTACGTGCGCGGAAGTGAGACTATTATGTCAGGCCCTGCCGCAAAGCATTCATGTGAGGACTGCCATGTTCTGAATGAATTCTCTATGAGACTGATAAGGCAGGGTTCTGGTGGGGAGACGAAGGGTGAGAATAATGCAGTAGCAAAACGGGGATGAAAATGTCGATCTGTATCATCCTGATGAAGAGGATCTGATCGTCTGCCCCCTGGGGTATTGGCTCATGCATGCATAACTGTGATTTTGTCACAGAGAGGCGGTCAGTACACAGAGCCATCACTCCAGGCCACCCATACTGACACACAGTGATTATTCATATGCCACAACAAACCAGTTAACTTTTGAAGCTGTGGTTGTTAAGGAGAGCGTGTTTTCAGTTTGTCCACAGGATGTGGAAACAGTTTAGAATTCTACAAAGGCGGGTGACGGTATTGACACAAATAAAGTGCACTGGAGAGGAAAGAGGTTCACTACCATACATGGGAAGATGGGATGAGTTGCTGAAAATCCTCAAGTAAAACGTTAAAACCTTCTCAACCCACCGTATGGACGTTTCCCTTTTTTATTCCCCTCAATTTCTTCATTTCATGCAACGCTGTGCAGCATATTCTTGGAGACTTAGGGGACACCCATGCTCAGAAGTCCAATTTTACACTTGCTGCGGTCTCCACTTTAACCACCTCTCAATTGACTTGGAACATCTGTCATGGGGAAAGACTGGATAAGTTTTGCTCCACTAGAGGAGAAATGCTGCATTATACCTTCAGTGACTAGGCCATGGTTTGGGGCTCATTTCTCCCAAGTTTATCTCTGGTTGGCAAACATCCCACAGTGTGGCTAGCGTCTTTTTTCTGATCCCACAAGGGCGGCTGGGCGGCAATGGACTGTAGAGAAAGCATTTCTCACCTTTCTACCCTCAACAAGACCTATAAATGTTTAAGTGCTTAATCCAGATTAATCCACAGTTAACTGAAAGTCCTGTGTGACTCGACGGAATTAACTGAGGGATGTTAATCCCCGTTCAAAGAAGACACACATACGCACAGGCACTGTTCCTATGGCAATACTATCTGGCCTCTATATCTCCAATTTAATGTTGATTAAAACCTCAGTCAAAACAGAGATGACAACATAATTGCTTATGAGTGTGTGTGCACACAAAAACTGGCAAACACTGTTTTACACACACACACACACACGCTCTCCCTATCCACTACCACACAAACCTCTCCCCCTGTTGAAACACACACACACACTCTCCCTATCCACTACTCCACAAATCTCTCCCCTGTTGATACACACACATACACAGAGGTCCTCCTCTGTAATACCCTTGGGGGCAGAGGCAGCAGAGGTTTGTCTTCTCATACTCTGAGTCATGCAGTAGTGCAATTAGCAACTGCAGAGTGATGCACACATATGACCAGAGCACAGTAGGCACTACTTAAAAACACAGAAACACCCACGGTTGGAGAAGGAATCAGCAAAGCGCAACGTGTTTGTTCTGTGCTGAACTGGATTTTAGGTCACAGTGAATGTAAATCTCTTTGGTGGAGTTAAACCTGCACATGGGTGCATTCCAATGCCATTAAATGGAACCAGTGATCATCAGTGTGTTGTCAGCAGCACACTGGATTTGGGTCCCACGGTGCAGTGTGAGCTAAATTTACATGGTGAGTCTTGGTTGAATCTCTATGTAGGACGCAGACGGATATTGTGTGGACACCTGTTCTCATTCCACACAGGAAGTGCATTAACCAGGTACTGGTACATAACTACCAACTGATATCCATGCATGATCTTGTACATTGTACTTTGTGTATGTGTAACCTATTATTTACATGTCAGTGGATAAACGTTGAGGGTAGACAAACACAATGGAGGTAATATATAGCCAAGGTTGTCCTCTAAGCAACACTTAAGCACAGTATATGCCACATGTAGTGTGAGTCATCATTCTAAAGTAATTATTTTAAATGGTTTGGGTGTGTGTTTCTGACTCTTAAACTGGGCTGTGTCCCAAATAGTGCCTTATTCATTGCTTTTGACCACAGCCCTATGGGATATAGTGCCATCTGGGACACAATCCTGGAGTACTTTACTTCTGTCCTGTTCCCCCCGCGATACCATCTTCGTCTTTCCTGGAGTTATGGCACATATGCTGGCTATAAAATGGAGAGTTGAAATGAGAGTTAACAACACAGCAACTGTCTTCTTCCTTTTACTGCTGGTTCTTGTTATGCTCAGCTGCTAATCCATCTGCTTTCTGTCCAATTGAAAATGCAGAGCACCAGCTTCTCACATTGACAAACCCAGCTATGTTCTCTTTGATGATGCTGAAGGACTGTATTTTTACATTCTCCACTAACTCTGAGATTATAGCTGGAATGCAGTAAAGTGGAGCCTAACATCCGGGTTTTTACAACAAGGCTGTTAAAGAGCTCTGTGTTTTGATCTTGTAACAATTCAGTCTTGTGCATTTGATTAATGTAGGTGTATCTCATACTGATGTGTCCCAGGATGTTTCCTAGTCTTATGATCTTGAAATGTTCATCGGTTTTTGAGTTGAACTTTTGGTCTCATCAAAACAAAGAAAACATGTCCTATCCGCCCATGAAGGAAATATTATGGAAATAATCATATTTGAGTGTTTAACAGGATTACCATATTTAACAAATCTCCGGCAATGCCATATATAATAATCGTTCACCAGAATATTTAGGTTTCTGCTACATTGTAGTTCCACAATACCATATAGTCGTGCTTTCCTCTATTGAGCTGACAATAGGTCTAAAAGAGGAAAGCTGCAAATGTCGATTTAAATAGCATGCCTCCATGTTTATTACATTAGAACTATGCACAAGTGTCTATCAATTACATACAAATATCTATTTGGGACCACCACTTCATAACCAGCCATGGTACATGGTCGCCCCCTTGTGGGCTATTTATGCAAACACATCTAATTCGTGTGCAGGCTCTTTCTTGTTGAACTGTTCTGCTATTTCATGCACCATTAACACGCACCGAGCGTTGACTATAACGAGGGTAATTAGATTTGAAATGAACACAGTTAATCATTTGTTGAGAAGAAGGATGAAATGATCGATGACAGTGTACACGCCGTGCACACATCACCATTATAACCGTCATCCCTTAGTCAACCTGCAACCGTTCATCCATTTTGCACTATTACAAAGTCACGTATTTGGGTTATTTCAAGCCTTACTTTTTATATCAAGGGCAAATCCAAATGCAACAATGTGTGATAAATGATCTCAGAAAATATTATATTAGCAGAGGTGCTTTCGAAATGCTATTAGAAGCATGCTCATTTGAGGTATATTGACATTCATTGATTGTCGTGAGAGAATGCTAGCGGGTTGGTGGCAGTGGCTAATTAAACAAACCCAAAGCGAGGACTGAACTCTGTCCTTGCACATGAGAGTTTTCTGTAAAATAACACATGTAAATTGGATGAACTATCCCTTTAACATAGCTTTTTCAAATACTTTTTGTCCTCATAATTCTCTGGAGAGGGACTTGAACATTTCCTGCCTCAGCTTCCACAGTCCCCGAGAGCAACTCTGTGATGTAGTAAGCTAACTCAGGCCGGGAACACAGCCTCCAGACACAGCATCTTTGTACTTCTTCTGTCACATTCACCCCCTCCTTACCCCCTCACCAGCCTGTCATCGTGGAACAAGATAGCAAGAAGTGATAGAGGCTGGCTGTTCACTGTGGTCGAGTGTTCTTATTGTAGGTAGGAGTTGGCAAGAACGGGCTGTTTCCTGCTGGATTGGCAAAGACATTGTGAGACAGTGAAGGATGCTGGGCCTGTAGAGTGCTTGTAATCCAGCTCACGTTTACAGAGCACAACAGGGATGGTGGTAAAGCTGCCAGAAAGCAAACGAATGCCATTAACTCAAGCGGTATAAAGGGTCAGGGGGGGACATTGAAAAATACAATTCACAAATATTCCAACACAAGTCCAATGTAGGCCTCTGTGAATGCGTGCATTTAATGGATCGCCCACAAACTACATATAGGGGGGTAATTTCAGAACAGTGTCACGCGGAAAATTGTTAGTCTGTGTGCTTCTATGAAAAATAAACCAACTGGGCACAAACCGGTTGAATCAACGTTGTTTCAGCGTAATCTGTCAACGTGTTGTGACATGGATTCTGTGTGGAATCTATTGTTTTGAGGGTGAAATTTCAACCACAGGATTATGTCATCATTGTAACTCATTATCAGCATAGACAAACCTTGTATAAAATATGTTGATTTTGTACCTTTGAGAAACAATGTCAAATATTCAACGTTATAGCCACTACCAGAATACATTTTTAAAAAGTCTCCGCGGCACCTCTTACTGGAGAGTTGATCTTTAACTATTCATTTAGTCTCCCATCAAGGGTTTTAACAAAGAGCAGCCCTGCTTAGCTTTTATATTTGTCACTGGCTAGTACCAATATGCTATTGTGAGAATGAATATTGAGATATCTCTTAATAACTAAATATGTTTTACTGTTTCTATCAAAGTCATTGCAAATGGTAGGTTTAACAGAGCAAATGAAGTGAGAACCTTACCCCAGCCACGATACACTTCCTCATTGCTCATTGTGCAGTATCAGGGCACGCAAAAGACACAAACAAAAGCTCCAAAAACATCATTTTAGAAGACGACTCTCTCGGCATAGTGACGTGTCTGTTTCTAAAAGGATGTATTTGGAGCTTTTGTTCATGTCTTTTAAGTGCCCTGATACCATCCAAGCATTAGATATCCTTAAATATTGATATTTGGCTGCATTGTCAACCAAACACAATTCATTAATACTTCTGCAATACAGTAAAGTTAAGGCCATCTTAAAAACTAAGTTAACAGTATTTATTCATCCGTGGCCACATTTTGAGGTTAGCCTACTGGAACTATGAATCTTTTTACGTAATCACTCAAGGTTTTCTCCAATACTGCAACAATGCCATAGAAAACAAAAAATGAATTCCAAGCATTGAGTGCTATTTACTGTGAATGTATGACCCAAACAGAAAAGAGAACATGGAAGATGGTGCAGTACTGTGTGGCTGCCATGTTGCGAGCTCTGACCCAACTTTGCTATTTTGTGATTCTTTCGGCATTTATCTTAACTTCTTTTGCACTAAATGTATTCGATATCATTTTTTTAAAAATGAACAACAAGAACGTTTGAACATCAGATCAGCAGTTACTAACCTCAATTCCGGCTTAGACCTCGACTTTCACTCATCTGCCCTGGGCTCTTTGTGTAATTAAGACCCCATTTTCGGGCTCTCCAAGAGGAAACGCAGGTGAAAAATAGGTCGGAGAGGGGGAGACCTAGCAAGATGTACAGTCTATTGATAATAATAAGATGGATGACCTTTAATTGTGGATTTGCTATCAAAAGGACTCTCTTAACTGCAATATATTCTCTGCTTTTCTGAAACATGGCTATAGGACAAGATACCTCCATGGCTATCCAACTCGATGGATTCTCCATTCCCCGAGCAGACAGGACATTGGATTCTGAGAAATTGAGAGGGGAAAAGGTTTGTCTCTTCATTAACAACAAATGGTGTGCAGACTCTAGCACAGTGTAAGTCTTGACCCATTGTTCACTTGTCTAGGAATACCTGATGGTCAAATGCCGACCCTTCTAACCTCCCGAGAGAGTTTTCATCTGTTATCGTGACTGCTGTTTATATTCCACCTCAGGACAAGAAAAACAACAAGCTGGCACTTAAACTGTACAAGGCTATAAACAAGCAGGAAACCATGCACCCAGAGGCTGCTTTCCTTGTTGCCGGTTATTTTAATTCCACGTCATTAAGACAAGTAATTCCATCAGCACGTGTCCTTCGCCATTAGGGGCGATAGAGTCTTAGACCACTATTATTCTACCCAAAAGCAAGCATGCAAGGCCCTCCCTCATCCCCCCTTCGGCAAATCAGATCATGACTACACGCCTGCTTCCTGTTTAACGAGCATAAGATCAAACAGGAAGTACCCGAGATGCGCTTCGTTGAGAAATGGTCCTCCGTTTCAGAGGCTATGCTACAAGACTGCTTTGCTTCCCTGTTCCCAAGAACTCTAAGGCTACATGCCACAATGACTACCGTCCTGTAGCACTCATCTCCAATCATGAAGTGCTTTGAAAAGCTGGTTATGGCACACATCAACTCCATCATCCCTGACACCCTAGACCCACTCTAATTTGCATACCTCCCCAACAGACCCATAGACAATGCAATCTCAATTGCTCTCCACACTGCCTTCACCCACCTAGATAAGAGGAATATCTACAGTATGTGACAATGTTGTTAATTCACTACAACTCAGCGTTTAACACCATCGTCCCCTGTTCAGCCACGACTGCATAGCCATGCATCACTCCAACACCATCCTCGACAAATTTTCTGATGACATGACGGTGGTATGCCTGATCACTGGCTATGATGAGACAGTGTGGTGCCATGACAACAACCTCTCCTTCAACATCAGTAACACTAAGGAGCTGATTGTTGACGGGTGGGAGGATGTTGAAAAGATTAGGCATGAGCCCTCAAAAGGTTATACTGATGCACCATTGAGAGCCTCTTGACTGGCTGAGTCACTGCTTGGTATGGCAACTGCGCCGCCCTCGATTGCATGGCACTACAGAGGGTGGTGTGGCTGCCTGCCATCCAGGACCTCTGAAATGAAGTCCCGGAAAACTGTTAAAGACTCCAGCCACCCAACCCATACATTATTCTCTCTGCTTCCATACGGCAAGCGGTACCGGAGCATCAAGTCTGGAATCAACACGACCCTGAACAGCTTCTATCCCCAAGTCAAAAGACTACTAAATAGCTAACAAAATGGCTACTGACTCTGTATTGATCCTTCTATTTTTTTGTTGTTGCACTGTCTCTATGCACACTCACTCTAGGCACATTCTACACACTCAGTCACAGACACACACATTCATACTGACTGTACACACAAGCACACTCACATACTATCATCATATATGCTGCTACTCTGTTTGTCATATATCCTGATGCCATGTCACCTTCCCCCCTGTGAATAGCCAACTCCACCACTCCAGTATCCCTGCACATTGTAAATATGGCATTGGCACAGACCCTGTATATATCTTGTGTTCTTTTTATTTCTATTTCTCGTGTGTTTTTGTTCCACTTTACTATTTCATAAAATGTTTATAGCACTACTGCATTGTTGGGAAAGAGCAAGAAAGGCAACAAAAAAAATAAAGAAAAAAATAAAGGCACTTCACTGTACTAGTGCACGTGACAATAAAAACAAGATTTAATTCAAGGTGTTATAATGGCATTTTATGCCATGCAATTTTAAATTCAATAAGGTTCTGAGATAAACAATTAGCAACTAAGCTCCAGGTCTGCATCTTAATTGGTATGAAAATAGGCCTACATAAACCACAATTGCAACTCCCATGACCAAATGGATATTGTATATCCAAGAATATGTTAAGCTGTCATCAAGGCAAAGGGTGGCTATTTGAAGAATCTCAAATATAAAATATATTTTGATTTGTTGCACACTATTTTGGTTACTACATGATTCCATATGTGCTATATGTGCAAATATAGTTTCGATGTATTCATTATTATTCCACAATGTAGAAAATAGTAAAAATAAAGAAAAAGCCTTGAATGTGTAGGTTCTAAAACTTTTGACCAGTAGTGTATATACACCAGATGAATTCACACAAGATATACTCAGAATTATATGTGGGACAACAGTGTGAGACAACAGTACAGAATGGCACCTTTTATTTAAGGGTAAATTCATACATACAGTGGGGCAAAACAGTATTTAGTCAGCCACCAATTGTGCAAGTTCTCCCACTTAAAAAGATGAGAGAGGCCTGTAATTTTCATCATAGGTACACTTCAACTATGACAGTCAAAACGAGAGAAAAAAATCCAGAAAATCACATTGTTGTAACGGTTTTCTAGTGGTGATGAAGGAGAGTCGGACCAAACTGCAGCGTGTCGATTGCGATCCATATTTATTAAACAAAACGTAAACACGACTAAACACTAAACACTACAAAACAATAAACGTAATGAAAACCGAAAACAGCCTATCTAGTGCAAACTAACAGAGAGTACAAGTAAGACACTAAGGACAATCACCCACGACAAACTCAAAGAATATGGCTGCCTAAATATGGTTCCCAATCAGAGACAACGATAAGCACCTGCCTCTGATTGAGAACCACTCCAGACAGCCATAGACCTTGCTAGACAACCCACTAAGCTACAATCCCAATACCACCACCAAAACCCCAAGACAAACACACCACAATTACAAAAACCCCATGCCACACCCTGGCCTGACCAAATACATAAAGATAAACACAAAATACTTTGACCAGGGGCGTGACAGAACCCCCCTAAGGTGCGGACTCCCGAACGCACCTCAAAACAATAGGGAGGGTCCGGGTGGGAGTCTGTCCATGGTGGCGGCTCCGGCGCGGGGCGTGGACCCCACTCCTTTAATGTCTTATTCCCCTCTCCCTTCGTCCCTGGATAGTCCACCCTCGCCGCCGACCATGGCCTAGTAGTCCTCACCCAGAACCCCACTGGACTGAGGAGCAGATCGGGACTGAAGGACAGCTCGGGACCGAGGCAGCTCGGGACTGAGGGGAAGCTCGGGAGTGAGAGGAAGCTCAGGAGTGAGAGGAAGCTCAGGAGTGAGAGGAAGTGAGAGGAAGCTCAGGCAGGTAGATAGATCTACCAGCTCCTGGCTGGCTGGTGGTTTCAGCAGATCCTGGCTGACTGGCAGATCCTGGCTGACTGGCAGATCCTGGCTGACTGGCAGATCTGGAAGAGTCTGGTTGACTGGCAGATCTGGAAGAGTCTGGTTGACTGGCAGATCTGGAAGAGTCGGGTTGACTGGCAGATCTGGAAGAGTCGGGTTGACTGGCAGATCTGGAAGAGTCGGGTTGACTGGCAGATCTGGAAGAGTCGGGTTGACTGGCAGATCTGGAAGAGTCGGGTTGACTGGTAGATCTGGAAGAGTCTGGTTGACTGGTAGATCTGGAAGAGTCTGGTTGACTGGCAGATCTGGAAGAGTCTGGCTGACTGGCAGATCTGGAAGAGTCTGGCTGACTGGCAGATCTGGAAGAGTCTGGCTGACTGGCAGATCTGGCGGCGCTGGGCAGACTGGCGGACTGGGCAGACTGGCGGCGCTGGGCAGACTGGCGGCGCTGGGCAGACTGGCGGCGCTGGGCAGACTGGCGGCGCTGGGCAGACTGGCGACGCTGGGCAGACTGGCGACGCTGGGCAGACTGGCGGTGCTGGGCAGACTGGCGACGCTGGGCAGACTGGCGACGCTGGGCAGACTGGCGATGCTGGGCAGACTGGCGACGCTGGGCAGACTGGCGACGCTGGGCAGACTGGGCAGACTGGCGGCGCTGGGCAGACTGGCGGCACTAGCTGCTCCATATAGGCTGACAGCTCTGGCGGCTTCTTACAGACTGACCGCTCTGGCGGCTGGTGCTGACTGGCAGCTCCTTGCAGACTGGCAGCAGACTGACAGCTCCGTGCAGACTGACAGCTACGTGCAGACTGACAGCTCCTTGCAGACTGGCAGCTCCATGCAGACTGGCTGCTCTATGCAGACTGACAGCTCTGGCTGCTTCATGCAGACTGACATCTCTGGCTGCTCCATATAGACTGGCTGACTGGCAGCTCTGCTTCATGCTGACAGCTCTGGCTGCTCCATGCGGACTGACAGCTCTGGCTGCTCCATGTGACTGACTGCTTCATGCAGACTGGCAGCTTGCAGACTGACAGCTCTGGCTGCTCCATGCAGACTGACAGCTCTGACTGTTCCATGCAGACTGACAGCTCTGGCTGCTTCATGCAGACTGGCAGCTCTGGCTGCTCCATGTAGACTGGCTGCTTCATGCAGACTGGCAGCTCGGGCTGCTTCATGTAGACTGACAGCTCTGGCTGCTCCATGCGGACTGACAGCTCTGGCTGCTTCATGCAGACTGACATCTCTGGCTGCTCCATATAGACTGGCTGCTTCATGCAGACTGGCAGCTCGGGCTGCTTCATGTAGACTGACAGCTCTGGCTGCTCCATGCGGACTGACAGCTCTGGCTGCTCCATGTAGACTGACTGCTTCATGCAGACTGGCAGCTCGGGCTGCTTCATGTAGACTGACAGCTCTGGCTGCTCCATGCAGACTGACAGCTCTGACTGTTCCATGCAGACTGACAGCTCTGGCTGCTTCATGCAGACTGACAGCTCTGGCTGCTCCATGTAGACTGGCTGCTTCATGCAGACTGGCAGCTCGGGCTGCTTCATGTAGACTGACAGCTCTGGCTGCTCCATGCGGACTGACAGCTCTGGCTGCTCCATGTAGACTGGCAGCTCTGGCTGCGCTGAACAGGCGGGAGACTCCGGCAGCGTAGGAGAGGAGAAAGGCTCTGGCTGCGCTAAACAGGCGGGAGGCTCCGGCAGCGCTGTAGAGGAGAAAGGCTCTGGCTGCGCTAAACAGGCGAGGCACACTGAAGGCCTGGTGCGTGGTGCTGGAACTGGTGGTACTGGATCGAGGACACGCACAGGAAGCCTGGTGCGGGGAGCTGCTACCGGAGGGCTGGGTTGTGGAGGTGGTACTGGATAGACCGGACCGTGCAGGCGCACTGGAGCTCTTGAGCACCGAGCCTGCCCAACCTTACCTGGTTGAATGCTCTCGGTTGCCCTGCCAGTGCGGCGAGGTGGAATAGCCTGCACTGGGCTATGCAGGCGAACCGGAGACACCGAGCGCAAGGCTGGTGCCATGTAAGCCGGCCCAAGGAGACGCACTGGGGACCAGATGCGTAGAGCCGGCTTCATGGCATTTGGCTCGACGCTCAATCTAGCCCGGCCGATACGCGGAGCTGGAATATACCGAACCGGGCTGTGCACCCGTACTGGAGACACCGTGCGCTCCACAGCATAACACGGTGCCTGCCCGGTCTCTCCAGCCCCCTGGTAAGCACAGGGAGTTTGCGCAGGTCTCCTACCTGGCATAGCCATACTCCCTGTGAGCCCCCCCCCCCCAAGAAATTTTTGGGGCTGACTCTCGGGCTTCCATCCGCTCTGCCGTGCTAGCTCCTCATAATGCCGCCTCTCTGCTTTTGCTGCCTCCAGCTCGGCTTTGGGGCGACAATAATCTCCAGGCTCATTCCAGGGTCCTTTACCGTCCAATTCCTCCTCCCATGTCCATATCTCCAGGTGGTGCAACCTCTCCCACTGTAGCTGCTGCTGCTCCTGCTGCTGCTGCCTCTGTTGCCTCTTCTCCTGTTGCTCCTTTGGGCGGCTACACTCCCCTGGTTTAGCCCAGGGTCCTCTCCCGTCGAAGATCTCCTCCCATGACCAGAAATCCTTGGTGAGCATCTCCTTTTCGGCTGCTCCTGCCTGTTGACACGCCGCTTGGTCCGTTGGTGGTGGGTGATTCTGTAACGGTTTTCTAGTGGTGATGAAGGAGAGTCGGACCAAACTGCAGCGTGTCGATTGCGATCCATATTTATTAAACAAAACGTAAACACGACTAAACACTAAACACTACAAAACAATAAACGTAATGAAAACCGAAAACAGCCTATCTAGTGCAAACTAACATAGAGTACAAGTAAGACACTAAGGACAATCACCCACGACAAACTCAAAGAATATGGCTGCCTAAATATGGTTCCCAATCAGAGACAACGATAAGCACCTGCCTCTGATTGAGAACCACTCCAGACAGCCATAGACCTTGCTAGACAACCCACTAAGCTACAATCCCAATACCACCACCAAAACCCCAAGACAAACACACCACAATTACAAAAACCCCATGCCACACCCTGGCCTGACCAAATACATAAAGATAAACACAAAATACTTTGACCAGGGCGTGACAATTGTAGGATTTTTAATGAATTTATTTGCAAATTATGGTGGAAAATAAGTATTTGGTCAATAACAAAAGTTTATCTCAATACTGTGTTATATACCCTTTGTTGGCAATGACAGAGGTCAAATGTTTTTTTGTCATTTTGTCTGTCATAGTTGAAGTGTACCTATGATGAAAATAACAGGCCTCTCTCATCTTTTTAAGTGGGAGAACTTGCACAATTGGTGGCTGACTAAATACTTTTTTGCCCCACTGTATCTGTTTTACTGTTTAGAAATGACAGTAATTTATCTATCTACTCCCCCCATTTGAAGGTGTCATAAGAATTTGGACCAATTTACTCATATTGTATTAAATTTTGCAATATGCTTAGTTTTTGGTTCCACAAACCTAGACTGCAGTGAGAGCAACACTGAGCGCTATGCCGTCTCTAAAAGGACGCATTCTGAACAATGGGGATGAGGAAGTGAATTGCTGTTTGGTGTAGGTTTCTCAAAAACAAGTGGAATCGCAAAAATTACTTATTTACATTTTTTTTAAATCAAGATTTGGTTGAAAAAAATGTTCCTTCTCCCGTAAGTGGGCTGAGGGCCCTCTCAAATTTCAGGGTAACTATGGGGTTTTCCAAAATCCTTGAGAAGTGAGAGGACTCTCAACCTATTTTATAAAGAAAGCCTTTATGGAGACACACACATTAATGGAACAAAATAACAATGGACCCATCTACAGTTGAAGTCAGAAGTTTACATACACCTTAGCCAAATACATTTAAACTTAGTTTTTCCAAATTCCTGACATTTAATCCTAGTAAAAATTCCCTGTCAGGTCAGGTAGGATCACCACTTTATTTTAAGAATGTGAAATGTCAGAATAATAGTCAAGAGAATAATTTATTTAAGCTTTTATTTCTTTCATCACATTCCCAGTGGGTCAGACGTTTACATACACTCAATTAGTATTTGGTAGCATTGCCTTTAAATTGTTTCACTTGGGTCAAATGTCTCGGGTAGCCTTCCACAAGCTTACCACAATAAGTTGGGTGAATTTTGGCCCATTCCTCCTGACAGAGCTGGTGTAATTGAGTCAGGTTTGTAGGCCTCTTTGCTTGCACACGCTTCTTCAGTTCTGCCCAAAGATTTTCTATGGGATTGAGGTCAGGGCTTTGTGATGGCAACTCCAATACCTTGACTTTGTTGTTCTTTGGCCATTTTGCCACAACTTTGGAAATATGCTTGGGGTCCTTGTCCATTCGGAAGACCCATTTGTGACCAAGCTTTAACTTCCTGACTGATGTCTTGAGATGCTGCTTCAATATATCCACATCATTTTCCCATCTCATGATGCCATCTATTTTGTGACGTGCACCAGTCCGTCCTGCAGGAAAGCACCCCCACAACATGAGGCTGCCACCTCTGTGCTTCACGGTTGGGATGGTGTCCTTCGACTTGCAAGCTACCCCTTTCACCTCCAAACATAACGATAGTCATTATGGCCAAAAAGACCAGAGGACATTTCTCCAAAAAGTACGATCTTTTTCCCCATGTGCAGTTGCAAACGGTAGTCTGGCTTTTTATGGCGGTTTTGGAGAAGTGGCTTCTACCTTGCTGAGCGGCCTTTCAGGTTATGTCGATATAAGACTCGTTTTACTGTGGATATAGATACTTTGTACCTGTTTCCTCCAGCATCTTCACAAGGTCCTTTGTTGTTGTTCTGGGATTGATTTGCACTTTTCGCACCAAAGTAAATTCATCTCTAGGAGACAGAATGCTTCTCCTTCCTGAGCGGTATGGCGGCTGCGTGGTCCCATGGTGTTTAAACTTGCTTACTATTGTTTGTACAGATGAACGTGGTATCAGTCTTTGCTGATTTCTTTTGATTTTGCCATGATGTCAAGCAAAGAGGCACTGGGTTTGAAGGTAGGCCTTGAAATACATCCACAGGTACACCTCCAATTGACTCAAATTATGTCAATTAGCCTTTCAGGAGCTTCTAAAGCCATGACATAATTTTCTGGAATTTTCCAAGCTGTTTAAAGGCACAGTCAATTTAGTGTATGTAAACTTCTGACCCACTGGGAATTGTGATACAGCAAATGATAAGTGCAATAATCTGTCTGTAAACAATTGTTGGAATAATTACTTGTGTCATGCACAAAGTAGATGTCCGAACCGACTTGCCAAAACTATAGTTTGTTAACAAGAAAGTTGTGGAGTGATTGAAAAACTAGTTTTAATGACTCCAATCCCCAGATCCTCAAAAGGTTCTACAGCTACACCATCGAGAGCATCCTGATCGGTTGCATCACCGCCGGGGATGGCAACTGCTCAGTATCTGACCGTAAGGAGCTACAGAGGATAGAGCGTACGGCCCAGTACATAATTGGAGCCAAGCTTCCTGCCATCCAGGACATATATACTAGGCGGATTCAGAGGAAAGACCCAAAAAATTGTCAAAGACTCCAGTCACCCAAGTCATAGACTGTTCTCTCCGCTACCGCACGGCAAGCGGTACCTGAACGCCAAGACGAGGACCAAAAGGCTCCTTAACAGCTTCTACCCCCAAGCCATAAGACTGCTGAACAATTAATCAAAGAGCCTCCAGGACTATTTACATTGACCCCCCCCCCGTGTTTATTACCTACAGTATGCAGTCACTTTACCCCTACCTACATGTACAAATGACCTTGACTAACCTTTACCCCCACACATTGACTGTATATAGCCTCGTTATTGTTATTTTATTGTATTACTTTTTATTATTTTATACTTTAAGTTTATTTGGTAAATAATTTCTTAACTCTTTCTTGAACTGCATTGTTGGTTAAGGGATTGTAAGTAAGCATTTCACTCTTGTATTCAACGCATGTGACAAATAAAGTTTGATTTGATTTCAGACAAGAGATGAACCTCAAAGATGATTGAAATGGAATGGAATCAAATCATGATCAAACGTTTTGGAATTGCTGAGGTGGTAACATGCATTGTACTGGAATATTCCATACCAGTACCGTGAAGGGGAGGATAGTGTGTGCCAAGAGTCTGGCATCAGTGTTTATGAGAGAGAGGAAGATGCATTGTAACAGGGTACTGTAGGTAGAGATGTGACTCAGTGCTTCATCTAGTGGCCATCTTATGAAATTGGAGAAAATAGACCACACACAAATTATTATGACCACAGTAGATGTAACCAACCATGTATTAGGGGTTATTCATAAAATTCTACTGTTTTTCTACTGATTAGAGGCTGGATTAATTAACAGGCTACTCTAGATGTTAACAAGGCCTATGCATTATCCTGTGTATGGAAAATACAGAGTGTACAAAACATTAAGAACACCTGCTCTTTCCATGACATAGACTGACCAGGTGAATCCAGGTGAAAGCTATGATTATTGATGCCACTTGTTAAATCCACCTCAATCAGTGTAGATTCAGTTTTTTTTTTTTTTTACCTGTGACCCAAGCTTAGGAAAATATTTAACTATATGAAAATATTGGTACATTTCATTGCCCTTATGCCTAAAACTAAAATTCTATATAAACAAAAACAAATAACAATTAAATGAAATATTCATAAAAACATATATTCATGTTTATTTCCCCCCATTAAAAACTGTCACACCCTGACCATAGTTTACTTTGTATATTTCTATGTTTTGGTTGGTCAGGGTGTGAGCTGAGTGGGCATTCTATGTTTCATGTCTAGTTTGTCTATTTCTATGTCTGGCCTGATATGGTTCTCAATCAGAGGCAGGTGTTAGTCATTGTCTCTGATTGGGAACCATATTTAGGTAGCCTGGGTTTCACTGTGTGTTTGTGGGTGATTGTTACTGTCTCTGTGTTTTCACCAGATAGGGCTGTTTCGGTTTTCGTTACGTTTTTTGGTATTGATTCGTGGTTTACGTTTGTTGATTAAACATGGATCGCAATCTACACGCCGCATTTTGGTCCGACTCTCCTTCACCAAAAGAGAACCGTTACAAAAACACTCTTGCATATCTGTCTAGGTTGGAACTGTTTCTGTTAAAATACAATAAATCATGTTCCTTCTGAGCTGGAAAAAACTGATTGATCACATCCCACAGATCAGTAACAGAACGCACACACAGGCTTTTTGAATGGGTTGCACTAAGTAACAGTACAGATGAAAAATGATCAGGCCTACTGTACATCTTACTTTAGAAATTATTGTTATAAGAAAATCTAGGATGGAACTGTTGCTATCTAAAATAATATAGATAATGTTTTATTCTGAACTAGAATAAACTGATAACATCACACAGATGTAGATGAGAAAACACACACACACACACACACAGTCCTAATGACAGGTGTGTGGCTGGTTGAAGTTTTCAACAAGCATGTCTATTCTGGGCTCAGTTTTTGACAGTGGAACACTGAGGTCATACTCAGCAATGAGACCGTTTCTGACCGTTTTTTTCAAGTATGTCATAGTTGAGAACCCTGACTCGCAAAGTTAGGTGGTGCCAAACTGGATCAGAACATCACCTGCTTTCTCAGTCAGGCAGGAGGCCACTTCCTGCTGTAGATGAGCAACCCAGAACTGCATGAGTGTTTGCCTCAAAAAGCATCTTGCTTCAATAAGTTTATTCCAGTTCAGAACACTAATTATTACTTGAATTGTAACAGCAACAGCTCCAACCTAGCTTAGTTTTCAACAATAATTTGTACAGTAAGATGTACAGTAGGCCTGATCATTTTTCGTCTCATCTGTACTGTTACTAAGGGTTGCACCATCAGTAACAAGCTGGCTTGCCTTGGCTAATGTTAGCTATTAGCTGTGTAACTTACAAGGCCACGGGAATGTTTGAAAGAGAACTCACATCTACTACTATGAGAGTTAGTACTCCTTTGTTTCTACTTTTCATCGCCTGTTATAAAATGACAACAATGCCTTGCTAGCTGACTTACTTTTCCATTGTCGAAGCACTGCTTCCTTGAATCATTATGCCCTGTTCTGAATGAACTCCCTGGGTTTACCATCATGCTGTATGTTTGGTCAGGACGAGTCGTTTTATTAATTTGTTCCGTTTTGAGAGACACTTTCAAGCACTTCCCCGCACAAAACGCATTGTGGGCGCTCCTCGTTATTTCTCAAAGTTTGTATTAAAGAGAGAAACTCATCCCTGCATTTGCGTTTCATGACAATTGTGCTCAGTCAGAACCTGTGGCTAGCATGAGTCCATTTGCGGTGAGTGATGGCGAGTGAGAATGACAAGTCACAGTGGCTGACAGCGCATCATCTGCTGCTGAACGACAGCGCTGCATCGTGTGTCGCGGAGTGATCGTCAAGAAAACTGCAGAAAAAAAAGATTCAGTGAACCGCGAAGCACACGCGCATCTCCAACTCCCACTCGCGCAGCTGCCAAACTGAGCAGAGAACGCTGCTAAGAAGAGAGCGCAATGAACAGAGAGCACAGATGCACTTGGCCAAATCAATTCCAGTAATTCATTAAATAATTATAAATTAACAGGTCCGTGACCCACGTTGGGTCGTGACCCATACTTTAAGAAGGGCTGGTGTAGATGAATGGGAGGAGACAGGTTAAATAAGAGACAATTGAGACATTTACATTGTGTGTGTCATTCAAAGGGTGAATGGGCAAGACAAACAATTTAAGCGCTTATGAACGCGGTATGCGACAATGTGCCAGGCGCACTGGTTTGCGTCAAGAACTGCAAAGCTGCTGGGTTTTTCACGCTCGGCTGTTTCCAGTGTAGATCAAGAATGATCCACTACCCACCACCCAAAGGACATCCAACCAACTTGACACAACTGTGGGAAGCATTGGAGCCAGCACCCATGTGGAACGTTTTCAACACCATGTAGAGTCCATGCTCTGACATATGGAGGCTGTTCTGAGGGCAAAAGGAAGATGTTCCTAATGTTTTGTACACTCTGTAAATTGTGTTACATTTATAAAACAATACTATGGACACACATCTATCTGTTTTGTTGACTATATTTTGTTTAGAACTAGACAATAAAGCTGCCTCTCTCGCTATACAGTATATTTGATAACACAACCAAGCATTTCATCCCCTCATCATTGTAGGCCTATGCCTCTATTTGCACAAAGGTTTGTATGAGTTCACAAAATATACAATGTGTTATATAAACCAGAATTTAATTTGCTCTTAAGTTTAAAGTGGTTATGAAACAAACATTTAGAGGGATCACAGCTGTCTAATCACCCTGAAGGCATTGCTCCATGAGCGACTCTTGTTCAATTAATCACATTGATTATCAGCGGCAGACCCATATAAATCATTAAAACACGGGCCAATCTGTCATTAATGAAATCTAACAGTCTTTAATAGCCTTAAAAAATGATGGAACAGATGTCCAAAGTATAACCTCATCAACATTGGTTATATAAAGTGTCTTGTGAGAGGATGCCACTAGATGGCACTGTTGAATCAAGCAAACGGTTTCCTTTGTGGAGAGAGGCTGAGTGAGGGAGGGGGGAGACATGGCGACAGAGGGAGATGGAGGGAGAGTGAGAGGAGGACATAGGGAAACATAGATTAGATATGTCTTTATCATCAGATTTTTACAGATGAAAACACACTGTGATAAGATGAAAGACATGTCATAGGCCAGAGATAACATCAAATACACACATTCACGAAAACAAAATAGAAATGGCAGCTTAAGGACCCATTACATAATAATAATTGCCCCCTCCCCCCTCTCATATACATATTACACATCCACTTAATGTCCAAGGTCTCTTTGCATTGCACATAATGTTATTGCACAACCCTACAATTTCAATATCCATATTACATTTTGCTTATCACTTTCCACTATTGCCCGTCCCTCCTTATTTGTTCATAAGGGTCAGTGGGTGTGGCACTAATTAGTTTTGTACAGAGATAGCGGGGTTAGAGAAACAGACGGGGGGAGATGAAGAGAGGACGTAGAGAGGGAGATGGGGAGACAGTGGAGAGAGCGACAGCGACAGAGATAGAGAGATGGAGGAGATGTGAGGTTGAAGCAGCATAAACATCATAGGAGTCTCCCCACTGTGTTCATTTACTTTTATTATTATCATCTTTCTGCTTTCTGGGTCAGCGATGCATTTTTGCACGTTTAATGGTACAGTCTTAAAGGAAATCTGGCTAAATTCCTCAGAAACTAGACAGGGAAGCAGCCACATCCTCACAAAAAAAAGCAACAATCAGGACAGGGATGAAAAGCATATAGGCCTAAGCACTACACCGCGTTTACAGGTGCTAGTGAAAAGCAATATACCGCACGGTGAAATATGTTTACCAATCAAGCCGCTCCCAAGGGACAAACAGAGCGAAAATCTAATTTGTTTCTGCACACATGCCCCTCTCTCTCTCTCTCTCTCTCCATCTCCCCTTCTCTCACTCACATGTCTCTTCAGGCAAATTCTGTCATTGTATTCTTGAAAAATAAACCACATACATGCAGTATATACATTATATGATTACATGGAGTAAAGATCACCAAAACAGATATTTTGGCACAGCAAAAGCACCGCAAAGAGAAGGAAAAAAGGGACAACCTTGTTTGTGAATGGAGGGGGGTTCGTTTAGCTTGCTTGTACAGTATGCTTAGTTATGACTCGTTAGCGCTGACACTAATGAATGTGGACTGGCAGAGTCAGACTGAAGCCAAGCCGCGGTTTTTGGTTCACTGCCTCTCATTTGTTCCTAGTCTGGCACGTTTCATGGGGATGTGGTGCAACGATGCACACTTGTCATATGTTATGGGGTGATTCGCCATGGATCCGTCTATAGCCAGATGTGATGGCGATAACATGCCAGACTACCCCTCTACTGCTCTATCAACCTCATGTCTGCTTCACCAATGGCACCCTATTCCCTATTTAGGGCACTGCTTTTGATAAGGGCCCATTAGGATCTGCTCAATAGTAGTGCACTATGTAGGGCATAAGGTGCTATTTGGGGCACAGGTAATCTTTGTCCACTACATGTTGTCTGGCTAGGAAATGGATGCTTGCTGGATATGTCAACTCGTGTTAGCTTTACAGCACCTGGCATATATCACACATATATTTCTCCATATATCTTTTGTGGCTTCCTGCATATTTTAGAAGCCCTAGTGGGTGTTGTGACTTAAAAGAGGCAGGCCCGGTCGGCCGGGCACTACCACTAGTACACATATGAATTTTAGAAATACAAAAACATGAGAAATGCCTTAAAAGAGTTCCAGCACAGCTAAGGGATTTACTTTATCCTAGTGAACTGTAGTTCACACAGTGCTCAGTTTTGATCAATTGTAGTCACATAGAGATTGAAGAACTCTTGATTCATCTGGAAGACCACATAACTGGGACATAATGGTGACAGCATGTTCACGCTTTTCGCAAATCTGTTTTTATGTCACAATCATTGACATGACTTGGTATGGTTTGTTGTAATGGTGTGTGAGACATGTACTACACAGACAACAATAAGATGGCTTCAATATTGTCCAATGTTGGATATTTTTCTCAAGAGAACGCTCTCGGCCAAATGTATTTTTCAGTGCTACCTCCATAAATTGGTAAATAATAGCCATCACTTAAATCATTGACAACTTTATTTAATCCTACTATCTTAACAGTAATTACAGATAGAAGTCGATTGCAATTAGCTTTATTTTTAATGAATAGGGTGGAATTATTTGAACGATAAAACATACTGAACCCATTGTAACCCATATCTCCTATTCAGTCTTTGTTCAGTCTTTGAGCATATTTACGTGTGCCCTCTAAAACATACACCCACACTCTGTGAAGAGAAATGTGGCTGCACATCGTGTTTCTATTGAGGAATGGAAAGAAACATAGCCTTTTTATCTCTATCAATCTCTATCATAACTATATTGCTATACCGACACATACAGTTGAAGTCGGAAGTTTACATACACTTAGGTTGGAGTCATGAAAACTCATTTTTCAACCACTCCACAAATTTCTTGTTAACAAACTATAGTTTTGGCATGTCGGTTAGGACATCTACTTTGTGCATGACACAAGTCATTTTTCCAACAATTGTTTACAGACAGATTATTTCACTTATAATTCACTGTATCACAATTCCAGTGGGTCAGAAGTTTACATACACTAAATTGACTGTGACTTTAAACAGCTTGGAAAATTCTAGGAAATTACGTCATGGCTTTAGAAGCTTCTGATAGGCTAATTGACATAATTTGAGTCAATTGGAGGTGTACCTGTGGATGTATTTCAAGGCCTACCTTCAAACTCAGTGGCTCTTTGCTTGACATCATGGGAAAATCAAAAGAAGTCAGCCAAGACCTCAGAAAATTGTTTTGAAGACCTCCACAAGTCTGGTTCATCCTTGAGAGCAATTTCCAAATGTCTGAAGGTACCACGTTCCTCTGTACAAACAATAGTACGCAAGTATAAACACCATGGGTCCACGCAGCCGTCATACCGCTCAGGAAGGAGACTTGTTCTGTTTCCTAAAGATGAACGTTATTTGTTGCGAAAAGTGCAAATCAATCTGAATGGCCTGTCAGCACGGAAGAAGCCACTGCTCCAAACCCACCATAAAAAAGCCAGACTACGGTTTCCAGCTGCACATGGGGACAAAGATCGTTCTTTTTGGAGAAATGTCCTCTGGTCTGGGGTGCTTTGCTGCAAGAGTGACTGGTGCACTTCACAAAATAGAATCATGATGACGGAAAATTATGTGGATATATTGAAGCAACATCTCAAGACATCAGTCAGGAAGTTAAAGCTTGGTGGCAAATGGGTCTTCCAAATGGACAATGACCCCAAGCATATTTCCAAAGTTGTGGCAAAATGTCTTAAGGACAACAAAGTCAAGGTATTGGAGTGGCCATCACAAAGCCCTGACCTCAATCCCATTGAACATTTGTGGGCAGAACTGAAAAAGCATGTGCGAGCAAGGAGGCCTACAAACCTGATTCAGTTACACCAGCATTGTCAAGAGGAATTGGCCAAAATTCACCCAACTTATTGTGGGAAGCTTGTGGAAGGCTACCCGAAATGTTTGACCCAAGTGAAACAATTTAAAGGCAATGCTGCCAAATACTAATTGATTGTATGTAAACTTCGGACCCACTGAGAATGTGATGAAATAAATAAAAGCTGAAATAAATCATTCTCTTCTATTATTCTGACATTTCGCATTCTTAAAATAAAGTGGTGATCCTAACTGACCTAAGACAGGGAATTTTTACTAGGATTAAATGTCAGGAATTGTGAAAAACTGAGTTTAAATGTATTTGGCTTAGGTGTATGTAAACTTCCGACTTCAACTGTATGTATTTTATCCAATTCTCAATGAGTTTATTCAATCGCGATTTCATTCTTAATTAATGATGCGTGGAAAATGCCACCATAAAGACACATTAGCTTCCATCTCCGGGAAATGCACTTGACAATATTACTTACACTCTCTCAAGAAATGACAGGAAATAGATCTCATTAGGGCTTTGGATCATGCTATTCCTCTATTATTAAATACCAGCTTTGGGAAATCAGTAACAAAATTCCCACTCTGACTCAAATACATAATTGGTTCTATTGACAGTGGGCCGGTACGGCTTTTTAGGCAAGGCTCTCATGTGTGGTTGAAAATGTCAGCTTTTGTGCACTTTAAGGGTCACGGCCAGACACAAACAAGTCATTGGCCTGCTTGCCCAACATGGAAGGAGACAGGTGCCAGAATGAATCAAAGACTCGGTCCACTGGCCGACCTTACTGGAGTATCAGGATGACTCAGTGTCTAGATGGGGCTAAAATGACTGCTCAACTGTGTTGGGACTGGAGACACACACACTCACAAACATATTCTTAGACCAGTGGCCAGCAGGACCTGTACTGTTGTGTTTGAGGCTGATGATGAGTAAAATTAAATACCTTTTCCCCTGAGACCTCTACTCTGACTGTCTTTGAAGATAATTGCAGCAGCAAGGAACATTAATGTCATTAGACCAAAACAGAAATGACAATAGATTTGGGCACCAGTTTTGGGGCTTTCTTTTAAAGCTCCAGTAGGTGCTGTCTGCCCCCCCCAACCCCCTCCCTTCATCTCTCTTCCTCTCCTCCTCCCACTCCCTCCTCTCCTCTTGCCCAAACCATCAGTGGCGTGTGGTGTGATAGTGCCTATCTGATCATGGCCACGTTAACTGGGATCGAGGGTGACTGTTGGCGGGATGAGACTTGTGTAGTGGATAAAACTCACCGGCCCCCCCACCGCCGTCGTTAGGTAGCCGTCTTAATGTGGGGAAATGTTACCAGTCCGCTGGGCTGTGAAGGGCTGTGCTCACCTTGGGCGTCGCTGTCGGCCTTGCCTGAACAAACGCCTCCCTTCTGTCTGTTAGACAGCGAGAGAGGGGAGAGGGGGCTGCCTGCTGAAAATGGGCACTGGAGAATACCTTAGTGCCAGCCACACACACATGAGTGTGGATACACACACACACACACCCTGCAGCCCATCTAAGAGACACACACATGCCATAACCAGTGAGGGAAAATTGATTTCCCGGCTCTCGCTCAATTAGCTAAACATTTTTTAAACATCTCTCTCTCTTTTTAAGATGGCAACACAAACAGCGCAACCTTCAGATAACCTCCGCAGGTGGGTCTGGCTCGTGTTGTCACTGGAGAAGACAACAGCTGAAAGGGTGATGTCTATCTCTCCTCTTATCAGTAGTGACAGGGTGTCTGAGACATAAGAGCATTCTCTGTTGATGCATGGTCATTGGGATAATCTTTATATAGAGTATAAAACATGCTCTATATAAAGTCAGACCAAATCAGGTGATTGCTTACTAAGAGTTTAGATATGCCTGTGATAAAGTCAAGTGATTGCTTAGTAAGAGTTTAGATATGCCTGTGATAAAGTCAAGTGATTGCTTACTAAGAGTTTAGATATGCCTGTGATAAAGTCATGTGATTGCTTAGTAAGAGTTTAGATATGCCTGTGATAAAGTCAAGTGATTGCTTACTAAGAGTTTAGATATGCCTGTGATAAAGTCATGTGATTGCTTACTAAGAGTTTAGATATGCCTGTGATAAAGTCATGTGATTGCTTACTAAGAGTTTAGATATGCCTGTGATAAAGTCATGTGATTGCTTACTAAGAGTTTAGATATGCCTGTGATAAAGTCAAGTGATTGCTTACTAAGAGTTTAGATATGCCCGTGATAAAGTCATGTTCCAAAAAATGAGAGATGCTAGCATTTCCTCAAAATAAAAAACAATTGTTTTTGCTGTCTTTTTTGGAGATTTTATTTCAGTCACTTAGCAGACACTCTCATCCAAAGGGATTTACAGGAGCAATTAGGGTTAAGTGCCTTGCTCAAGGGCACATCGATATATTTTTACCCAGTCGGCTCGAACAACGACCATTCCGTTATTGGCCCAACGCAAAATAACCGCTAGGCTACCTGTCTCCGTTGATGCCATTGGAAGTTGATCTTTTACTGTTCAAGTTCTGTGAACCGCTCAACCAGACAGGATTGGAACTACTGATGCTGTTGAGTAGTCTGCAGCCTCTTGTCATAAACACATCTTGATATTCCCAGAACATACACGCTAAAATGTCAAGAAAGTACAGTGCCACTGACACCCATTAATCAATGAAATGTCCTTATCAAGAACATTTACGCTGTTTATGCATTGATGACATCTCACACACCTGATATAGGCCTACATCGTTTTGTCTTTTCTCTGTCTGAACAGGCCTGTGACACTTTTTAGTGAGTGCAATTCATCAGACAGACAGCACACTAGACATTTCAAATAGGCATAATGGCTAGTCCACAAATGTTTTATGGTGAGCGAGCGTTGTGCCTTTTCCTGTCCAATGACGTCTACACATTTTTAGGTTGCACCTCTACTCACGTTGGTTGAGCACCTTCTACTTGTAGTCCTTGTGTAATCTTTCAAGGATTTTATGTAATTTATCACAAGATATCTAGTGGCCCTTTTGGGTACTTCAGATTACCACAGGTGTCTGTAATTATCTCTGTCCCTCTGTGTGGCTTTCATCACATGTAAAATATGTGAAATAATTAAATATGATCATTTTTAATACGAAATATAATGACAAAGCTGTAAGATAGTATCCTAAATACAGTGAGCATACAACACATTACAACACTTTTGCCCTCAGAACAGCCTCAATCAATTTAGTGAATACCATTGGGTTTCAGCATGAAATATCCTCCATGTATATTTCATTTATTTTACTATGTCAATATGTATTTGTTGTCGTCAAACTGGTGGCAGTTGTGAACACAGTCAATAGTTGGAAGAGTTGCAGAGTTAATTGAAAGTAATGGCATGATTAGATCCTTTTTTTCATTAATTAGGAAATGTTCTCTTCAACCATATGATCAACTAGAAACTCATGGAAAATATGCACACAGATATTATGAATGAATATATGAATACATATTTTTAAAGTAATTCAATTATAAATTACCAAAATTAAAATAGATTGCCATAGATTTTTGGTTAATTCAAAAAATTACTAAAGATTAACTTTGTTAAGTTTACCGGTAGCTTTACAACCCTGTTTGGTCTTGAGAGCATAATCATTTCCTGAACCTTCATTTCAGACTTTCTTAAGATGACAAGGACACCAATTTGTCTGCCTTGAGGAAAACACGGCTTTCTCGCCCTCCTTTAGACAAGAAGCCATCATTATTTGACTGTCAAGATGCAACAATTCATTTGAGATGAATCCTATTGTTGGTCTACACTTAAACAGAGCCAGTCTTATTCGTCAGGGTGCATTCCAGGGTGTATTCCAGATGTCTCACTGCTGCAGACATGCTTTTTTGGAGGCAACCTCAGGTCACAACATTGCACTCACTGCTCTGTAGTGATACTTTAAAGGAGTGCCCTTCTTCCCAGTCATCCAGGTCTGCATCACAAACGGCACAATGTTCCCCTATGTAGTGCACTACTTCTGACCAGGGCCCATAGAGCTTGGGTCAAAAATAGTGCACTATATAGGGAATAGGGTGCCATTTTGGTTGCACACCCAGTCATTCAGAGTAAGCCACAGTGTTTGTCTGCACATTTGATGTCATGGGGGCATACATTATGCAGAGGAAGGATAGGAGGTCATGTTTGATGAAGTCTTAGGGAAGGCTCTTTACAAGAGAACAGCATGGTGGAGTGGCCTTTGCCTTGACACCACGTGTTCTCCGTCTAGTCAAGGAAGAGCAGGTAAAGGAAGTAAACAGGATGACTGTCATGTCATCTGGATGTCATGTGGATCTACAGTATACCATTATAGCTTAAAGAAATTGTACATGAGAGGGCGTGGGTTTTGACTTTTTTAGCACGGCTGTGCTGTGGTCTTAGGTATAAGGCGAAGTCGCCAACACACAACTGTGAGTGTACAATTGCTTTTCTACAATGCGTTACCATACAACATATTAACAATGAGACATATTTTCATTCAAATCTTTATTTTGATACATATGTTAATACTATTTCATCCTTCCACGAGGATATAGTCCCCACACAAATCTAGAGTTGCTAGCCAAGATGACTGGTTGTTCATTTGATTGGCAGGTTGCTGTGCCAAAGAAAGATGGTTAGGTGCTTCCCCTTGCTAGCTAGCCAACTACACACGTAACTCAATCACTTCAAACTGAAGCTGGAGAGACAGCAAACTAGCTGCATTTTATTTTGTTCTACCAGTTTGTTTTATTGACATTTCTTTGCATATACAGTGGGGAGAACAAGTATTTGATACACTGTCGATTTTGCAGGTTTTCCTACTTTACAAAACATGTAGAGGTCTGTAATTTTTATCATAGGTACACTTCAACTGTGAGAGGCGGAATCTAAAACAAAAATCCAGAAAATCACATTGTATGATTTTTAAGTAATTAATTAGCATTTTATTGCCTGACATAAGTATTTGATACATCAGAAAAGCAGAACTTAATATTTGGTACAGATCCTTTGTTTGCAATTTGCCTCATAGTTTTTCTTGCTAAACAACCAACCCTTCTAGGGGTGGTGAAGATCATATTACAAATTGAAATTAATGTTACAAAAATTGGAGCAGCAAACAAGAATGTATGTAGAAAGCAATGTTGTTGCAAACCAAACGCTTGGCTAGAACCAAGGGGAAGTCATGTAATTTGTAAAAGCTTTATTGCTTTTCTCTTGTCATTTGCTGTGGTATAAAGAACAGTACAGTGAAATTTCCCATGGAACAGTAAAATGATTTTTGCATCAAATGCATGCTAAACAGTTTTTTTTTAGCATGGCTTAACCAATCAAAATGCATGTTTTGACCAACCCGCTGTAGAAAAGTCTATAAAGGCTTCTACCCAGCAGACAGCAAGAGCAACTGTCTCATCTTGTTTTGACTGAACATTTCTTTTCATGTCATCTCAGCAATCTCGAGTTTCTATTGAGGTTGTCAGAAATCGAAAGGCCAGACATGTACCTGATCCCACACACAAATACTGACCTTACACCCACTTCGAGGTGGAATATAAAATATATCGTCAGTCATTTATCAACTACTGAAATGTATGGAAAGCTTATCTTTTTCTCTCTGTCTACTACACCTAAGAGACATGATGGCATTTCAGATAGCATGGGCATCTGGACCGTTAGAAAGGAGGTGGATGGGAAAACGTAGTCCTGTAATTGACTGAGACAAGTGGAAAGTGAGGACAACCACTGGGAGTAAACAAAGGATTAAGACTCAATTCAGTTTTGTCAGAGTCTAATTGGATGAAGATGGGGAATGTGAGTGGAGTGACGGGATGGAACAATTATTTTCATTGTAACAAACTTTTTCTCAAGCATTTAGAGGATATTTACGGAAATGGCACTCCAGTCTCCTTTTTTCACCTCGTGCAACACCTGACTTACTTAACAAAAGGTTCATCTCAGTAGGTGGTCTAGGTAAGTGATGACATATTACAAGTGGGGGGGCAGCTTTCTGCTTTTTTTCTCTACAACATTAACATGTTAGTCATTTAGCAGAAGCTCTTATCCAGAGCAACTTACAAGAGCAATTAAGCTCAAGGGAACATCAACAGATTTTTTTAACCGTTAAAATGTTTTAACCGCTTAACCACTGAGCTACCTGCCCCCCGATTGCTCCACAATTGTTCCTCCAGTAAAGGGGAGGCCGATGACATCACCGATTCCTATCAGACTAATGCCTTGAAATCCCTACTCCTTAAAGTTTGCAGTTGTGACAAAAAATCTACGCATTTTTTCCCCCTTTTGTGTGTGTACTATGCTGTATTTAAGATTTTTTTTTAAATCGCAAGATGACATCTTTAAGTTCCCATTATGTTAATTTTGTTAATCACCCAATGTCTCTCTCTCCGAATGAAGAGGGGAATGGGATTAGTGGGTTCTGCCTCCCATACTAAAAGTCTGAGGGTGTACTTAAAAACTGTTGCTAAGGTGCTAAGGCAAATGAAAGGCTAGCTGTAGGCTGTGTCCTTGGGCACTTGAAAGGGTTGCATCTGAAATGACACCCTATACCCATAATAGTGCACTGTTTGACCAGGCCACACATAAGGGTCTGGTCAGTAGTAGTGCACTACATAGAGAATATGATGCTATTTTGGACACATACAGCTGAAGTCAGAAGTTTACATACACCTTAGTCAAGGACATTTACACTCAGTTTTTCACAATTCCTGACATTTCATCAGAGTAAAAATTCCCTGTCTTAGGTCAGTTAGGATCCCCACTTTATTTTAAGAATGTGAAATGTCAGAATAATACTTGAGAGAAGGATTTATTTAAGCTTTTATTTCTTTCATCACATTCCCAGTGGGTCAGAAGTTTACTTACACTCAATTAGTATTTGGTAGCATTGCCTTTAAATTGTTTCACTTGGGTCAAACATTCCCGGTAGCCATCAACAAGCTTCCCACAATAAGTTGTAGGGCCTCCTTGCTCACACAAGCTTTTTCAGTTCTGCCCACAAATGTTCTATAGGCTTGAGGTCAGGGCTTTGTGATGGCCACTCCCATAACTTGACTTTGATGTCCTTAAGCCATTTTTCCACAACTTTGGAAGTATGCTTGGGGTCATGGTCCATTTGGAAGACCCATTTGCGATCAAGCTTTAACTTCCTGAAAGATTTCTTGAGATGTTGCTTCCAAATATCCACATAATTTCCTATCTCATGATGTCATTTATTTTGTGAAGTACACCAGTCCCTCCTGCATCAAAGCACCCAAACAACATGATGCTGCCACCTCCGTGCTTCACGGTTGGGATGTGTTCTTCAGGTTGCAAGCCTTCCCCTTTTTCTTCCAAACATAACGATGGATATTATGGTTCTATTTTTGTGTCATCCAACCAGAGGACATTCCTCCACAAGTACTATCTTTGCCCCCATGTGCAGTTGCAAACCGTAGTCTGGCATTTTTATGGTGGTTTTGAAGCAGTGGCTTCTTCCTTGCTGAGCGGCCTTTCGGTTTATGTCAATATAGGACTTGTTTTACTGTGGATATAGATACTTTGTACCTGTTTCCTCCAGCATCTTCACAAGGTCCTTTGCTGTTGTTTTGGGCTTGATTTGCACTTTTCGCAACAAAGTACATTCATCTCCAGGAGACAAAACGCATCTCCTTCCTGAGCGCTATGAACACTGTGTGGTCCCATGGTGTTTATACTTGCGTACTATTGTTTGTACAGATGAACGTGGTATCTTCAGGCATTTTTTAATTACTCCCAAGGATGACCCAGACTTGTGGAGGTCAACAATTGTTTTCTGAGGTCTTGGCTGAATTCTTTTGATTTTCCCATGATGTCAAGCAAAGAGGCACTGAGTTTGAAGGTTTGCCTTGAAATACATCCACAGGTACACCTCCAATTGGCTCAAATGAGGTCAATTAGCCTATCAGAAGCATCTAAAGCCATGACATCATTTTCTGGAATTTTCCAAGCTATTTAAAGGCACAGTCACAGTCCCACTGGAATTGTGATACAGTGAATTATAAGTTAAATAATCTGTCTTTAAACACTTTTTGGAAAAATTACTTGTGTCATGCTCAAAGTAGATGTCCTAACCGACTTGACAAAACTATAGTTTGTTAACAAGAAATTTGTGGAGTGGTTGAAAAACTAGTTTTAACAATCACTCCAACCTAAGTGTATGTAAACTTCCAACTTCAACTGTGCAAGGTATTTTCTTTCTTCTCTCAGCCAAGGTACCACAAGAACATTTATTTTGTTCTGAAACCTTAAGTTACATAATGCATTTAATTTGTGACCACAGATCGAAAGATCTACTCGAACTGCTCAAAATGAAACGATCCGTTGTTTGGCTCTGTACTCCGTGTGCATTTAACCCATTTTCTCAATGTGAGATCATTTGTTACAAAAGGAAAGAAGATAAAAGATTGAAGGCTCTTCCTGCATGGAAGGACATTGCTCGACCAAACTGAGACAGCAGCGCTCAGACGAAGAGAGTTGCAAGCTGAGCTAAACATTACAGCATGAAGGGTTATGCTTTGCTGTTTCATTCCACTCTGGAAGATTGTTGGACATGTCGATAGCCTTGAGGACACAGCCACCCAGTCTTGTGCAGGACTTGTGGGAGACAGTGGTAGTCAAGACACTTGAAAGGGGAACGTTGAGACGATAGGGGATGATTGTCCTCAGACCATCAGTGGGTGTCAATGGACATGCCCTTTGTATGGTGACCCAGATGGCCAGTACCTGTGTAACTATAATAATACACGATAATTAACAAAATATGTTTTAGACATAGGGGACAAATACTTAAGTCCAAGAAAAAGTTGACATATTTTGCTGGCCACTCTCTACTGTCAATACATTCATTAAGACAAATAACCAAATTAACGAAGAGTTTGCTCTCCTTGGTTTATCCATTACAGAAAAAAGAAACAGGTGTTAACTTTGCAACCTTGCAACATGCTTCTTTAGTTATGGATAAACCACCAAGAGTGCAAACGCTTTGTAAATACTGACCGAATCAGTTTTATAGGCAAACAATGCAGAAGTGGCTGAAGACAGAAGCCCTTCAATGACTTGCAGTACATTACCTATACATGTATGCAATTTTATCATTTTGAATGTATCCATCTCCCCTCATGAAAAAAGAGGCAGTTTTAAGATTGCATTACTTTCACACTGTTTTGTGCTAAAGGCCCTATACTGCATTATGCTTGAACAGATGTGCTTGTCAGTAGTTTAGCATCAATTTCAGACTTGAGAATAGATGGAAAAACATCTCACAACACCACAGAGTAGAGCACATGAAATATAAAAGAAATGGATATAAAACACCTGGCATCTTTGTAACTGAACTTTTAACATCACTTTAACACAACATAGCACATGCATTTTATAGCAATCCAAAGACTGTTCAGAATGAATTCCATTAAACTCAAATAAAAGGGAAGGTATGACCGTAGTGCATTGTGTAATTGTACTTTTTTGGGATTAGTGGATTAGTGATGAAGGGGGTCGAGGTCAGGTCAGGCCACGTTAAGACATACCCTAATCTAACTGCCTGTAGCTCAGGCCCAGAGGCAAGGATATGCATATTCTTGATATCATTTGCAAGGAAACACTCTGAATATTGTGGAAATGTGAATTGAATGTAGGAGAATATAACACAATAGATCTGGTAGAAGAAAATACAAGGAAATAAACATACGTGTTCTGTTTTTTATTGGTCCTGCATCATCTTTCAAATGACCAAGAACAGCCAAACATACAGATAGGATGCTGTGGATGATTTGAATGAAGCCCATACGATGGCAACAATAGCTGAGCAAAGTTTTGGACAGATAACTTCAAAAATGAGCGAGCTACATGACATTGAGCATGAAGTCACCCAGGTGTCCCACACAAATGTACCCAAATGTACCCAAGTGGCCAAATTGGTACAGTGATACATTTTGAAGGAAATAACTATATACAAAATACATAAATGCTATTCTAACACAAATATATATATAAATAAAAATAATAATAATACAAACAATTAACAAGGGTAACTATTTACATATTTTCTATTTACAATATTGTGAAGACCCTCAGTCCTCTACACAATATTGTGCTGCTGGTGCCATGGCCCATAGCAGTCTCTTTCTGCTGTAAAGCAAAGGCTTACTGAACAGGTGGTGCTGGTGATGGGGCATTTCCTGTGACAAAGGGCACAACGACGTCTCCCTACTGTGCCCTTTTTGCCCTGAGGCACATTCATGCCTGCAGAGATGAATCTGGGCAGGTGAACACCACTGGTTGGAGCAGAAGGGACAGAGGTAGAGGGGACAGAAGGTGCTACAGTGGACTTGCTGTAGCTAGCAAGCTCCTGGATGAGCAGCTCCCTGAAGGCTAGCTGTGAGATGTGGGGCTGTCCACAGCTCTTAGCCATTTCCTTATGGAGCAATGTCAATGAAATTATAGAAAAATGTCTTGTACCATTTCATGGTCTTGTGGAGAACATTGTAGTATCCTATCAGCGCATACGACAGGTCCACACCTCCCATGCTCTTGTTGTAGTCCTTCACAGCAGCTGGAATGGGGACATTTTTTGTGGTCCATGCTCCGGCACCGTCCTTCACATGCCTGACGATGTATCTATCTATTTCCTATATAATTTGGGTTAAATCTGTACACCTAGACTTTGTTTTAGTTTTTCCTGATTTATTCGCCATATTTTAAATATATAAACCTGTTGAAAATGCTATTGAAAATGTACTGTTATGCTTAACACCCGTGGCTCCGTCAAGTAGGATTTGCAATGGTGAATGAACCTCTTGTACGCCAGAGTTTACGACAAAGGCTGGTCTTCAAACATATAACCATTACATATTACCCTTTACCTCAGCTCATTGGTTATCTTCCAAGCTCGATTTCAAGATGATCAGTGGTCATTGGGCCAAAATACAGTCAATCAACGATAGACCGGTCCTACCATTGGTGCGCAATGATGTCATTGATTGGTGTCTTCAAATCGGTTTGTTTCGGTCAATATGTCCCGGGGGAAAAAACATCAAGTATGGTTGTGTTAGTAACAACCAGAGGATTGCAATGAAACCAACCATGACTGGATAAACGTTTGTTTAGTGTGTGTAATTACCACGAACGCATCTTCCAAAGTTGAATGAGACGGAAATCATGACGCAAGCGCTTTACAAATGTTTCGTGTTAGGCCATAAAAATTGATTTGATCAAACAAAACGAACATTCACCGTGTAGTTAGGACACTTGGCATTGCCACCAGAGGAAGATCTTCAATGGTAAGCAATTTATATTATTGTTATTTCTGACTTTCATGACGCTAATGCTTGGTTGGAAAATGCTAGTAATACTTCTGTGTGTGGGGCGCCGTCCTCAGAAAATAGCATGTTTGCTTTCGCAGTAACGGCTTTTTGAAATCTGACACAGCGGCTGGATTAATAAAACGTTCATCTTTTAAATGGTGTAAGATACATGTATTTACAAGAATGTTTATTATAACAAATGGTGTATTTAGAATGTTAGCTCTCTGCAGTTTCACCGGATGTTGGCCTGGTGGGATGTTAGCATCTCACCTACCCTAGAGAGGTTAAGGGAGAAATACAAGTTTATGGCCATATTACTTAGTTTTCAGCCTAGCAGTAAAGATACAATGTTTGTTCAGATGGGTAGGAGGAGACTCTGCCTAGGAGGAAGGGTTAAATTATCAGTGCTTGTGTGAAAATGTTTTTGTCTAATGCAGCTGTACTGATCCTCTGGGAAGAATAAACTTGGTTAAGCTTTCATAGTGTCTGTTGAGTTTTTTACTCTGAGAATCAGGACCTAACAGATGCTATCAGGTTTGAATGTAAACAACTCCATTCATACGTGTCATTTAGATGGGTGCTCACAATTTAAAAGATTCTGGCATTTATTTGCAGTTGGCTGTAGTACAGAACTCAAAAACATGCAGGACTTGTGCGGGACTTATTTTGAAACGGTGGTAGTCAGACATTTGAAAGGGGAGAGTTGAGACGATAGGGGATGGTTGTCCTCAGACCGTCTGTGGGTGTCCTTTACATCTGCCCATGCCACGTCCTCTTCTTATCATCCCGTGTCTCCCTAACCTTTCCGCCACTCCTCCAGTGATCTCTCTCCTTCTCTCTCTCTGTGTGGGTGTATCTGATTGTGTGAGTGGAGACAGGGGTGCTGGAGTCAGAGCAGATCCCCACCAGATGCAACCTGTTCCATAATCAAGACCTCTACGAATACTATGCCAGATCATAGCCTATGCGCAGTCAGTCTGCAGTTCAAGCCATTTGTTCCTGCATAGATCGTGTTATCCTGTGGTGCCTGTTTTCCCTAGCCTGATGCTGCTTTTCTCTCTGCTACAGTTCCATCCGCTCTGACTCTGGTCCCTTTCGCCAGTCTCTGATCTCGTCAGTCCTGCTTCCCTGCCCTAGACCCCGCTCTACTGCTTCCTTGGATCCCACTTCGGACATGCTTACCCTGCCCCTACTCCACTTGCCGCAGCCTCAGTTCCTGGTTCCCTGCTACCCGCCCGAGCTCCCCCTGGCCTGCACCCTAGCCCCCCCCCCCGGCTTTTCAATAAATACCTTGGTTACCTTATCCCTGTCTCCTCATCTGAGTCTGCACTTGGGTTCACCTGCTCCACCTTGCATAACAGTGTCAATGGATATGTCCCTTGCTTGGTGGCCCTGAGGTCCATCCCTGTAACTATAATAATACATTAGAATTAACTAAATATGTTTTATACATAGAGGAACAAATGCATAAGTGCAAGAAAAGTTTGACATATTTGGCCTGCCACTCTACTGTCAATACCTTCATTAAGACAAATAACCAGATTAAGAGTTTGCTCTCCTTGGTTTATCCATTACAGAAAAAAGAAACAGGGGTAAACTTTGCAACCTTGCGTCATCTTTCTTCAGTTATGGATAAACCACCAAGAAGAGTGCAAAAACTTTACATGCTGATCATACTTTTTTAAATAAGTAAACAACATAGAAATGGCTAAAGACAGAAGCCCTTCAATGACTTACGATACATTCCCTATACATGTATGCGATTTCATCATTTTAAATGTATCCCTCTTTCCTCATGATTGTCACACCCTGATCTGTTTCACCTGTCCTTGTGCTCATCTCCACCCCCCCCTCCAGGTGTCGCCCATCTTCCCCACTTATCCCCTGGGTATTTATACCTGGTTTCTGTCTATCTGTGCCAGTTCGTCTTGTTTGTTCAAGTCAACCAGTGTTTTCTCAGCTCCTGTTTTTCCCCAGTCTCTCTTTTCTCATCCTCCTGGTTTTGACCCTTGCCCGTACTGACTCTGAGCTGCCTGCCTGACCACTCTGCCAGCCCCTGAGCCTTCCTGCCGTCCTGTACCTTTGCCGCTACTCTGGTTTATCGACCCCTGCTTGCCTTGACCTGTCGTTTTCCTGTCCCTGTTGCAATAACCATTGTTACATCTACACAGTCTGCACTTGGGTCTTACCTGAAACCTGATAATAAAAACAGAGGTAGTTTTAAGATTTCATGACTTTCACACTGTTTTGTGCTAGAGGCCCTATACTGCATTATGCTTGAACAGATGTGCTTGTCAGTAGTTTAGCATTCATTTCAGACTTGAGAATAGATGGAAAAACGTCTCACAACACCACAGAGTAGATCACATGAAATATAAAAGAAATGGGTATAAAACACCTGGCATCTTTGTAACTGAACTTTTAACATCACTTTAACACAACATAGCACATGCATTTTATAGCAATCCAAAGACTGTTCAGAATGCCTTCCATTAAACTCAAATAAAAGGAAAGGTATGACCATAGTGCATTGTGTAATTGTACATCTTTTTTAAATGAAAGTTATTGAACTGTCCAAGGTTAATGAGATAGGAGTACAGTTTAGATAGGAATACAGTCAGAATCATGTTATCAGGTTAGAATGTAAACTTCTCCATTAGTCCTTGCTTCTGACCATATGGTGCAAGAACAACTCAATCTCTCTCAATATCATCAAGACAAAGGAGATGATTGTGAACTACAGGAAAAGGAGGACCGAGCACGCCCCCATTCTCATCGGCAAAGCTGTAGTGGAGCAGGTTGAGAGCTTCTTGGGGTCCACATCACCGACAAACTAACATGGTCCATGCACACCAAGACAGTCGTGAAGAGAGCATGACAAAACCTATTCCCCCTCGGAGACGGAAAAGATTTGGCATCGTTTATCAGATCCTCAAACGTTTTTACAGCTACATCATCGAGAGCATCTTCACGGGTTGCATCACTGCCTGGTAAGGCAACTGCTCGGCCTCCGAACGCAAGGCACTACAGAGGGTAGTGCCTATGGCCCAGTACATCACCGGGGCCAAGCTTTCTGCCATCCAGGACCTCTAAACCAGGCAATGCCAGGGGAAGGCCCTAAAAATCGTCAAAAACTCCAGCCGCCCTAGTCATAGACTATTCTCTCTGCTACCGCACGGCAAGCGGTACCAGAGTGCCAAGAGGATTCTAAACAGCTTCTACCACCAAGCTATAAGACTCCTGAACAGCTAATAAAATGGCTACCCAGACTATTTGCATTGCCCTCCTCCCCATTTCTTCTATGCTGCTGCTACTCTCTGTTATTATCTATGCATAGTCACTTTAATAACTCTTACCTACATGTACATATTACCTCAATTACCTCGACACCGGTGACCCCGCACATTGACTCTGTACCGGTACCCCCTGTATATAGCCCCGCTATTGTTATTTACTTCTGCTCTTTAAGAATTTGTTATTCTTTTTTGGGGGGGTATTTTTCTTAAAACTGCAGTGTTGTGTAACGGCTCTCGTTTGTGTAATGAAAAGTGGACCAAGGCGCAGCGTAGAAAGTGTTCATGATTTTAATATTCAAAAAACACTCAAACAAAATAACGAAAACGAAAGCGCCCAGTTCCGTCAGGCAAAAAAAGAAAAACACCAAACAGAAAACAAGACCCCACAAAACCCAAAAGGAAAATTACAACTTCTATGTGATCCCCAATCAGAGACAACGATAGACAGCTGCCTCTGATTGGGAACCACAAGCGGCCAAAAACAAAGAAATAGAAAACATAGACATTCCCACCCGAGTCACACCCTGACCTAACCTAACATAGAGAATAAATAGGATCTCTAAGGTCAGGGTGTGACATGTTGGTTATGGGCATGTAATTAAACACTTCACTGTAAGGTCTACACCGGTTGTATTCGGCTCATTGAACAAATAACTTTTTATTTGATTTGTACGTGCCATTCAGATGGGAACTCGCAATTTGAGAGATTCTAGCATTTATTTACAGTTGGCTGCAGTACAGAACTCCAAAACATTTTCATGCATTGTTCGTATTTGTTGTCCTTCTACAGTACACTATGTGTTAAGGAATGATAGAGATAGTATTCCTACACACATTCACTCTGTGGAATACGCATTCTAACAGCACAGTCAGTGTAACTGTATAAAGATAAGACTAGCCCGGGACAAACCACATTTTAGACAGAGTGGTGTGGGAATCTAGGTTAGAGCAACCCTGATGACTGGGTGGAGGAGAAGTGCAAGAGGATAAACAGCCAATGATTTGATATTCATAGCAGGTTCTGGTCCCACGTCAGAGGCATCCTCTTTTTTTGCACAGAGGCACCTGGCTGTACAGTACAGTAACAACCCTCCAAACGCTTAACTTAGCTGGCAGAGCACAAGGCAGGAACATCATCCAACACAAGAAGCCCTGGGGTTTTAGGGAGAAAGGCGAGCAACTGCTCTCCCTCTGCAAACCAATTAGCAAATGACTCCCTGCACCCTCTCTTGGAAACAGAACAGGGAAGAATTCTGGGAAATGAGAACCGGTAACACCTCTTTGTGTGTGTGAGTAGAGTGTGTGTGTGTGTGTGTGTGTTTGTGTGCGTGCGTGCGTGCGTAGGAGAGAGTTGATGTGTGTTGTGTGTCAGGGATTGTTTTTGTAGGGGAAAGTGTGTGCGTGTGTGTATTCATGCGTGTGTAACAGAAAGCTGTGTGAGCAAAAGACAACATGCTTCTGGCCGAGGATCAAATGCTAACGAAAAATGTTTTAAAAACATCTTATAGGAATCTCTCTACGTATTCAATCTTTTTGTTTTATCTGTAGATTATTGGAAATGGTCAATGGCTCACTGCCACAAATTCTAACATAGGCAGGTCTCTACTGTCATCAGACACAGGAGCAGGGTTCAAACATAGTCTTGATAGCACATCCTTACACCTTGAGTAATGCAGAGAAAATAAAAAAAAAAAAAAAAAAAAAACATGATACTAACCTGTGAAAAGGTCAACTTGGAGGACAAGTGTCAAACGAGCAAAAGCCATGTGCAGCCAACCGTGACTTGTGCTCCACTGCCTCTGAGAGTTGATGCCAGTCTATCAGCAGGCAGGCTGCAGTGCAGGAGTGATATCTACTTACAGTAAGTTGATGCATCTGTAGATGGCCATTTTTGGTAGTTCACAGACTGTCAGAGTCGTGTGTATAGGTGGCAGGGAAGTCAGGCGCAGGAGAGTCAAACGGAGTGTAAAATGGAGTCTTTTAATAAATGTCCACGTAACATGCTCCAGAACACTAACAAGAACAGACATAAACAAACATGGGTACGAGGACCCCTCGCGCACCTATACAACAAACACAACACTGACATAAAAACAATCTCTGACAAAGACATGAGGGGAAACAGAGGGTTATGGCTAGAAGACCAGTGACGTCGACTGCCAAGCACCGCCCGGAAAAGGAGAGGCAACGACTCGTCGTGACAGTCACCCCCCCCCTGACACGCGGTTCCAGCAGCGGGTCGACACAGGCCTCGGGGATGACCCGGAGGGCAAGGTGCAGGGCGATTCGGATAGAGACGGTGGAATTATTTTATCATGGAAGGATCTAACACATCCTCCACCGGAACCCAGCATCTCTCCTCCGGCCCGTACCCCTCCCAGTCCACGAGGTACTGAAGGCCCCTCGCCCGACGTCTCAAATCCAAAATGGATCGAACAGAGTATGCCGGGACCCCCTCGATGTCTAGAGGAGGCGGAGGAACATCACGCACTCCAGCCTCCTGGAGCGGGCCAGCCACCACCGGCCTGAGGAGAGACACATGGAACGAGGGGTTAATACGGTAATAGGTGGGCAGTTGTAACCTATAGCATACCTCGTTCACTCTCCTCAGGACTTTAAACGGCCCCACAAAGCGCGGACCCGCAGAGCAGCCAGAGGGGCAGGTTTCGGGTCGAGAGCCAGACCCTGTCCCCTGGTGCGAACACCGGGGCCTCACTGCGGCGACGGTCTGCGGCAATTTTCTGGCACCTTATGGCCCGCTGAAGGTGGACGTGGGCTGCCTCCCAGGTTTCCTCAGCGCACCGAAACCAATTGTGCACCGCAGGAGCCTCGGTCTGACTCTGATGCCAAAGAGCCAGAACCGGCTGATGCCCTAATACACATTGAAAAGGAGTAAGGTTAGTGGAGGAGTGATGTAGCGAGTTCTGGGCCATCTCTGCCCAGGGCACGAACTTCGCCCACTCCCCCGGCCGGTCCGGGTAATAAGACTGCAGAAACCTACCGACATCCTGGTTAACTCTCTCCACCTGCCCATTACTCTCAGGGTGAAAACCTGAGGTAAGACTAACCGAGACCCCCAGACGTTCCATGAATGCCTTCCAGACCCTTGATGTGAACTGGGGACCCCGATCAGACACTATATCCTCAGGCACCCCATAGTGCCGGAAAACGTGTGTAAACAGGGCCTCTGCAGTTTGTAAGGACGTAGGGAGACCGGGCAAAGGGAGGAGACGACAGGACTTCAAAAACTGATCCACAACGACCAGGATCGTGGTGTAACCCTGTGAAGGTGGAAGATCAGTCAAAAAATCCACCGACAGCTGCGACTACGGCCGTTGAGGATGGGTAAAGGTTGTAAGCTTACCTCTGGGCAGGTGTCTAGGAGCCTTGCACTGGGCGCACACCGAGCAGGAGGAAACATAAATCCTAACGTGCTTAGCTAAAGTGGGCCACCAGTACCTCCCATCAAGACAGCGCATCGTCCAACCTATCCCAGGATGACCAGAGGAGGGTGACGTGTGAGCCCAATAGATCAATCGGTCGCGGACAGCAGACGGAACGTACAGACGACCAGCTGGACACTCAGGGGGAGAAGGCTCTGCACGTGACGTCCACTCAATGTCCTTGTCCAGCTCCCATACTACTGGCGCCACCAAACACGAAGCTGGGAGTATGGGAGTGGGATCCATGGACCGCTACTCTGTGTCATACAGCCAAGACAATGCGTCTGCCTTAACTTTCTGGGAGCCTGGTCTGTAAGAAAGAGTAAACACAAAATGAGTGAAAAATATGGCCCACCTTGCCTGGCGAGGATTCAGTCTCTTCGCCTGCCGGATGCACTCCAGATTGCGGTGGTCAGTCCAGATGAGAAAAGGGTGTTTAGCCCCCTCAAGCCAATGCCTCCATGCCTTCAAGGCTTTTACGACAGCTAACAGCTCCCGGTCCCCCACATCATAAAAAGAAAGCACAGGGGCGAAGCTTCAGTGGCACACCCGAACGCTGAGAGAGCACTGCTCCTATCCCAGCTTTGGACGCGTCCACCTCCACTATGAATGGCAAAGAGGGATCCGGATGAGCCAACACAGGCACCGAGGTAAACAGAGTCTACAGGTGTCCAAAAGCCCTGTTCGCGCTCAGCAAGCGCACCGGGCCCCCCTTTAGCAGTGAGGTAATGGGAGCAGCAACCTGACCAAAACCCTGGATAAACCTCCGGTAGTAATTGGCAAACCCTAAAAAATGCCTCACCTCCTTTACCATGGTTGGAGTCGGCCAATTACGCACGGCTGCAATGCGGTCGCTCTCCATTTCCACTCCTGATGTGGAACTCCGATGCCCTAGGAAGGAGATGGATTGTTGAAAGAACAAGCATTTCTCAGCCTTGACCTATAGATCATGCTCCAACAGGCGACCAAGCACCCTGCGCACCAGGGACACATGCTTGGCGCGTGTCACGGATTATATCAGGATATCATCGATATACACCACTATACCCTGCCCGTGCAGGTCCCTGAAGATCTCATCTACAAATGATTTGAAGACTGATGGAGCATTCATCAACCCATATGGCATGACAAGGTACTCATAATGACCTGAAGTGGTGCTAAATGCCGCCTTCCACTCATCACCCTTCCGAATACGCACCAGATTGTACGCACTCCTGAGATCCAATTTTGTGAAGAAGGTGCCCCATGCCTTGACTCAATAACCGTATTTATCAGAGGTAGCGGGTAACTATATTTCACAGTGATTTTAGTTAGACCTCGATAATCAATGCACTGGCGTAAACCGCCATCCTTCTTCTTCACGAAAAATAAACTCGAAGAGACGGGTGAAATGGATGGCTGAATGTACCCCTGACGCAGGGATTCAGAGACATATGTGTCTATAGCCACCGTCTCCGCTAGCGACAGGGGATACACATGACTCCTGGGATATGCAGCGTCTACCAGGAGATCTATCGCACAATCCCCCGTCGATGGGGTGGTAATTGAGTCGCCTTCTTTTCACAGAAGGCGAGAGCCAAATCGGCATATTCACGGGAATGCGCACGGTGGAGACCTGGTCTGGACTTTCCACCATAGTAGCACCAACGGAAACCCCTAAACACCTACCTGAGCACTCTCGTGACCACCCCTTGAGAGCCCTCTGGGGCCAAGAAACAGTGGGGTTATGACAAGCTAACCAGGGTAGGCCTAGGACCACAGAATACGTAGGAGAATCAATAAGGAAAAGACTAATCTTCTCCTTGTGACCCTCCTGCGTTATCATACACAAAAGTGCGTTGACCTCCCTGATAAACCCTGACCCTAATGGTTGACTATCTAAGGCATGAATAGGGAAAGGCATACCCACAGAAACAGACATATTCCACAGAAATAGGGATCCCTAAACTATGAGCTAAACTTTTATTAATGAAATTCCCAGCCGCGTCTGAATCTACTAGCGCCTTATACTGGGAATGCAGGGAAAAATCAGGTAAAGTGACAGAGACAAACATTAGTGCAACAGAGGGCTCTGGATGAGAATGGTGCCTACTCACCTGGGGTGATGCCAGAGTGCCCTGCCAGCCTTCTCTATTCCCAGAGGAACCAACCCGGCACCGACCAGCAGTGTGCCATCTGCGACCATAGAATGAACCCCCTCCGGTCTTCTTGGCACCATCCCTAACAATTCCATAGGTTAGGGAGAGAGGGTGCGGGAGGATGGAACAACCAGACCCCGATCTAGACGTCCATGAGTAGCCAGCATGTTGTCCAGCCTGATGGCTGTGTGGCCATCAGGCTGGACAACGTGTGTGGCTTGAATAGCTGAATCCATAATTTGAAGGGGTGTTTTTAGTGTAGGTGTCAAGAAGAAGCCTTACTAATCATTGAAAGGGCCTGGTGACGTGAGCAGCAAAATAAAGAAAACCAAATTGACAGAAAATAGACCTTCTGTGATTATTTATGTCAAACATTATGTTTTACCAATGAAAAAAAATGATAGATGGTAGCTGGAAGAAATTAACACGTTCGTTCCTCATTTAAATAGAAAATGAATAATTATGTTTTTCAGGGTAGCTTATCCAGAATAAACATGTGAAAGTGGGTTAAATCTAGGAATATGTAGTCATGCAGCATCTATATCCATTGTGCCTTTGTCTTCACAGGCACTGCTGAAATTACCATGTCATGCCTCATCTTTGAAGTCTCTGGGATCACAGCCCACCATGCTTCCATCTCAGAGACAATAAACTATATTCTTCCCAAGTTCTCTTTTCTCCTTGGCACCTGATTTACACAGATGATTCATATTCCCTTTCACCAGCAGCTACTTGCATTGGAAACACTGAAGCAAGGAGGGAGAGATGAGGGAGAGAGAGAGAAAGAGCAGGCTAATGCTATTTTTAGACCTGTGCCGTGTGAGTCATTCAAAGCAGTGCTTAAAATGAGACCCAACCGTGGAGTTTTGGAAACGGGAAGCAATAAAGGGATCCAGATGACACACATTGAGCTGGGTGGATCAACTCTTTAATTAACAAGTGACATTTGTTATCTTTGTGATGTTCATCATGCGGTTATAACGGGTGATTAGACACAGTCAAATCACAAAATCACTCAGAATGGAATCAAATTTAACACTTTGTCTTTTTTATTTGGTCCCACCCCCCATGTTGTGTTAAAACTACTCTGGTTAGATATCTAGTGTTTGGAGTTAGAACAACACTAAATGGAGTAAATATTCAACTCTCTGAGAGTTTTAACTCCAATTCACATTCTTTCTATTTTCTGTGTTATTTTTAATCAACTCTCTTGAAATTTTACACTTGTGTTGTTTTGAAAAAAACTATGTCGATGTGTCCTTGAGCAAGGGACTTAACCCTAATAGCTCGATGTGCATCTGCTAAATGACAAAAACGTAAGTTGCACTATTGGTGTGAGAAATTGCTAGGTGCTGTACATCGCATTGAACAGTGAAGGTGAATACATCTTTGTAGAATCACACCATTCACAAAGGTTTGTGATAGGCCATGACGTCACCATCCGGGGAAGTGACAAAAGCTGGATTAAATCACCATGTATCCCCTCATCACTTCAGGAAACTCCAATTGCCTACCTGATTACCTATCAAATCCCATTCACCTTTCTTTTTGTAAGTGGGGTAAAACTGCCAGTCGAGTCAGGCTTCAGAAATTCTTTTACGTCTCTCCGCCTAATTGGTTTGCTCTTCTGTTTCTCCAATGAGAATGCAGCAGAAGATTTGGTCAAATCAGAAGAGGATACATGGGCGGTATGATTAAGAAACCTTTGAAAGCCTCAGCCATTTGAAGTCTGTTCCCCATCATTCTATTCCAAATCACCTTCCTGCGCACCGTAGGGACCTAATCTCGCTTCTACAATCCCTCTCCACACTTGCATTTGTCTTTACTGCTCTTGCTGATATTTCAGGGGGATCAGGTAATTGTATTTCCAACCCTCTGAAGTGAAACTGAAAAGGGGGTGAACGAGCACTTGTTTGAAAGGGAAAAGAACTGTGCAAATATAAAAGCTCAAGGTGCTATTGCTAAGAAAGTAGCTAGATTTTGGCTTTCATTTTGAGAAGGGCTCTTTGTTTTCAATGCAGCGTGTCTTCTTTTCACCTGCATGGAAAATGAAAATAAAGCAGAGATGACAACTATTTGATGTAAAGTCTTAACTCATATTATTGAAATGGTGAAATAGGCTACATTGTCATAATCAACCAAAATAATGGTTTTAAAAACAAAGTCAGCTAAATCCATTTATTACACACACACACACACACACACACATCTGATTAACCCTAAAACTATCAACAGGAGGAAAAACAAATTTTTCATTTCGAAATACTTTTTTTTATCCTTACGAATGTTTGGGACTTTGTCAAGCAACTAATGTAGGTACCGACATAAAAACACACGTTGAGATGATTTATGTGTTAATATGGAATAATTACAAATACTCTCTTTTGTATACTAGTGGTGTGTGGCTAGGGTTGCAAAGGGAGGGTGTCATGACGTTGGCCTGGGGGTAGGTTTATGACAGTCATAAATACCTCTTCCCCCTTTTCCCTCTCTACCCTACTGCTCTTACATTTGCAAACCCCTTTGGTTAACATAGAGATTCTGGGAACATCAGAAGGTGGGGGGAAATGAACTACAGTATATTCTGGTAATCCGACCAATGGAACATGTGCGGTGGTACTTAATGAATATGATGTCAGTTCGGTTGTCATCTGAGAAATTCTCATCAATGATAAGAAGACAATAAACTCCACAGTGGAAAGTCTACACATCAGAGTTATCGGATTCACATGGAATTGTTGTTCAATTTAAATGTTTGAATATAAAATTATTCGTGATGGGAGGAAATGTGATTTTAGCTTCTAGAATGTGAGATTTGGGTTTTCATAAGGTTAGGGCTATGCTCAATCAGTGGCCCGCCCCTGTGAAGGGACATGGGCTATAAAACTTTTCAAACACGCCCTCCTCTCCCTTATTATATAAAGCCTTGACGACAATGTAACCTCCTGTTCCGAGGATGTGAGGACGACGGTCCGATGTCAGAATGGTTCAGATAATAACTACAGAACGAAGCCAACATCAGCGTGAGCTTTGGTTACGAATGGTATGGACTTTGAACCCTTATTCACTGCAGAAGTGATACCTCCTAGCCGTTGAGTTAGCAACAGCAGCTGCAAACGCAGGTTAGGAAGGAACAGACAGAGTATCCCGTCTACCACACAACAACATTACTACAACGTATCCAATTTACCAGCAGAGACATTCTTCAAAGGACAAAGGACTCGGTTGGGCAACACGGCCTTCCATCTACCACCAACCTACCGAAGCGCAGCTCAAGAGTAAATATTTATTGCATTTTCCTTTTCCAAATGGGCGGTAATTTAGAATGCATTAGATTTTATATTTACGATAGCACAACTTCACCCTTTGTTCCTCAGTCTTCCCGCTCTTTCACTCAAACCTAGCCCCTTTTATTTTGTGTAACAAGCTGTCATATCTGTTCCGCCCGCTAGGGACGTTTTCCTTTATGACGTAATTTGTAATCAAGTTATGATTAATTATGTGTATGTGTAATTCTGTGTGATTATTTAGGTATTTAGTAAATAAATAATTAAACCCAATTTTGTATTGCTGATTCAACTTGTTAGCCAGGGTTCGTGCAGATAACCAAAAATGTATACATTTCAGATGAGACTGAATTAAGGTGATTAATATTGACTGCTATTGATGTAAAATATTAGTACGTCTTTAAGAGTTTATTCGGAAGATAACAGCTCTATAAATATCATTTTGTGGTGCCCCGACTCTCTAGTTAATTATATTTACATGATTAGTTCAATCAGGTGATATTAATTACGGAGAAATTATTTTATAGAATAGCATGTCATTTCACTTCATCCGGCATAGCCAAAGAAACGACAAGGGTATATTATTGGAAGTTTTTGAAGTTTACCAGTAAACTACCAGAATGTTGGTATCTTTCAAGGATTTTATGGAATCTATCAAAAGATATCTAGTGGCCCTTTTGGGTACTTCAGATTACCACAGGTGTCTGTAATTAAAACATTATCCTAAATATAAGCTATTCATTTAGTGAATACTATTGCTGTTTGAAATGAGGGTTTTCACATGACATATCCTTTATATCTGTTTTTTATTATTCATTTTACTACGTTAATGTTTTTTTCTATTAATAAGGCTATTTTCTCTTGAACCATATCTACTAGAAACTCAACAAAATATAGACACATATATAATAAATTAATACTGTACATGAAATACATCTTTTAAAAGTTATTTCATTATAAATTACCAAAGTTACAATAGATTGCCATTGTCAGGTAATTACCAACATTTCTGAAGATTCAAGCAACTTTGATAAATTACCGGTAGCTTTGCAACCCTATGCATGGCTAAGATGAAAACGTGGACTCAATATACAGCTGAAGTCGAAAGTTTACATACACCTTAGCCAAATATATTTAAACTCTTTTTAACAATTCCTGACATTAAATCCTAGTAAAAATTCCCTGTATTAGGTCAGTTAGGATCACCACTTTATTTTAAGAATGTGAAATGTCAGATTAATACTTGAGAGAATGATTTATTTCAGCTTTTATTCGTTTCATCACATTCCCAGTGGGTCAGTTTACCCAATTCGAATTTGTTAGCATTGCCTTTAAATTGTTTCCCTTGGGTCAAACGTTTTGGGTAGCCTTCCACAAGCTTTCCACAATAAGTTGGGTGAATTTTGTCCCATTCCTCCTGATAGGGCTGGTGTAACGGAATCAGATTTGTAGGCCTCCTTGCTCGCACACGCTTTTTCAGTTCTACCCACAAATGTTCTATAGGCTTGAGGTCGAGGCTTTGTGATGGCCACTCCAATTCCTTGACTTTGTTGTCCTTAAGCCATTTTGTCACAACTTTGGAAGTATGCTTGGGGTCATTGTCGATTTGGAAGACCCCTTTGCGACCAAGCTCTAACTTCTTGACTGATGTCTTGAGGTGTTACTTCAATATATCCACATAATTTTCTTTCTCATGAAGCCATCTATTTTGTGAAGTGCACCAGTCTGTCCTGCAGCAAAGCACCCCACAACATGATGCTGCCACCCCCATGCATCACGGTTGGGATGGTGTTCTTCAGCTTGCAAGCCTCCCCCTTTCTCCTCCAAACATAACAATGGTCATTATGGCCAAACAGTTCTATTTTTGTTTCATCAGAACAGAGGACATTTCTCTAACAAGTACGATCTTTGTCCCCATGTGCAGTTGCAAACCATAGTCTGGAATTTTTTATGGCGGTTTTGGAGCAGTGGCTTCTTCCTTGCTGAGCGGCCTTTCAGGTTATGTCAATATAGGACTCATTTTACTGTCAATATAGATACTTTGTACCTGTTTCCTCCAGCATCTTTACAAGGTCCTTTGCTGTTGTTTTGGGATTGATTTGCACTTTTCACACCAAAGTACATTCATCTCTAGGAGACAGCACACGTCTCCTTCCTGAGCGGTATGATGGCTGCGTGGTCCCATGGTGTTTATACTTGCGTACTATCAAATCAAATCAAATCAAATCAAATTTTATTTGTCACATACACATGGTTAGCAGATGTTAATGCAAGTGTAGCGAAATGCTTGTGCTTCTAGTTCCGACAATGCAGTAATAACGAGCAAGTAATCTAACTAACAATTCCCAAAAAAACTACTGTCTTATACACAGTGTAAGGGGATAAAGAATATGTACATAAGGATATATGAATGAGTGATGGTACAGAGCAGCATAGGCAAGATACAGTAGATGATATCGAGTACAGTATATACATATGAGATAAGTATGTAAACCAAGTGGCATAGTTAAAGTGGCTAGTGATACATGTATTACATAAGGGTGCAGTCGATGATATAGAGTACAGTATCAACGTATGCATATGAGATGAACAATGTAGGGTAAGTAACATTATATAAGGTAGCATTGTTTAAAGTGGCTAGTGATATATTTACATCATTTCCCATCAATTCCCATGATTAAAGTGGCTGGAGTAGAGTCAGTGTCATTGACAGTGTGTTGGCAGTAGCCACTCAATGTTAGTGGTGGCTGTTTAACAGTCTGATGGCCTTGAGATAGAAGCTGTTTTTCAGTCTCTCGGTCCCAGCTTTGATGCACCTGTACTGACCTCGCCTTCTGGATGACAGCGGGGTGAACAGGCAGTGGCTCGGGTGGTTGATGTCCTTGATGATCTTTATGGCCTTCCTGTAGCATCGGGTGGTGTAGGTGTCCTGGAGGGCAGGTAGTTTGCCCCCGGTGATGCGTTGTGCAGACCTCACTACCATCTGGAGAGCCTTACGGTTGAGGGCGGTGCAGTTGCCATACCAGGCGGTGATACAGCCCGCCAGGATGCTCTCGATTGTGCATCTGTAGAAGTTTGTGAGTGCTTTTGGTGACAAGCCGAATTTCTTCAGCCTCCTGAGGTTGAAGAGGCGCTGCTGCGCCTTCCTCACGATGCTGTCTGTGTGAGTGGACCAATTCAGTTTGTCTGTGATGTGTATGCCGAGGAACTTAAAACTTGCTACCCTCTCCACTACTGTTCCATCGATGTGGATGGGGGTGTTCCCTCTGCTGTTTCCTGAAGTCCACAATCATCTCCTTAGTTTTGTTGACGTTGAGTGTGAGGTTATTTTCCTGACACCACACTCCGAGGGCCCTCACCTCCTCCCTGTAGGCCGTCTCGTCGTTGTTGGTAATCAAGCCTACCACTGTTGTGTCGTCCGCAAACTTGATGATTGAGTTGGAGGCGTGCATGGCCACGCAGTCGTGGGTGAACAGGGAGTACAGGAGGGGGCTCAGAACGCACCCTTGTGGGGCCCCAGTGTTGAGGATCAGCGGGGAGGAGATGTTGTTGCCTACCCTCACCACCTGGGGGCGGCCCGTCAGGAAGTCCAGTACCCAGTTGCACAGGGCGGGGTCGAGACCCAGGGTCTCGAGCTTGATGACGAGCTTGGAGGGTACTATGGTGTTGAATGCCGAGCTGTAGTCGATGAACAGCATTCTCACATAGGTATTCCTCTTGTCCAGATGGGTTAGGGCAGTGTGCAGTGTGGTTGAGATTGCATCGTCTGTGGACCTATTTGGGCGGTAAGCAAATTGGAGTGGGTCAAGGGTGTCAGGTAGGGTGGAGGTGATATGGTCCTTGACTAGTCTCTCAAAGCACTTCATGATGACGGATGTGAGTGCTACGGGGCGGTAGTCGTTTAGCTCAGTTACCTTAGCTTTCTTGGGAACAGGAACAATGGTGGCCCTCTTGAAGCATGTGGGAACAGCAGACTGGTATAGGGATTGGTTGAATATGTCCGTAAACACACCGGCCAGCTGGTCTGCGCATGCTCTGAGGGTGCGGCTGGGGATGCCGTCTGGGCCTGCAGCCTTGCGAGGGTTAACACGTTTAAATGTCTTACTCACTTCGGCTGCAGTGAAGGAGAGACCGCATGATTCCGTTGCAGGCCGTGTCAGTGGCACTGTATTGTCCTCAAAGCGGGCAAAAAGTTATTTAGTCTGCCTGGGAGCAAGACATCCTGGTCCGTGACTGGGCTGGGTTTCTTCCTGTAGTCCGTGATTGACTGTAGACCCTGCCACATACCTCTTGTGTCTGAGCCGTTGAATTGAGATTCTACTTTGTCTCTGTACTGGCGCTTAGCTTGTTTGATAGCCTTGCGGAGGGAATAGCTGCACTGTTTGTATTCAGTCATGTTACCAGACACCTTGCCCTGATTAAAAGCAGTGGTTCGTGCCTTCAGTTTCACACGAATGCTGCCATCAATCCACGGTTTCTGGTTAGGGAATGTTTTAATCGTTGCTATGGGAACGACATCTTCAACGCACGTTCTAATGAACTCGCACACCGTATCAGCGTATTCGTCAATGTTGTTGTCTGACGCAATACGAAACATCTCCCAGTCCACGTGATGGAAGCAGTCTTGGAGTGTGGAGTCAGCTTGGTCGGACCAGCGTTGGACAGACCTCAGCGTGGGAGCTTCTTGTTTTAGTTTCTGTCTGTAGGCAGGGATCAACAAAATGGAGTCGTGGTCAGCTTTTCCGAAAGGGGGCGGGGCAGGGCCTTATATGCGTCGCGGAAGTTAGAGTAACAATGATCCAGGGTCTTTCCACCCCTGGTTGCGCAATCAATATGCTGATAAAATTTAGGGAGTCTTGTTTTCAGATTAGCCTTGTTAAAATCCCCAGCTACAATGAATGCAGCCTCCGGATAAATCGTTTCCAGTTTGCAGAGAGTTAAATAAAGTTCGTTCAGAGCCATCGATGTGTCTGCTTGGGGGGATATATACGGCTGTGATTATAATCGAAGAGAATTCTCTTGGTAGATAATGCGGTCTACATTTGATTGTGAGGAATTCTAAATCAGGTGAACAGAAGGATTTGAGTTCCTGTATGTTTCCTTCATCACACCATGTCACGTTGGCCATAAGGCATACGCCCCCGCCCGTCTTCTTACCAGAGAGATGTTTGTTTCTGTCCGCGCGATGCGTGGAGAAACCCGCTGGCTGCACCGCTTCGGATTGCGTCTCTCCAGTTAGCCATGTTTCCGTGAAGCAGAGAACGTTACAGTCTCTGATGTCCCTCTGGAATGCTACCCTTGCTCGGATTTCATCAACCTTGTTGTCAAGAGACTGGACATTGGCAAGAAGAATGCTGGGGAGTGGTGCACGATGTGCCCGTCTCCGGAGTCTGACCAGAAGACCGCTTCGTTTCCCTCTTTTTCTGAGTCGTTTTTTTTTTTTTGGTCGCTGCATGTGATCCACTCGGTTACACTGGTTGTAAGGCAGAACTCAGGATCCGCATCGCGAAAAACATATTCTTGGTCGTACTGATGGTGAGTTGACGCTGATCTTATATTCAGTAGTTCTTCTCGGGTGTATGTAAAGAAACCTAAGATGACCTGGGGTACTAGTGTAAGAAATAACACGTAAAAAAACAAAAAACTGCATAGTTTCCTAGGAACGCGAAGCGAGGCGGCCATCTCTGTCGGCGCCGGAAGTAACACTACTACTACTGTTTGTACAGATGAACGTGGTACCTTCAGGTGTTTGGAAATTGATCCCAAGGAAGAACCAGACTTGTGGAGGTCTACAATCTTTTTTTCAGAGGTCTTAGCAGATTTATTTTGATTGTCCTATGATGTCAAGCAAAGAGGCACTGAGTTTGAAGGTAGGCCTTGAAATCCGTCCACAGGTACCCCTCCAATTGACTCAAATTGTGTCAATTATCCTATCAGAAGCTTCTAAAGCCATGACATAATTTCCAAGCTGTTTAAAGATACAGTCAACTTGTATGTAAACTTCTGACCCACTGGAATTGTGATACAGTGAATTATAAGTGAAATAATCTGTCTGTAAACAATTGTTGGAAAAATTACTTGTGTCATGCACAAAGCAGATATCCCATCCGACTTGCCAAAACTATAGTTCGTTAACAAGAAATTTGTGGAGTGGTTGAAAAACGAGTTTTAATCACTCCAACCTAAGTGTATGTAAACCTCCGACTTCAAATGTATATATATTTTTTTAAATGGCACAGAAGTAGATGTATGTACCCTAAAAATATGTCAATATTGAGCAACCCCACCTTTGACCCTGGGGGGACTGGCAGCCACTATAAAAATGTAAATACATATTTAGATTCCAGTTAATGTATCTATACCAAGTTGAGTCTCATCTTTCAGATGTAATTGGAAGTTGGAGTTGGTAGCCCATATCATTCCAAAGTTAGAACACAGGTGGCCGTATCGCCTATAAAGCCCATACTGGTGGCTATCTTAGGTCATACTGTACCAGTACGTCAGATTATCTCAATAACCAATTTCTCAGCCTCTGAGTATCACAGAAACACTTTGAAACAAACAACAGTTTTTTTTATGACAAGTTGTTGTGGAGGAAATGAATCAAAATGACTGTTCCAAACATGATCTTTTTAAAAAAGTATATTTTAGACATAAAAATGTTCTATAAATATGTGAAAAGTCAAAAATATATGCTTACTTGGAGAACTTTTAACCATTTACTTGTGTTGCAAAAGGTTAATAAAAGAACAAGTGTGATTGCTTGACAGAAAATGTCATTTTGCGATCATTTCCAATTCGGGGTCAGAATTGACCCTTGTTGCTGCTTTAGGGTTCGAAATATGTTGGTGCTTTTAGGGTGAAACATTGATGAAACAACTCATGTAGCAGCAGAAACATAAATCCACTGTGCATTCTTTCCAGCAGTGCTCTCCAACAGATAGAACAGCCAACTGTGTTGGCTGAGAACAACCAACCAACCCACGTTTCAGCTGCAGTAATTGCCGACCACCGCAAATGGACCCTCCGGATACCATGTTCAGCAAGGCGTCTTTGCTAAACACAGGCATCCAGCAGCGAGATCAACAATCTAAATTAGGGCACACTTTGTGCAACAAGCCTCGGAGCACATTTCCAACACATTAGGTGACTGAACGCTACCCTTCACCACCCCTCAACGCCCCCAGCTCTTTGTACCCGGTGTTGCCATTACAATACCTATTGCACTCCGTACCACTCACCCCAGGTGGGTTTGCCTGGCTATGTGGACCACATGACTAATTTCAGGCTATAAAAATCCTCCCAAAACACCAGCCAGTGGATTACTCAGCCCGCTGCTGCCGAGCACCATTTTCACTTAGACCAGGATATGAATTATTCATAAGTTCATTAACCTGAGCAATTTGCCTACTGGCTTCCCTCCGAGTCCAATGTAAAAATAGCACTATTTGGGGAGCTGAGCTCACCCAGAATATGTGATTTTGTTAGGTAGACTCAGAAAAATGCATAGGATATTGTGGTAGATGTGATGTGGTGTGTGTTTCTCATTGGTGTCCCTGTGCGCTTAAGTTAATAGACAGACACTGTATTTACAGACAACACTTCAAGTACTAATTAGCTCAGCTGTGTTAACCAGTGGAGATGGACACAGACACACACCTCCTCTCCCAATATATAAGTAGTTTACAGTCGCTCACTGCTACCCTGTCTCTAGAGTAGGCCTACATCAACGCAGGTGCCTCACTTAGTGCAGTGTCCAGAGGGCTTTAGAACCTCCACAACCACCTCTGAGCTGAACAGACAAGCTCCAGACAAAATAGTTTCAAAGCACCACAAACTGCATTACCATCACAGAAAATATACTGTTTTTTTCCTGCATTGGTTTATGAGTCATTATGCATTATTACATAGTCTATGTCATGGAAATGATGACAGACAATGCATCAGAATAGAGCCACATCAGATATACAGGAGATGTGCCATGTCTGGAATGCATTCAGCCACTGTGGCATATGCAGAGATTTAAGATAATATCACCCAAATGGTACAAGGACAGACTGTCTGAGCACCCTCTTAGATAACACACATCCGAAGGTTATAATATGAGTCTGAAAACATGCATGGTGTTGGTTGTCAGATAATATGTGAGCTACGATAACATAAACAGTATGTATGTATACATTCTCAACCGTCTCAATTAATCAGTTCCGCTGACACAGATTGATAACTGTGAAATTCACATCTTCTGCAAAAATATGCATTAGAGCAAAAAGCCTTGACAAGCAATGAGTCGTGACTAGTTACCACCGCAGCCACAATGTCATAAAACCCCACCCATTTCTACAATTTGATTATAAACCCAACCTTAACCACACTGCTAACCTTATCCCTAACCCTAAATTGAGACCAAAAAGCTATATATTTCATGAATTTGTACGATATAGGCAATTTTTGACTTTGTGGATGTGGTAACTAGTTGAAACCCAAGCAATGGGCTTGTGTGACTGGGAAATGATGAAGGCATACTACTGTCAAAGTACAAAGTCAGTAGTTTGTCACCGGGATCACGCCACAAATGTCACTGTAAAATGTGACAACATAGCCACGAGGCACTAGCTAACACCGTGCTGGTGCATACAGTATGTCTGAATTCATGTTGACCCTTTGACCTGCCTCGTTGTTTTGACCAGTCACAGCGTACTTGTCACTGCGGTTTGCTTGTATATAGTGAAAATCGTTTCAGGCTTTTCAATAGTTATTTTACACTATTTTTGGTCTTGTTCGCCAAATTTTATTTCCATGGGTCACATACTTTTTAAAATTTCCTATGTCATGTGTCATTGTGTTGCGTCAGATGGAGTACATAATTGTGTATTTTATATTTCGAGGACTTCCATGTTTTGTGAGATCTACCTTTGGAGAACAGTCTGTGTGTGTTCAAAATCGCACCATATTCCCTACATACTGTAGTTCATGGAAATTAGACCCTATTCCTTTCATCTTTTGTCCCATTGACTGACTACTCTACGTTTAAAATGGCACCCTATTCCCTGGGTAGTTCACAATAGGGAATAGGGTGCTATTTCTGTGAATAGGGTGCCATTTCGGACAAAGTCAATGGGGAAAAAGACTCAGACCTCCTCAGTCTGCACAGTACTCATGTACATCAGTACAGATAATTACACAAATTATAGTCCTTACTGGACCTTAAATAGAACCGTAAATAGATGTCATAGATAGAGGAAGTACTAAAGGGAACTGGCCTCGATCCATAAATCTAGATGTGTGAGGCCAATTCAAAAACACATGACCTTTAGACTGCACTGTGGTATAAATAAATGGAATTGTTTCAGCTAGCCTTCACTTTGGCACAATGGCAGACATACATTTCAGGTTTCAATTTGCTATGTGTGAACAAATGTCAAGACCATCATTTTTTCTCAACTCCTTTGTGACAGAGGAATGCCATTATTTCGCCTTCTGTCTTGCACCCCTCACTCTCTCAATCGCTCCATTTCTATCTATTTTTGAAAGACAATAAAGTCATTCAAGTGTTAAAGGGGAAATCTGCAGTTTAAACAATAACAAAGAAACCCTGCCACTGCTTCGGTAAAAAGCTGAGGAATGGGGCTGGAGAAATGCAACCACTCTCAAATTGAAAAAGCAGAGGGTGCAGGCCCATATCCACATCAACAGGACCCGCAATGGAGAAGGTGGAAAGCTTCAAATTCCTTGGCATACACATCACTGACAATCTGAAATTGTCCACCCACACAGACCTCAGGAAGCTGAAGAAATTTGGCTTGGCCCCTAAGGCCCCTAAGACCATCAGAAACAATTGAGAGCATCCTGTCGGGCTGTATCACTGCCTGGTATGGCAACTGCACCGCCTGCAACTGCAGGGCTCTCCAGAGGGTGGTACGATCTGCCCAAAGCATCATTGGGGGCACACTGCATGCCCTCCAGGACACCTACAGCACCAGACACAGGAAGGCCATAAAGATCATCAAGAACATAAACCATACGAGCCACGGACTGTTCACCACACTGTCATCCAGAAGGCAAGGTCAGTACAGGAGCATCAAAGCTTGGACTGATCGACTGAAAAACAGCTTCTATCTGAAGACAATCCGACTGTTAAATGGCCATCAATTACCGGCTACCATTCGGCTACTCAACCCGGTAACTTAGAAGCTGCTGCCCTATATAAGTAGACATGGAATCACTGGTCACTTTAATAATGGAACACTAGTCATTTTAATGTTTACATGCTGCTTTACTCATCTCATATGTAAACTCAGCAAAAAAATAAATATCCTCTCACTGTCAACTGCATTTATTTTCAGCAAACTTAACATATGTAAATATTTGTATGAACATAACATGATTCAACAACTGAGACACAAACTGAACAAGTTCCACAGACATGTGACTAACAGAAATGGAATAATGTGTGCCTGAACAAAGGGGGGGCGGGTCAAAATCAAAAGTAACATTCAGTATCTGGTGTGGCCACCAGCTGCATTAAGTACTGCAGTGCATCTCCCCCTCATGGACTGCACCAGATTCGCCAGTTCTTGCTGTGAGATGTTACCCCACTCTTCCACCAAGGCACCTGCAAGTTCCTTGACATTTCTGGGGGGAATGGCCGTAGCTCTCATCCTCCGATCCAATAGGTCCCAGATGTGCTCAGTGGGATTGAAATCCAGGCTCTTCGCTGGCCATGGCAGAACACTGACATTCCTGTCATGCAGGAAATCACGCACAGAACGAGCAGTATGACTGGTGGCATTGTCATGCTGGAGGTTCATGTCAGGATGAGCTTGCAGGAAGGGTACCACATGAGGGAGGAGGATGTCTTCCCTGTAATGCACAGCGTTGAGATTGCCTGCAATGACAACAAGCTCAGTCCGACGATACTTAAGGATGATTGTATGGGGAAGCAGTCAGTTTACATAGTTAAGCTGTTCTCATAAAGATCAAGAGACAAGTGGCATAGCCTAATAAAGTAATAAAGGCCGCCTGTGACACACCACCCCAGACCATGACGGACCCTCCATCTCCAAATCGATCCCGCTCTAGAGTACAGGCCTCGGTGTAACGCTCATTCCTTCAACGATAAACTCGAATCCGACCATCACCCCTGGTGAGCAAAACCGCGACTCCTCAGTGAAGATAACCTTTTGCCAGTCCTGTCTGGTCCAGAGACGGTGGGTTTGTGCCCATAGGCGACATTGTTGTCTGTGATGTGTGGTGAGAACCTGCCTTACAATAGGCCTACAAGCTCTCAGTCCAGACTCTCTCAGCCGATTGTGGACAGTCTGAGCACAGATGGAGGGATTGTGCGTTCCTGGTGTAACTCGGGCAGTTGTTGTTGCCATCCAAACAAGACTTTCGACTCTGTCAATCACCACATCCTTATCGGCAGAATCATTAGCTTTGGTTTCTCAAATGATTGCCTCGCCAGGTTCACTAACTACTTCTCTGATAGAGTTCAGTGTGTCAAATCGGAGGGCCTGTTGTCCGGGCCTCTGGCAGTCTCTATGGGGGTGCCACAGGGTTCAATTCTTGGACCGACTCTCATCTCTGTATACATCAATGATGTCACTCTTGCTGCTGGTGAGTCTCTGATCCACCTCTACGCAGACGACACCAATCTGTATACTTCTGGCCCTTCTTTGGACACTGTGTTAACAACCCTCCAGGCAAGCTTCAATGCCATACAACTCTCCTTCCGTGGCCTCCAATTGCTCTTAAATACAAGTAAATCCATGCTCTTCAACCGATCGCTGCCTGCCGCTGCCCGCCCGTCCAACATCACTACTCTGGACGGTTCTGACTTAGAATATGTGGACAACTACAAATACCTAGGTGTCTGGTTAGACTGTAAACTCTCCTTCCAGACTCACATCAAACATCTCCAATCCAAAGTTAAATCTAGAATTGGCTTCCTATATCGCAACAAAGCATCCTTCACTCATGCTGCCAAACATACCCTTGTAAAACTGACCATCCTACCAATCCTCGACTTCGGCAATGTCATTTACAAAGTAGCCTCCACTACCCTACTCAATAAATTGGATGCAGTCTATCACAGTGCCATCTGTTTTGTCACCAAAGCCCCATATACTACCCACCACTGTGACCTGTATGCTCTCGTTGGCTTGTCCTCGCTTCATACTCGTCGCCAACCCACTGACTCCAGGTCATCTTCAAGACCCTGCTAGGTAAAGTCCCCCCTTATAAAATATTATCTCAGCTCGCTGGCCACCATAGCATCACCCACCTGTAGCACGCGCTCCAGCAGGTATATCTCTCTGGTCACCCCCAAAACCAAATCTTCCTTTGGCCGCCTCTCCTTCCAGTTCTCTGCTGCCAATTACTGGAACGAACTACAAACATCTCTGAAACTGGAAACACTTATTGCCCTCACTAGCTTTAAGCACCAGCTGTCAGAGCAGCTCACAGATTACTGCACCTGTACATAGCCCATCTATAATTTAGCCCAAACAACTACCTCTCCCCCTACTGTATTTATTTATTTTGCTCCTTTGCACCCCAATATTTCTATCTCTACCTTGCACATTCTTCCACTGCAAATCTACCATTCCAGTGTTTTACTTGCTATATTGTATTTACTTTGTCACCATGGCCTTTTTTTGCCTTTACCTCCCTTATCTCACCTCATTTGCTCACATTGTATATTGACTTATTTTTCTACTGTATTATTGACTGTATGTTTGTTTTACTTCATGTGTAACTCTGTGTTGTTGTATGTGTCGAACTGCTTTGCTTTATCTTGGCCAGGTCGCAATTGTAAATGAGAACTTGTTCTCAACTTGCCTACCTGGTTAAATAAAGGTGAAATAAAATTTAAAAAAATAAAAAAATCCTGTACCTGTCCTGCAGGTGTGATGTTTGGATGTATTGATCCTGTGCAGTTGTCACGTTACACGTGATCTGCCACTGCAAGGACAATCAGCTGTCCATCCTGTCTCCCTGTAGCGCTGTCTTAAGGGTCTCACAGTACCGACATTGCAATTTATTGCCCTGGCCACATCTGCAGTCCTCATGCCTCTTTGCAACATGCATTAGGCACGTTCACGCAGATGAGCAGGGACCTTGGGCATCTTTCTTGAGGTGTTTTTCAGAGTCAGTAGAAAGGTCTCCTTAGTGTTCTAAGTTTTCATAACTGTGACCTTAATTGCCAACCATCTGTAAGCTGTTAGTGTCTTAAAGACCGTTCCACAGGTGCATGTTCATTAATTGTTTATGGTTCATTGAACAGGCATGGGAAACAGTGTTTAAACCCTTTACAATGAAGATCTGTGAAGTTATTTGGATTTTTACGAATTCTTTGAAAGTTAGGGTCATGAAAAAGGGACTTTTTTTGTTGTTGCTGAGTTTACATACTGTATTATATTCTACTGTACTTTGTCAATGCCACTCCGACATTGCTTGTCCTAATATTGATATATTTCTTAATTCCATTCTTTTACTTTTAGATTTGTGTATTGTTGTGAATTGTTAGATACTACTGCACTGTTGGAGCTAGGAACACAAGCATTTCGCTACACCCGCAATAACATCTACTAAATATGTTTATGTGACCAAAACAATTTGATTGGATTGGATTTGAAGAATTGACCATCCATGATATCACAATTAGTTAGTTAGTTTTAACCATTACATTGTCTCCACACAAAACTAAAAAATATGTCACTTTCTATTTGGAAGATTTTTTAATTTTTTTTATTTAACCTTTATTTAACCAGGTAGGCCAGTTGAGAACAAGTTCTCATTTGCAACTGTGACCTGGCCAAGATAAAGCAAAGCAGTGTGACACAGACAACACAGAGTTACACATGGAGTAAACAATAAACAAGCCAATAACACAATAGACAAGTTAATGACACAGTAGAAAAAAAGAGTCTATATACAGTGTGTGCAAAAGGCATGAGGAGGTAGGCAATAAATAGGCCATAGGAGCAAATAATTACAATTTAGCAGTGAGGATAGAGTGCCGTTGTCTGAAACAATAGAGTGCACCTTGTTGGAGTTAGTTTGGCAGCCTCTGCCGCTCTTTCGGCTCAGTGCGGGTGAAGCACACCTCTGTTTCATGCGCAGCTAAATATTTTCAGTCTTGACCTGCTCTGCATTGTGTTCACTAGCAAGCACAGCCACAGAATAATACAATCTGGTTTTAAACCTAACCCTAACCTTAACCTAAACCTAACCTTCACCACGCTGCTAACCCTAATGCCTAAACTTAAGCTTAAAAAGTTTGTTTTTGTTTTCATAGATTTTACAACATAGCATATTTATACTTTGCAGCTGGCCTATCTAATGGTAAATCATCCAGTTCTGCCTCCAGGACAAGATTCATGACAATAAACACCAACCTGCGTTTCATGCAGTGCACCAGAGCAGTTCTTCCACTGTCGGAGAGAAATGGCAATGTCTGTTAATTACAGTGCATTCGGAAAGTATTCAGACCCCTTTCCTTTTCCCAAATTTTGTTACATTATAGCCTTAATCTAAAATGGATTAAATGTTTTTTCCCCTCATCAATCTACCCCATAATGACAAATTAAACCATTTTGTTGTGCTAATTTTGCAAATGTATTCAAAATAAAAAACTGAAATATGACATTTACATAAATATTCAGACACTTACTCAGAACTTTGTTGAAGAACCTTTGGCAGTGATTACAGTCTAGAGTCTTCTTGGGTATCACGCTACAAGCTTGGCACACCTGAATTTTAGAGTGTCTCCCATTCTTCTTTGCCAATCCTCTCAAGCTCTGTTAGGTTGGGTGGTGAGTGTCGCTGCACAGCTATGTTCAGGTCTCTCCAGAGATATTCGATCGTGTTCAAGTCCGGGCTCTGGCTGTGCCACTCAAAGACCTGTCCTGAAGCCACTCATATGTTTTCTTGGCTGTGTGCTTAGGGTTGTCCTGTTGGAAAGTGAACCTTTGAGGTCCTGAGCACTTTGGAGCAGGTTTTCATCAAGGATCTGTCTGTACTTTGCTCCATTCATCTTTCCCTCGATCCTGACTAGTCTCACAGTCCCTGCCACTGAAAAACATCCCCACAGCATGATGCTGCCACCACCATGCTTCACCATAGGGATGGTGCCAGGTTTCCTCCAGATGTGGCGCTTGGCATTCAGGCCAAATAGTTCAATCTTGGTTTCATCAGACCAGAGAATCTTGTTTCTCATATTCTGTCCTTTAGGTAACTTTTGGCTAACTCCAAGTGGGCTGTCATGTGCCTTTTACTGAGGAGCGGCTTCCGTCTGGTCACTCTACCATAAAGGCCTGATTGGTGGAGTGCTGCAGAGATGGTTGTCCCATCTCCACAGAGGAACTTCCTGACTAAGGCCCTTCTCCCTCGATTGCTCAGTTTGGCCGGACGGCCAGCTCTAGGTAGAGTCTTGGTGGTTCCAAACTGCTTAGATTTAAGAATGATGGAGGCCACTGTGTTCTTGGGGACCTTCAATTCTGCAGAAATGTATTCTTAACCTTCCCCAGATCTGTGCGTCGACATTCCTGTCTCGGAGCTCTACAGACATGCATAGTCAACTGTGGGACCTTATAAAGACAGTTGTGTGCCGTTCCAAATCATGTCCAATCAATTGAATTTACCACAGGTGGACTCCAATCACGTTGTAGAAACATCTTAAGGATGCTCAATGGAAACAGGATGCACCTGAGCTCAATTTCGAGTCTCATAGCAACGGTTCTGAATAGTTATGTAAATAAGGTATTTCTGTTTTAATATTTTTATACATTTAAACCTGTTTTCGCTTTGTAATTATGGGGTATTGTGTGTAGATTGCAATGGAAAAACGAATCAATTTAGAAGAAGGCTGTAATGTAACAAAATGTGGAAAAGGTCAAGGGGTCTGAATACTTTCCAAATGCACTGTCAATGCTAATGAAGGTTGCTTCTCTACCACACCAACAAAATAAGCACAAACATGTCCTTGGATTTACAGGTGGGAGACTTCTGTGAGAGGTCACTGTTATGCCTGAATTCGACCCAAAACAAATGAGGAATTCTGCTGCAGTGTTGAGAGTGGTTGTGTATAATCAATCGGTACGTCAAGAAAAGTTGTTAACTCTGCCAGCCTGCTCTTAATTTCTATTCAGTTCGACTTGGAGTAAATTTGTCATCTGGAATGTGCATTAGCTCATTATGCGTTCATAAGTTATATTCTTCAAGAATCAGTAGGTATATAACATTCATTTAATGTAGCTACACAAGTCAATGTATTGTGTTAAAGGGGAAGTTCCCCCAAAACACTTCTGGGCCCTTTATAACATTTGCCTGGCTGTTTGTCAGTACCCCAGTACCCCAGATTCATTGTTTGAGTATTTTGATTTTTGTATTTTTATGCAGATTTACCAAAATCTGTGCATTTATTGTTACAAAAACAATGATTGGTGTCTCGGCCAAATAAATGTGTTGTTTAATGTAAAAAGTATAAAAAACAAAGACCTACTTCGTGCTAGCTCAAACGTCTTCCATACAGTAATCCGGTAAGTACTCCTCTTCGTGGATTCTAAAATAAATAATTACAGGAGGCAGGATGAAGGATCGTCTTACTTTTGGTCTTCAAAAAAGTCAATCAGAAAGAAAGAATGTAAAAAAAGATGGTAGCTAGCTAGGCTGGCGGTTAGTAATCTCTGAAGTAAAGTAAGTGTAGGCGAATGTTCTTAGTAATCGAGTAGCTGAATGACCTTGGCCAAAGTGAAGTGCCCCCGGGTGCAATAATGTTTAGATCAGGTAAAAATACACTAAATATTTCCAGTCTTTTCCTGACCTCGATGGAGCTTTGTGTCAGGCATGGCTACTAGCCATCTGACATCCTGCTTCACAAAGTGATAACTGGACACGATCGTTTGACCGTGTCCAGTTATCACTTTGTGGCCACTGCCTACAATGTAGACTGGTTGAAACCAGGTACTGTTCATTCAAGGTATGTTGGTAGCTAGCTAAGTTGGCAACACCTGTAGCTAATCACCACAAAGTAATTTATAACAGTTTTTGTTTAGAAAAACAAAGAGAATGACACACACCACATGTGTAACCTCCCAATAATTTTGGGGGTAAAACACCAACATTTCGGCATCACTTCAGTGAACCTGTGCGACTCTCTTTGTTTTTATAGCTTACAGCTTATTCACTGTTAGTCAGCACCTCTACACTAAATAATTTACTCTGGGTGTGCGCCAGGGTATGCTTTTTATTAACGGTATTTCTCTGCCATTCCATGAACTCATTCTTGGTGTTTTAAATGTTATCCTCTCTTACTCAAATCAAACTTTATTAGTCACATGCACAAAATACAACAGGTGTAAAACATACAGTGAAATGCTTACTTACGAGCCCCTAACCAATAACGCAGTTTTAAAAAAATACAGAAAAGAATAGGAGATAAAAGCAACAAGTAATTAAAGAGCAGCAGTGAAATAACAATAGCGAGACTATATACAGGGGGGTAAGAATGCAATACAAATAGTCTGGGTAGCCATTTGACTCGATGTTCGGGAGTCTTATGGCTTGGGGGTAGAAGCTGTTTAGAAGGCTCTTGGACTTAGACATAGCGCTGCAGTACCACTTGCCGTGCAGTAGCAGAGAGAATAGTCTAGGACTAGGGTGGCTGGAGTCTTTGACAATGTTTAGGGCCTTCCTCTGACACCGCCTGATATAGAGGTCCTGGATGGCAGGAACCTTTGCCCCAGGGATGTACTGGGCTGTTCGCACTACCCTCTGTAGTGCCTTGCGTTCAGAGGCTAAGAAGTTGCCATACCAGGCAGTGTTGCAACCAGTGCTCTCGATAGTGCAGCTGTAGAACCTTTTGAGGATCTGAGGACCCATGCCAAATCTTTTCAGTATCCTGAGGGGGACTAGGTCTTGGTGTGCTTTTACCATGTTAGTTTGTTGGTGATGTGGACACTAAGGAGCTTGAAGCTCTCAACCTGCTATACTGCAGCCCCGTCAATGACAATGGGGGCGTGCTCGGCACTCACTTCCTGTAGTCCACAATCATCTCATTTGTCTTGATCACGTTGAGGGAGAGGTTGTTGTCCTGCCACCACACGGCCAGTTCTCTGACCTCCCCCCTATAGGCTGTCTCATCGTTGTCGGTGATCAGGCCTACCACTGTTGTGTCATCGGCTAATTTAATGATGGTGTTGGAGTCGTGCCTGGCCGTTCAGTCATGAGTGAACAGGGAGTACAGGAGGGGACAGAGCACACATCCCTGAGGGGACCCTATGTTGAGGGTAAGCGTGGCGGATGTGTTGTTACCTACCCTTACCACCTGGGGGTGGTCCGTCAGGAAGTGCAGGATCCAGTTGCAGAGGGAGGTGTTTATTGCCAGGGACCTTAGCTTATTGATGAGCTTTAAGGGCGCTATGGTGTTGAACGCTAAGCTGTAGTCAATGAATAGCGTTCTCACATAGGTGTTCCTGTTGTCCAGTTGGGAAAGGGCAGTGTGGAGCGCAATTGCCTCATCTCTGGATCTGTTGGGGCGGTATGCAAATTGGAGTGGGTCTAGCGTTTCTGGGATGATGGTGTTAATGTGAACCATGACCAGCTTTTCAAAGCACTTCATGGCTACAGACGTTAGTGCTACGGGTCGGTAGTCATTTAGGCAGGTTACCTTAGTGTTCTAGGGCACAGGGACTATGGTGGTCTGATTAAAACATGTTGGTATTACAGACTCGGACATGGAGAGGTTGAAAATGACAGTGAAGACACTTGCCAGTTGGTCAGCGCATGCTCGCAGTACACGTCCTGGTAAACTGTCTGGCCCTGCAGCCTTGTGAATGTTGACCTGTTTAAACGTCTTACTCACATCGGCTGTGGAGAGCGTGATCACAAAGTCTTCCGGAACAGCTGGTGCTCTTATGCATGTTTAAGTGTTATTTGTCTCGAAGCGAGCATAGAAGTAGTTTAGATCTTCTGGTAGGCTCGTGTCTCTGGGCAGCTCTTGGCTGTGCTTCCCTTTGTAGTCTGTAATGGTTTGTAAGCGCTGCCATATCCGACGAGCATCAGAGCCGGTGTAATACGATTCGATCTTAGTCCTGTATTGGCACTTTGCCTGTTTGATGGTTCGTCGGAGAGCATAGCGGGATTTATTATAAGCTTTCGGGTTAGAGTCCTGCTCCTTGAAAGAGGCAGCTCTAGCCTTTAGCTCTGTCCTACTGACTGTTTTGTTTATTTAGCTTTGTGATGCCTTCCCTTTTTCATTATAACTTTACTGATAACTAATTGTATATTATTTTCTCCTAGGCATCGCAGTTTTCTCTAATGCTATTGATTGGATAAAATTACTTGCCCTAGTTAAGGTCCATGAGTAGGACACAAACCTAGCCAGAGACATATACACTGAACAAAAGTATAAATGCAACACGCAATAATTTCAAAGATTTTACTAAGTTACAGTTCATATAAGGAAATCATTCAATTGCATGAAATAATTTAGGCCCAAATCTATGGATTTCACGTCGCGACTTGAATATCGTTAATGTGATGACTGCTATTTATCAAATAATTACTTTATACGTTTAATTATTACCAAATTTGGGGCACCACGAGAAAAGTTTATTTCGTGAGTTACAGTTTCCTGAAATAACTCAAGAATATATCGATATCATACCAGTCGTCAATCAATCAATTCCTCATATCAGTCTCATTCGGAATGTAGTTGACCTTGTAAATCTGCACGAACCCTAACCTAGGTGATGAATCAGCAATACACAAATTTGCTTAATTATTTATTTACTAACTAACTAAATAATCACACTGAAATAGATAAACACACACGCTATAGGTTATTGATTATTAACATAATGCATATGAAAGGTCCCCAGTGGACTAACCCGATATGATGGCTTGTTGCACAATGGTAAGAGGTGGGGAAAGATAAAGAGTGGGAGAGACAAAGAGAGTGGACTTATCGTACATACATTTGGAAACTATGCTCACCGTAACTATTAATATTTAGCTCCCTAACAACCGCTCATTTGGAATAGAAATTCAACATATATTTACGAGTAGGTGTCTTTCTCTGTCGTCTCTCTGTTGAAACCACTAGCTCCATCTATGACGAGTAGTTAGATGTAAGTCTATTGTTGTCCACCAGAGGTCCCAATGTCCTTCTTAGTTGTAAGCTTCTTTTGTTCTGGAGTGTTCTTAGAATTAATACATCAGGAGTGTACCACACGGTGGCGAGAGGGAACTGCACTTCCCTCCTGTCTTTGTCAATTATCATAGACCTCTTCACAATACCCAGCTGCAGAATGAGAATGTTTGGTCTATTCTTCACCTTCTTCTGGTCTTGTAGTTTTAACCATTTCAATGCGTGGACCACGTCCTCACATTCTCTGGTCTCACCATGTTCAGCCATGTAGCTACCTCTCCACTCTGTCTGGTCTGGTAGAGTCTAACCATTCGTGACGTCCGGCTTACACCGTCCACCTGCTTGGTTGCTATTTAAATTCTCAGTGAATTTAAATGATGGCTTACACCATCATTTGGACACAAAGTCAGACCTCATTACGGGCGTGGTTTATTTAGTGTAAAACAAACATGAGAAACCATTATCTCATTAGAAGACTAAACTCGCATTGCTATCTTTTCAGAAATAGTTTCATTTTAATCATATAAGCATTACAACATTTAAATGTAAATCTGATATTTACATTGTGAAAGCTCTTAACGTTACAATGTTTCCGTTATAACATCTTTCTGATCATTTTAATGACATCACAAAATATATATTAATTTCCCATTTTCCATGTCATCATTCCCAACATTCTTTATGTTAGAAATGTTGTTTCATTGTCAGTTGTTTGATGTTGAAGTTTTGGCGGCACAGTCTCTCTGTGTGACACAACAGACATTCCATTCTTCCAAACTAACAAGCCAAAGGAAGAGTTTCTGCAAGGTATTTACGACCAGGTGTTAAGTCATAAAACCGGCCCAACTCCATCCTTCTCCACCTCTGCGGGAGAGAGAGAGCTCTGTAGAGCTGATTCAGTGTAACCTGACGTTTAGGATCCTCGCAGGAGTCATGACACACATGACTGGGATTACAGATATTCTGGTCACATATACCTTAAAAAGGTTGATGTGTGGATCAGAAAACCAGTCAGTATCTGGTAGGACCCTTATTTGCCTCATGCAGCTTGACACTTCTCCTTCACATAGTTGATCAAGCTGATCATTTTGGCTTGTGGAATGTTGTGCCACTCCTCTTCAATGGCTATGTGAAGTTGCTGGATATTGTCAGGAACTGGAACACGCTGTCGTACACATCGATCATGCTCAATGGGTGACATGTCTGGTGAATATGCAGGCATGAAAGAACAGGGACATTTTCAGCTTCTGAGGAATTGTGTACAAAACTTTGCGACATGGGCATTATCATGCTGAAAGATGAGATGATGGCAGTGGAAGAATGGCATGACAATGGGCCTCAGCTCTCGTCACGGTATCTCAGCAAACCGCTCACCCACACAATGCCTTACTGTCTGCTGTCTGCCCTGTACAGTTGAAACTGGGATTCATTTATTAACCCTTGTGTTGTCTTAAGGGTTAGAACTTACCCGCCATTATGTTAAACAGCAGAGAAAACCACCTAAATTATATTTTTTCAACTTGACATTTGATTACTTTTCCTTCTTAGGCTATACAAGTGCTATCTCTTGCTAAAAAATGTTTTAACCTATGCAGTACCTTTTTAACAATAATAATAATAATAATAAACCTCTACTTTAGGAAAGAAAACAATTATGACAGGTGTGTTGTAATAAAAACGAGTTGTGTCCACTGATTAAATGCAGTGTTTCTGCATTGTGAAGAGGGAAAACCCAGATATTGACAAAGTTTGTTATGAATGACTGGTTGTTTCTTCATGAAAAATAGATTTGGGGTTTAAAATTCAATTAAGCTGCTTTATTTTAGGGGTTTACTGAAGGCGAGTCATTTGTTACCCTTAGGACAAGGTGAGTACACAGAATGTTAAGACTACACAAGGGTTAAGAGCACACTTCTCCAATGTGCCAGTGACCATGAAAGGTGAGCATTTGCCCACCAAAGTCGGTTACGATGTCAACCTGCAGTCAGGTCAAGGCCCTCTTGAGGAAGATGAGCAGCAGACCTTGAGACGGTTTCTGACAGTTTGTGCAGAAATAAGTTGTGCAAACCCACCGTTTCATCAGCTGTCAGCTGAGTTGATCCAACAAATCACAGCACAGATTGATGGGTACACTTCCTGCTTTTACTGTGTGCTTTTACTGTCACACCCTGATCTGTTTCACCTGTTCCTGTGATTGTCTTCACCCCCTCCAGGTTTTGCTTATTTTCCCCAGTGTATTTATCCCTGTGTTTCCTGTCTCTCTGTGCCAGTTCGTCTTGTATGTTTAGTCAAGTCAACCAGCGTGTTTGTCCCGTACTCCTTTTCTATTCTCTTTTTATAGTCCACCTGGTTGTGACCCCTGCCTGACTCTGGACTACTTTCCTGCCTGCCTGTTTATCCTGCCTGCCTGACCTTGATTCTGCCTGACCTTCGGTACCTATTTGACTCTGAACTGGTTTTGACCTTTTTGCCTGTCCACGACCATTCTCTTGCCTACCCCATTGGATTAATAATCATTGTAAGACTCTAACCATCTGCCTCCTGTGTCTGCATCTGGGTCTCGCCGTGTGCCTTGATATTTACGTCCTGCTTTGCTCCTGTGGGTACACTCGCAATGGCCGGCAGTCCCCACATTATGCTATCATTCTCTTGAATGGGAACCCCACAGTTCGATTCAACGAGGGGATTCAACAAATCTGCCACGGGCGAACGGGTAGGCATGTTTTTCACGTGAAGTTTTGGAACCGGGTTGCCTCCCAAGCATGAGTCAGCTCATTAAGTAATGAGCAGGATTCTGTGGGAATATCTCAATTGCATACTCCTCGCGTCCTGTCTCCTTGTCTCCTTCTCAAAACACATTGGATGAGAAAGACAGAAGTCCTTCCTCTGGCTTTCTCATCTATTGTGTTTTGAGAAGGCGAGAGGACACAAAGGGTACGCAATTGGGATCTTCTCTGTGTTTTACATAACACAATGGTTCTCAAACCTTACCTAGAGAGCTCCGTTCTATAGGTTTCCATCCTCCAACCCTAATCAAGCTTACCTGTCGGGGTGAACATCTACATGTTTGTAAATCCCTGCTCTAACCAATGCTGAGTGACAGTGTGAATGGCATGCTAACGGTGTAATTTTTTGTTTTAAAATAACATTAAATAGTTTATAACAAAATGTAATTGATTTATTGAAAATGTTTTTCAACTTCCTGGAATCCAATGTAGCTGCTGTTGGGGTCAGGGTAGTCGGATGTACGGTAATTGCTGCAACCACAGAGGCTGGGAGTAAACGTCGTTGGCCTCGACCTAGTTGTTATCCCCTCAGCATCCACTCCAGGGGGATCCAATAAGAGGCCAGTCTGTACTGTCTAGAGAGGGGGGGAAAACGGTATTATACATGACAATGTTATATACAACAATCAAGATAATAAATAGGCCTACACAACATCAAATATTACAGGCTCAGGGATCATTAAACATATTCATTTGTAAGCTGTATTGATTATGGCACAATACATGTACATTAGGTAGGTTAGCAGATGCTCTTATCCGGTGACTGGAGCAGTTAAGATTGAATGCCTTGCTCATGGGCACTCAGACAGATTTTTCACCTTGTCGCCTCAGGTATTTGAACCTGCAAACCTTTTTTTTCCTGGCCCAAAACTAACTGAAAGGGTACCTGCCACAATACTATTGATGGCTCTCTCGGTCTTGTATTCTTGAAGACTGTGTAGCCAACTCATTGTTAGTGGTCATAGTGTGAGGCTGTTTTTCTTCCTGTTGTCTCTGGTTTTACAGGCTAATTAGGATATTATTTGTATAAAAGCTAGACTGGCAATTGCAAGCAACATGTTCTTCTCAACTACCACTATTGACTTTATACTTCTTACACTGTTTGGTAATATAAACTATTGTTAAATAAGACCTAGATTGTGAAGTGCATCCCATACATTCTATTTCTATGGCGCGCATCCACTCGTTTTAGACACGGTTCACCTAGCCATCATGTTATCATTGTCAGACAAACTTAAAGGGGACTACAGTAGCCAGTTGCATTATGGGTTGTAGGCAGGATACACAAAAATACAGTTGGAAGGGTGTCATTAGGTAGGCAATTTATTTTCATCTTAGACAATAATATAAATATATTGTGAGTAATATTAGGCAAACCACTTATGCTTCAGAGAGCTTGCCATTTGGACCTTCAGGTGTGTCACGTCGTGTCCAGCTGATCCTGGGCATTCTGAAGAAAGTCTCCATCACACCAGGATTGATGAGAGAATGCATCTGAGTGTTTAGTTACACACGCCATCTTCTGCTGCATCGTCAGTCTGATGTTCTACCTCGTTCATTATCGGAATAAACTGGTCCCATTCTCGACACCACCAGTCATCGTGATCATTTCTCTCATCCGCAAATGGAACAACTCAGCCTCAGTATGATACAGCTCAAACCGATATGGCACAAGGATACCATTCTGAAAATGGTCTCCGACTTCCTCTTCATTCTTAATCTGACATTCTTTACTCTAACTAAATTTGATGAGGGCTGTAAACACTGTAAGAAGAAAATATTGTTGTTTACATCCTTCAACCAACCCCACCTAAGAAGTTACGATCTAAGTCCTGACTCACGGCGCGCATGAATCTACTTCCAGGATTTCAATACGAAAATAACTAAATACATTGGTAAAAATGTGCCTACTAAAATAAGTTTGCTGGAAAATTGTGCAGAGAAAGTCATTACAAGGACTATTGTGGTCATGGGAGGCCAGAGCGATGTGTTTTGGGAGGTATTTATTATGGACTTTGACTTTGCATGGGATTTCTATGGGGAAGGCGGGGGTAGAATCAGTTTATTATCTACAAAAATCTAAAAACTGACTGGGTTACTGAAATATGACCAGGTAATTGTTCTAAAGTGCCCAGAAGTGTTTTTGGATGAACCTCCCCTTTAAAAATTAATGTTTTAAGTGTGGACATTGGATTCACTTGGATATTCTAACCAGCTGAAATATGGTGGAGATGATTCTGACATCATTTCACTCATAACATGGCTCTCGTACTTGGGATGAAAATGTGCTCATCATCCAAATGTAGTCATTAGTTTCAATCGTAACCCTAAACACAAGACAGCCCATAGTCATATCTAAGACATCTGCTGTTTAATGCATGTCCACTCCACAGAAACATGATGTAATGGGCTAGCCAGGTTACTTATTAATGTACTAAAAATATCTGCGCCCGCGACAGCAGCCGGAGACCCTGAGGTGATGTGGCTCATCCTGATCGGGACTCTAATGGCACTCAGCACTCATTCCTCTCACCACTTACCTGACACACTCTTCTAAAGCCCAGGTTTCTACTACAATCAATACTCTTCCAGTCCAGTGCTAAGGTAGTCAATGACAACCATTGGTTGCTCCATTGTGGTGCTCCTGTTTTTTTGAAAGGCCAGTGACCTGTGATACTGTACGTGGATACCTGATCCTGGGGGCTGAAAGGACCCCGGATCTCATCACCAGCTGAAGGGGTTTCAGGAACCGCAGGCAGCGCTCTGATCCTGTTGGACACTGATTGACCTTGTGAAGGTTTAGAGAGAGCTAGCACAGTTTCTCCTCTCAGTCCACCCAGTGGTAATGGAAAGAGTAGGTGGGAGGGCTAAGGTTTTCTCCAGACTTAATTGCTGGGCTTGGGTTACCAAGGCAGTCTCCATGATGGTAATGTATTAGGATAATAAAGGCTATTAGATCTGAAACATGAGTCAGTTAATATGCAGAATGTATGGGAGGGGAATGGCTGTGTTGAACCTTAGTGAATGGCTTACATTTGGTGACCCTTAAGTAAGATCTCACAAGGTCACAGACTGAGTCACAGATAACAGACAGAGGGTGTGATGGAAGGTGTAGGATAGAGAGACACACGGCTTTTATAACATTGGCCCCATTATAATAACCAAAATAGTCCATATTAACTCCAATACTACATCGTATTTATTTCAAAACGTGATTTTGTATGGTCCATCTAAAGGCAAACATTGTATGTGGGTTTGTTGTGTAAAAATGTCACCCTTTAAGGAGGAGGAGGACAGGCATTCCAGTCCTTAACTGTAATACTGTACACACTCTCTAATGGAAGCTGAGAAAATACAATAGGGCTTAGCTTCTCTTCACAAAACTTTCATGCCTTGATTTAAGTTAAATAATTGCAGTTAAAAAATGTATAGGAGTATGTCATTTTTATTTTCAGCATGTATAGAGTATCTGGTGAGAAACGTGTTCCACTTTTTCCCCATACAAGACAAAACATTCACCAAATGAAAAATGCAATTATAAAGGTTTAGCAAAGCAAGGCATATGTATCTTGGGTGCAGCTAAACATAGAGGCTTACACACGGTAATCCTTGGGAAGAATGCTTTGCTTACAGTCTTGTTGACGGGTGATACATGACTATTTGACTATTGAAAATAGGCTACTGACATCAGAGGAAGCAGTAATTACGACAGATTTATGTTTTCCTGGGGTGACAAAGCCAAAAAAGACTCCTATAGACGATCATTAGTGGATGATTACTCTCCCTGATCCTTCGATCGACAGAGCAGCAGCCCTTCATTGTATGATTTCTGTCTACGTTACAGATGATGTCCTTTCCAATAATACCAATAATATGCATATCCTTGCAACAGGGCCTGAGCTACGGGCAGTTAGAATTGGGTATGTCATTTTAGGCGAAAAGTGGAAAAAAGGGGCGGATCCTTAATTAAATGAAGGTTAAATAAAAAATGTAAAAATCCTGAGGATATAACTATACCACTGTTGTTTTGGTACATGCATATGTTTCTTGTTGCTTTATAAACCTTACTTCTTAATATCCTGCCCGGCTGTCCGAGGCTGTTCTAATATACTGTATATATATATATATATATATTTTTTTTTTTAACATTTAGCAGACACTCTTATCCAGAGCAATTAGAGTTATGTGCCTTGCTCAAGGGCACATCGGCAGATTTTTTCATCTAGTAGAATCAGAGATTTGAACCAGTGACCTTTCGGTTGCTGGCCCAACACTCTTAAACGCCAGGCTACCTGCCGCCCTGCTTTGTCTTGTTGTTGCTCTTCACAGTTACACCTTAGGAAGTCCTTCTGGTCTGTTTCAATAATGAGTGGGGCTCCCCTCTCAAAGCATAACCACTCAAAAAGCTCTGCTATACATCAGGTTTTCTGCCACTACGTCTGTAGTGATTGTACATCAAGACCTATTTGTCTGTCAAAATCTACTTGACACCAAGGACAAGAGACGATTGAAAATTAGTGATGCACCGATATGACATTTTTGGCCGATAGCAATATCCAGTATTTTCCTTGCCAAAAAAACGACACCGATGAGCGATATTTAACATTTTAGCTGCCTTTTAAGCATTCTAGTACAGTTAAAATAGTTAACACACACACATGGACGTGGCGGTCTAAGGCACTGCATCTCAGTGCAAGAGGCGTCACTACAGCCCCTGGTTTGAATCCAGGCTGTATCACATCCGGCCGTGATTGGGAGTCCCATAGGGCGTCGCACGATTGGCCCAGCGACGTCCGGGTTTGGCCGGGGTAGGCCGTCATTGTAAATAAGTATTTGTTCTTAAATGACTTGCCTAGTTAATAAAGGTTAATTAAGGTTACACACTCACACGTCAGGCCTGCTCCCCCTCCCTGGCGCCAGGCTCCCCAGCATTACGCACTCCTGCCACCATCATTATGCACACCTGCCTTCCCTCGTCATGCTCATCAACAAATTATCACCTGTTTATTACCTCCCCTATATTTGTCATTTCCCCAGCTCTGTCCCCCGCTGCTACATTAATGTTCGTATGTCGTTATGTTACCCGGTGCTGACCGTGTTCCTGTCTTGTTCCATGTCTGTTCCCAATTAAATGTTGACCATCTGGTTCTCCACTCCAGCGTCGGTTCTTACACACACACACACACACACACACACACACACACACACACACACACACATACACACCATACTGACCCCAAAAATATTTTGTTGGCACTTACTTATGTCCCCATTACCAGTAAAACATAATCAAAGCCTATTTCTTTCAATTACTCGCTGTTGTCACGCCCTGGTCTTAGTATTCTGTGTTTTCTTTATTATTTTGGTCAGGCCAGGGTGTGACATGGGTTTATTTATGTGGTGTGTTTTGTCTTGGGGTTTTCGTAGGTATTGGGATTGTGGCTTAGTGGGGTGTTCTAGCATAGTCTATGGCTGTCTGGAGTGGTTCTCAATCAGAGGCAGGTGTTTATCGTTGTCTCTGATTGGGAACCATATTTAGGCAGCCATATTCTTTGAGTGTTTCATGGGTGATTGTTCCTGTCTCTGTATTTGTTGTCACCAGACAGGCTGTATAGGTTTTCACGGTCCGTTTGTTGTTTTTGTATTGTTCGTTTTTCATCATTATTTAACATGTATGAAAATAACCACACTGCATTTTGGTCTGACTCTCCTTCGACGGAAGAAAACCGTAACAGCTGTGCTGTTTTGTTGTTCATTTGTTCAGTTGTTTCATTCTCAACCAGGATTTCTATGGAACACCGTTTGGGTCTTTGCGTGTCAAAAAATATATACGTAAAATAACACTATTTGGTGTGTCAAATACGCTTGTTGACCAATCAGGACCTGAATATGACTGCACGTCACCTAATAATTTAATGTGTTCATTCATTTTTTACATAGTTATTACACATTGATTACACTGTCACTCATATTTCATGTGTCACAAAGAATTATCGATATGTAAGCTATGATGCTGGTAAAGTTGTCTCGCACACGTACAGTGCTGGTCATAAAAAAAGGTAGCTAGCTCATGGATGCAAACAACGACCTTCCCCAAAAACATAGCAAAATGACATAATCTGTTTCAGTAGCTATAGTTAGCTAGCTAACTATATATATATATATATATATATATATATATAGGTGTCATCATCTAAAATAACCCTAATTTATAAAATAGTTATTTTTTATTTTTTGATTAATGTTGGTCGGACCCATCTATGTGAAGCTAGCCACAATAAGGATTAGCCACAATAGTGGACTTTGCGGTTAGCCTTCAAAATAAAAAATATGTCATTGACAGTGATGCAAATTAATACAAATAGTAGAATTATGCCGTAATTGAATAGATCATTCTAAACGAGTTTGGAATGTTGTAATATTAAAAAAAAGACAAATGTTGATTTGACAATCTGTTGAAATCACACTGGATGTATTATACTTTAGAATTGCATTGGGGACATACATATTTCACTGTTTCACTTTCACATATTTCACTGGGAATAAATATCTTAGGTATTGAGTACACTGATACCTCATTTCATTGATCTGCAATCCTTAGGTAAAGCTGTATAGTGCAATATGAATGTCTATACACAACATAGGCTGACTGGGGATATGATTTCACACAGTCACAGTCCCGCGATAAGAGCTATAACGCTAATATTTATGTAAACTCTTCACAGTTGTGTTCTGTGAGTGTCACCGAGTAGACTGATACCCCCATTTCATTGCTTCACATTCCAACCTTGTTTAACATTATCTAGTCTAAATATGGCACGATTCCACCAATTGAAACCTTCTGCATCACTTTCCAAGAGGTACTTTTATTTTGAAGGCAAACTGCAAATTACACTATTGTGCCTAATCCTTATTGTGGCTAACTTCACAACACATAACCCGGCCTGGTTGAGCCGTGTTAAAGTTAGCTTTGGGCAACAGGGTTAAGGGTTAAGTAGCTGGCTAGCAATTTATTTTCATGAACTGAAGTTCAATTTCAATAGGCGAACAACAAGTGCCTACCTAGCTAATACTTACTCACAAGGATTTCTAAATCATTGCTAAGAATAATGAAAATGATTGCAGTTTCTACTGGTAATTGTTTTCAAGCTGGTTGTATTGGTGCTAGCTAGGTACCAAGCTAAAGCTAGCTAGCTACCCCAGAAGTTGCAGTCGAACAAATAATGCTTTCTGACCGACGCGGTATTGTAAACACATCGTTCGTGGCCGGTGTTTGCTTGTTTGCAGACTTTTTTGTACAGCTTTGACAGTGCTACTCATAGTAGTGGTGGCGCTTGGCTTGCACATTCAAATTCATAACACAAAACATTCTATAATAGAACTGTGTTATTTGACTTGTCAAATTAAAAGCTTATTTAAAAGGGTCAAATAGTGTTATTTTACTTGTATCTTTTTTGACATGCAAAGACCCAAACGGCGTTCCATAGTATGTATGTTGTGAAGCTAATAGAAGTGACGCTATTACTGTGTAACTCCGGTAGGGCAACATCTGAAAAATAGCGCACTTGGTAGTGTGTACTGGTGCTCGACCAGTCGGCGAAAGATAACATCACCCACGACAGAGAACAGTTGATTGTCAAGGGCAATGAATTCCATTATCTTGGCATTAATGGATTTGACCTTTGAGTTGTCTCGCTGAAATGTTCTTTTCCTCTTTCAAGTAACTGCTCAACTTGTTGACTGCTTGATCCACACAGCAGACTTTGTGGGCTAGGTTAAGAATGCTGTGTTGCATGTGTAGCGCAACATTTTGCGTGGCGTTCTTACGTCATGTACCTACGTTATATAGGTATGCCCGTCAGCTTTGACATCGGTTTTTCACGCCGTTAAACTAGACATCGTGCCGATACCGATGTTGCCATTTTTAGCTAATATCGGCCGATTTTGATATGTTCATCCATATATCGTGCATGCCCATTGAAAATAGATTAATATTTCTGAACCAATTGCTTGTATTGAGTTTTGAGGATTGTGTTCAATGCAGGCCCTTGGACTGCAAACGTATGGACTGCACCTTGCATTGTTTATCTTTTTCACTTGTTGTAGCTGTATTAATTCATGTCTAAGTGCTGTTGTCTCTACAATTGTGTTTTACAATGTTGTTGGTTATGTATGTATTATGTATGTCTGTTGTTGTGTGTCTGTCACGTTCTGACCATAGTTCTGTTATTTTATTCTTTGTTTTAGTATGGTCAGGGCGTGAGTTGGGGTCGGCAGTCTATGTTTGTATTTCTATGTTGGTTTTTGTGTTCGGCCTAGTATGGTTCTCAATCAGAGGCAGGTGTCGTTAGTTGTCTCTGATTGAGAATCATACTTAGGTATCCTGGGTTTCACTTTTGGTTTGTGGGTGTTTGTTTCCATGTGAGTGTTTTGGCCACACGGTACTGTTGCGGTTTTGTATATTCACATTGTTATTTTCTGTTTAGTGTTTTGAGTTTTTATTAAAAATCATCATGAACACTTACCACGCTGCGCTTTGGTTCGATCCTTACTCCTCCTCAGACGAAGAGGAGGAAATCCGTTACAGAAACACCCACCACAAAAGGACCAAGTAGCGTCGTAACGGGCAGCAGCAGCAGCGATCGCAGGACTCCTGGACATGGGAGCGAGATCTGGACTATGTCACAACTTGGGATGAAATAGACAGTTGGTCGGTCGACCCAGGGAGAGTGCCGGAGCCCGCCTGGGATTCTCTGGAGCAGTGGGAGGAGAGATACCGGCATATGGAGTTGGCACGACGATCAAGGAAGCCCGAGAGGCAGCCCCAAAAATTGATTGGGGGGGGGGTGCACACGGGGAGTGTGGCGAAGTCAGGTAGGAGACCTGCGCCAAATTCCCGTGCTTACCGGAGAGCGATAGGGACCGGGCAGGCACCGTGTTATGCCGTGAGGCTATGCGTGTGCATAGTCCGGTTCGATACATTGCAGCGCCTTGTATCGGCCGGGCTAGAGTGGGCATCGAGCCAGGTGCCATGAAGCCAGCTCAGCGCATCTGGTCTCCAGTGCGTCTCCTCGGGCCGGTGTACATGGCACCAGCCTTACGCATGGTGTCCCTGGTTCGCCAGCACAGCCCAGTACGGGATATTCCCCCTCGCCGCACTGTCCTGGCTATGGGGAGCACTCAACCAGGTAAGGTTAGGCAGGCTCGGTGCTCAAGAGCTCCAGTGCTCCTTCACAGTCCGTTCTATCCGGTGCCACCTCCACGCACCAGCCCTCCGGTGGCAGCCCCCCGCACTAGGCTGTCTCTCCGTCTCCTCCCTACAGGTGCTCCCGCCTGTCCAGCACTACCAGAGCCTTCCTCATGCCCAGCGCTGCCAGAGTCTCCCGTCTGTCCTGAGCCGCCAGTCAGCCAGGAGCCGCCAGAGCCGCCAGTCAGCCAGGAGCCGCCAGAGCCACCAGTCAGCCAGGAGCCGCCAGAGCCGCCAGTCAGCCAGGAGCCGCCAGTCAGCCAGGAGCCGCCAGAGCCGCCAGTCAGCCAGGAGCCGCCAGAGCCGCCAGTCAGCCAGGAGCCATCAGAGCCGCCAGTCAGCCAGGAGCCATCAGAGCCAGGAGCCATCAGAGCCGTCAGTCAGCCAGGAGCCGCCAGAGCCGTCAGTCAGCCAGGCGATGCCAGAATCGCCCTTCACTCCGGCACTGCCGGAGCCTCCCGCCTGTCCGGCGCTGCCAGAGTCTCCCGCCTGTCCGGCGCTGCCGGAATCTCCCGTCCATTCTGAACCCGTGGCGAGGGTCCCCAGTCCGAGGTCGGTGGCGAGGGTCGCTGCTCATAAGAGGCCACGGGGGCGGTTGAGGAGGCGGACAAAAACTATGGTAAAGTGGGGTCCATGTCCCTCGCCAGAGCCGCCACCGCGGACAGACGCCCACCCAGGCCCTTCCCTATAGGTTCAGGTTTTGCGTCCGGAGTCCGCACCTTTGGGGTGGGTGGGGGGGGTTCACTTTTGGTTTGTGGGTGTTTGTTTCCATGTGAGTGTTTTTGCCACACGGTACTGTTGCGGTTTTGTATATTCAAGTTGTTATTTTCTGTTTAGTGTTCTGAGTTTTTATTAAAAATCATCATGACACTTACCACGCTGCACTTTGGTTCGATCCTTACTCCTCCACAGACGAAGAGGAGGAAATCCATTACAGTGTCATAGCTTTACAGTATGTATAATTCCTGTATGTTGTTCTATGCTGTCTGCATTGTAGCTGAATGCAATTCACTGCAATTGTTTGCCCAGCAACAATTGTCCCTTGGGGAGGATGTTAATTGCGTGTCATTTTAGAAAGCTTGTGACAATGATGTAGGCCGTAGGGCCTGATCCTACACACAAGCCTTTCAAACTAAAATATGCCTTTTATCACAGATTTCTTTTTAAACTGTATTTTTATAGACAGGAAGGAGACGCGCAATATGAATGGTCTGCCTGGACCAGGAAGTGAATCCCAGTCTATGGAGCAGGGATAACATTTCGACTAGAGTTAACATCGTTACCCACTCAGCCAAACTCACATCATATCTTCTTGTACATCACTTCTCAAGAGCATATCAGTTGGGTGAATGTGTTGAAAAAAAACAGAAGTGTTTTGGTGGAAATAAAGTGGTTGAATATGAGGGTTAGGGGGAACAAAGCGATGTAGACTGCAGGCATGGTGTCAGTTGACAGGAACTCAACGACATGGTGGGAACCAACTGCTTCCCAAAGGCTTTTAAAGAACATGAACTAAGTCCTAGTAGGGGAGGCACAAAAGAGGGTAGAAACATTACCATCACTTTAAAAGAGAGAACTCTCGCGGCGTAGATTCCTACTAGCTTGCCTTCAAAGTGAGTAAAGTGGTTCAGTTTCTAAACAGTCCCTTGAGCTGGACCAATGTTTTCACTCCTACTTTCTGTATCATGTTCTCTTTCGCTGTCTTTTTTTTTGTTTATTTCTTTTGTGTGTTTTGCCACTGAGGCTTCATAGAGGCGTCATGCTAAACAGGATTGCGAAGCTGAAAAGGAAATATCCAATACCGCTGTGATTTCTCTTGGCTTTTTTTGGATGATTTTTGACGTGTCCTTTCTTTGTGCTGAGGTAACAGGATCAAGACCACAAAAACAAATTCATGTAATTCAGTGGTTTTTTGTGCAGCCTAGTTAAACATCAATCTGTCTTCTAAACATATCTTGCTTGGATTTATTGATTCTTTTTCGATTACAAGACTTTGTGTGCGTGTGTTTGTGCGTGTTTGAGTGTGTTTTTGTCCGTCTGTGTGTGTAATTAGATTCTACATGACAATATTTGTTTTCTAGTGCCATGTATGTATTGACAGCAAAACCCCCACTGTTGTTGTGTTTGTCCCCAAGCAAATATCTCTTGCTTCTCCCTCGTCCCCTCTCCTGGTGCAGCATATCCCTCTCTTGTTCTACTCCACGTTCTGTACACACCATCTGTCAATACTGTTCATGAAGGGATGCTCTTGCTAACGCCTTAGTTATTACCCCACAGGCCTTACATGGTCCTAGCCTTAGCAATCGGACATCCGTGTGCGTAGGGACCACACAACATGGCAGCTCTATGAGTATGGGATAAGGTGCACCCATTGACCAGTGTAATAGTTTGATTGGGGCAGATCAATCAGTCAAGCCTCCTCACCCATCAACTCCCTGGTGGAACTGCAGAGATGCTGCTGTTCATTTAGGTTACCAACCTACTTTTGCTGATTTAAGTATTATTTATTTATTTCCTTCTGAGTATACCCGTTTCTTGATTATTTATTGAAGTAGCTTGTTATTTTATGGTCCATAACAGCTGTGATCATACTTGAGGCCCTCGAGACATCCGCAATGATTAACTTCTTTATATTTTGATTGAGACACACCATTTGAATCAACTGATTGCACCAAGGACTACTGAAGTATCCCAGTGCACTATACTACATTGTGGCTAATGTGCTGACACAATAGTTGATTAAATTGCATTAATCAACCAATTGTAACATGTTGTAATAGCAGGGACTGCTGATACGATCATCAAGCTAATTTGTGTGAACAGGCTCCGCACAGACTTCTTGTTAAACACCTGCCCCAAAGAGACACAATCATGTCCTCTCTTACTGTCATCACCTGCACCGACGTGAAGCCTAACTAACTAAGGTCTTGATGTGCTGATTCTAATTCAATTGATTGCCTCCTGTGTTACACATAATCTGATCTTTCAAGGAGTTGATTGATATGTGTTACAGAAGACTCCCATGTGAATTAACTGGAAGTGTCACGTGTAAATGTTCTATTATCCAATGAATATGACACATTGCGTTAAAGTGTGAAACTATATGGTTCAGTGAAAAAGTGAAAATTTGAGGCTTCTTGAATTAAGTTTAACAGTACTTCCTCAATAACTATCTTGGATACAGCTTCTAAATGTATGCAAATCATGCTTCCCCCAAATTACCTTTTTTTATGGATTTAATTTGAGGAAGATCCAAAACATCCTAACATTCATGTTTTTCACTCTCCCTGCGTAACGAGTGGTCATGAGTGGTGTTACATTTGTGTCACCGAACTGATATGACTGGAGAGACAACCTTTCTTAGTCTAATACTTGACCTGTATCACTTTTGGCTAAACGAGGCATAACATGCCTTGAGCATGTACCTTTTCAATTCATCAATCTAAATCAAGCAGTCAGGCATACTGGTCATGATTGAGATCGACATTGCAGTTGGCAACTGCAGACTGACTGATCTACAAGTCACCCTGCATCCTAAATAACTACTCATCATTATTTGTCGATCAGTCAGTTAGAAATCGATGCTCTTGGACACAGCCGTTGTCTCTCTTTTGTGAGTCTTTGTATGATTTGTGTGTAACGCCATGGATTAGTCAACTGAGATTCTTAACCTCTCCTTGGTATCGCCGTTGATGAAAAGCTCATCAATTATCACAAGCTTTCATTGCACATCGTTCTTCATTGCCTAAGAATACCTTTACTGATGATATAACCAATAAACCATGCTACTGTATTCTGACATGACGTGCTACTGTATTCTGACACGGAGTGCTACTGTGTTCTGACATGACATGGTACTGTATTCTGACATTGCATGCTACTGTATTCTCTCACCATTAGGTTTGGAAATGACTGCATCTGTTCGGTATCTTGTCGACTAGTACACCCATGATCACTTAGACCAGCTGGCTGTGTTTTCATTTGCATCCTTAATTTATGAGCCAAAAGCTTTCTCGATGCATAATGAACAGAGAGTCTTTGCTCTCATTAAGGAACCTCCCAACATGCAATGGGCCTTCTATTTCCGTACATGTCTATCTAATGTATGTCTAACTACCTCAGCTGTGATATGTTTTGTTGCCATTTCTTTGTGTTATGTCAGATCAGGTTATTATTTACAGTTGCTATGCACAGTGAATAAAACCATCCATCTTTTATATTTTTGAAATGCAGAGAACACGAGTAATAGTGTATGGATCAAACAGAGAGCTTTCAGAACAATGTGATCGAGGTCTATGTTTCGTTGTTCATGTCAATCAAGGAAGTACCCTCGCCGCCACTCTGCTCCTGCCTCTGGGTGTCTTTTGTCCTTTTCCACTCCCAAATAGGTGATGGCAGGTTAGTATAAAGCTAGAGTCCTTGATTGAAACAATAACAAAGCATTCATCCCACCTCTGTTATGGTAAAAAAGCTGAGGGATGGGCCTGGAGACATATACCCACTCTCTAATTCATAGACAGAGCTATGGATGCAAGGACTGACCATCCATGGTGTTAAAATTATAGTTGTAACCATGTTTTGAGGCTATATATACAGTGTTTATTTACATATACATTGTTGACAAACATTGCAGTAAAACAAGCTTATATTTTGGGTTCTGATTGGGTACGATAGTTTAACTAAGCTCATGAGGCATTTACAAGAGTCAATGGGTATATATCATGAAAATATTTAAGTAAAAAAATATATGAAGAAACTAAGGATTCTAGCTTTGTCAACAGCTTCCTTTCTATGTTGACGCCATGAAAGTTGACAGGGACAATTATATTGCAGATAAGTGCTCATGTCAAATGCATGAATCATGTAACAAAAAAAGGTTATGAACTTCACGAACTGCCATGTTGCTACTTTGAGGGTGCAAATTGGCTAAACTTTGAAACGTGGGATGATGACGTTGATCTAAATAAGTGGCTATTTCAGGCCTGTTTCATCATGAAAAAACAGCTCACTTTTCCACTCAACTCGAGATAAACTCCTCTGTCGTGTCTACTTTCATGGATTTATCAGGCCTTGGACAAGAAATGTTGGACGTAGCATCAGAGGGATTACAGTGAAGGAACCTCCACTGAGAGAGGCAAAGGCAAATCCCGGCATCAAGCTACACTGGAGCAATTATAAATTAGTCAGCGTCTGTATTAATCTCACACGTAACACTTTGGACTCGTCGGTCGCTTGGCAGCTCAGTTACTTTGGCCCAGGCATCAAACCAAGGGGATGTTTTCAAACGGCTGACTGTAGGTGTTTCGGGCTAATGAGACGCTTGGCTAAGGCCACTGTTCAGATGGAGGGGTGTGTGTGTGTGTGTGTGTGCATGTAACCTTGTGTGTAATCTCTCAAAGACGCAAGGCCTCCTTTAACTGCTTTCCCTGTCAGGAAGACTACCTGAATACAGCTGGGGTGTGTCTTCATGTGTGAACTGATGAGCTTCTCGGCTTATTCTGATTTCAAATAAAAAAAATTTACGGAGCCACGTGGCCAGGGATGTAATGGATGGTAAACACACATGGCAAAAGCTGATAAAGCACATTTTAATTTTTTAATAGAGTTTAACTCACCTTTTTATTTTGTTCATTAGTGTTTACCCACATATTATAGTGCTAACAGTGTTGAAGAAAATCTCAGAATGCTTATATTTTTGATCTGAGTTTTAATCGCACCTGCCTCTTGTTCATTATGTTCGCCTGGCCCCCTGGATTTGTCCCATAGGTTTGCCTTGTTAGCAGGACATTCACCACTCTCTTAAATGGCTAACTCCACCCACTCGCAAGTCGTGGCATGGGCCAAGGGCCAGTGAGACGTGAAACGAACTGCCGCAGCTCGGACTCTGGCTCAGCAGACCAATGGCAAGTGGCTATACAAGTAGGCAACTATAGACGTCGCTAACAGACAAGTAGGTTTGTGAGATGCATCCGTGACTCCTGCCATGGCCACAGACATCCCCTAAACAAACAAGACAAATGAGTGCACAACTGGTAAATAGTCTCTTACAGATATCAGTCAGGAGGTTATCTGTTTAGATTGTTATTTCACCCTCCCGAATTGGTAGTTACAGTCTTGTCCCATTGCTGCAACTCCCTTACGGACTCGGGAGAGGCAGAGACTTGACTCGAGCCAGGATCTCTAGTGGCACAGTTAGCACTACGGTGCAGTGCCTTAGACCACTGTGCCACTCGGGAGGCCCTCTGGCAGAGACTTATGTTAGTACTGCAGTAGCTAACGTTAAAGGGAACTGGCTAGAAGGATGAAGTAAGAAGTTAACGTTAAAAAGAGCCTGACCTCAGCAGGAACAAAAGATACTAAGATACTAAAGCTGCTAAGTTCTCATCATAACTTTGCTTTAAAGAGAGTACTAATGAGACAAACAGTTGTGTGGTAGACATAGGACACATTTTCTTAAGATCGACAACCTTTTCATCCGTTCGACAGGGGTGGATTTTTTCTTTCGTCCAACTTTCAAGGAAAAGAAACTAGGGGTGGGCCGAGGACTTAGACAAAATGAGAATTGTAACGGATATGGGGATTTATCCGAATACAATTATCACGTAATCATTTTTTGTAATTATCTGGAATGACTGGAAAAACAGTCATTTTCAGCAACCAGTGGTAAGTGTTGTGTGCTCCAAACAACTATTGGTTAGTTCTCCTGTCCTGTGAGTAAAGGAACAGACAGCGTATCATTTGAGCTTGCTGCAAGGATGGGATTAGAACAAGCCGCTCTCCCTCTGCTCTCTGCTTTCCCCAGACAGATAGACACGTGAGTGACTCTGTTTCACTCACTCACAGTCACTCGTCTCAGGGCACACGTCTCCCCTTCTCAAAACATTGTGTATGACTCAGAATCCATAGCTAGTCATTGTTGTTCAATCTAGTTATTTCCTGTCGACTTTTCTCAGGCCATTATGGCCATTTTTTATCTGTTTTCTTGAAGATGTTTAGGTGGCCTACTGTCTGTCCCTATAATTATCCCATTGTCGTTCGGGATCCAAGCCCATGCTTGCTTTGGTTATTTTTTCTCGCTCATTCATGTTTACAGAGCGACAAATCATTACAAAATAAAATTACAAATGTAGATTAGTGTTTATTTTGATTGTACAAATGTTGTGGCGTAAGTGTTGGGAGAGAAAGCTTTTGCTCCTCTTGAAAATGAAGCAATATATGGGGCAAGTGAAATAGCTTACCTTCATCTAAATCTGTGTCTGGAATAAATGCATCTAGTAGTAGTTAGCCATGCATTTGGCTATTTATTAGCCTATTTCGTTGATAATTAAATAGGACTAAGTAAGTCAATCATGTGCATTGAACAATAATGAACATAACGATGTGCTCTGAGTTATAGCGCAGTAATGCACACTTGAGGTATAGGCTTTACCAGCATTTGAAGCGCACTTCCGGGTTTGCTGATCACTAGTAAATCCGATTACATGTATGAAATTTGAATAATTAGTTACGATTACGACTAGATCGGGACACTGTTACGGTTTTCTAGGTGTGAAGGATAGTCGGACCAAAATGCAGCGTGTAGATTGCGATCCATGTTAAATGAACAACGTGAAACACGAATAAACACAAAACACTACAAAACAAAGAACGTAACGAAAACCGAAACAGCCTATACTTGTGTAAATAAATAAAGAGATAGGAACAACGACACTAAGGACAATCCCCCACGACAAACTCAAAGAATATGGCTGCCTAAATATGGTTCCCAATCAGAGACAATGATAAACACCTGCCTCTGATTGAGAACCACTCCAGACAGCCATAGACTTTGCTAGATAACCCCACTAGCTACAATCCCAATACATACACACCAAAACCCCAAGACAAAACACACCACAATACAAAAACCCCATGCCACACCCTGGCCTGACCCAATACATGAAGAAAAACACAAAATACTTAGACCAGGGCGTGACACACACCCCTAATGGAAACTGTGTTTTTTAAATTAATGATGATTGCCGAGTGATTTTGAAGGTAAGCGGGGCACGTGATGTCAACACAATCTATTTTTCCATTATAAAAAGAATGTTTCACTGCAGGATGCTTGTCCGGACTTTCAAGAATGCCTGAATTGCTTTGCTTTGCTTTTCTGGTTGGCTGGATAGCAAGTTTCACCATCCAACTAATTCAGATCTACAGGAGTGCACATTTCACCATAGCACGGACCGTGGCGATATGCTGGCACATGAGAATTATTAAAATATTGCAAATATAAAAAACTTCTTGCATTCTAGCCACGCTGGCTTTCGTGGGCTACCTGAGACATGAAACAGATAGGTGGGGGGAGGGGGGGGACAGACAATACAGGCTGTCACCAATTTATTAACGTGGAATTTACCTAAATGGGTAATGGAATCACTTCAACCCCTTCATTTGTCTTCGACACCGTAGGTTTTGCAAAAACATTTTTTTTTGTGGGTGTGACTTTACGTCCATCTGTTTTTATTGACACAAGATTATTATTTTGAACTCCGACATAGTGGCAGGCAATTGTCGAACAAATGTAATATTAGACATTTCTAAATGTCTACAACAACAAAAAAATCACTGGACAAGTTCATGGAAACATAACTAGTGCTGAGGCAGGTTGCAATGCATGCAGGAGGAGGAAGGGGAGATACAGAGAGGAAGAAATCAGAGAGAGAGGTTAGTACAGTGGCTCCCAAACTTGGAGTCGGGGACCCATGTGGGGTGCTGAGGTGAATGGGCCTTAATTCAAATGCAAAAAATACAGTTCTAAAAATCTCATACATTTGTGTCCACATTGGTGGTTGTTCATCTTATCTCGATTGCCCACTGGAGTTTATAGTTTAACAATCTTTTTATTACCACTACATCACTGCACGTGGCAGTCAGATCAATGTATTGTGGCATTGATTTTCTTAGCTCCCTCAACATAAATGGGAATTTGAATGTACACTGTTTAAACTAAATATGATTAACTATCTAGTTCCACAGCATTGTCTTCTGTTTACTCAACTTTGCAAAGTGTTACCTGAGTGTAATATTATTAGTTGGCCCAAACTTCACCTCAGCATAAAATAACATAGGCAAAAATGATGTCAACTTAAAATTATGTGTTTGCTCAATTTGTCTCATGTTCATTAAACTAGAAAATATTATTTGGGCATTTTACCCACAGAAAAAGGCTGTGGCACTAGTTACACAGTGCTTTTAACATACAATGTTTTCAATGTACATATTTGACACGTGATTACATTGTGCATGTTATTTTATACAATGTTTCAACATGTCCTCACCTGGGATTTGAACTCAGAACCACTTGGTTCACAGTATTTCAATCTTCCTAGTATGCTGCCATGTCTGTGTCAATAACTGGTTTCACCTATATTGCTACACTTTCCACTTCAAAGTACATTTACATTTGAGTCATTTAGCAGATGCTCTTATCCAGAGTGACGTACAGTAAGTGCATTCATCGTAAGATAGCTAGGTGAGACAACCATATAACAGTCATTGTAAGTATATGTTTTCTCAGTAAAGTAGCTATCAAAATCAAAGCTAGTAAGAAAAAAAACATCTAATCTAAGCTCTGTTAATAAATCCTCTTGCTCCTACTTGAGACGCAGACGTCCCAACTAGAGCTCTGGAAATGCAAATGCGCTACGCTAAACGCTAATAGTATTAGTTAAAACGCAAACGTTCATTAAAATACACATGCTTGGTATTGAATTAAAGCTACACTCGTTGTGAATCCAGGAACCAAGTCAGATTTTTAAAATGCTTTTCGGCGAAAGCATGAGAAGCTATTATCTGATAGCATGTAACACCCCAAAAGACCCGTAGGGGATGTAAACAAAAGAATTAGCATAGTCGGCGCTACACAAACCGCACAATAAAATATAAAACATTCATTACCTTTGACCATCTTCTTTGTTGGCACTCCTTGATGTCCCATAATCAATACTGGGTCTTTTTTCGATTAAATCGGTCCATATATAGCCTAGATATTGATCTATGAAGACTGTGTGATAAACGGAAAAAAATAGCGTTTCATAACGTAACGTCATTTTTTAAAAGTTAAAAAGTCGACGATAAACTTTCACAAAACACTTCGAAATACCTTTCTAATGCAACTTTAGGTATTAGTACACGTTAATAAGCTATAAAAATCATCAGGAGGCGATGTAAATTCGATAGCTGGTCGTCTGGAAAAAATGTCCGGAAAAACACCGGGCCAATGCATCAAGTTGGTGGTCGGAGGGAATCGGTTCCCTTTGGTCGGATCTACCAAGAATCAAATCCGAATCAAATGAGAAGACTCTATACATCCTGTGGAAGCTGTAGGTACTGCAACCTCGGCCCCATTTAATACGGTTCACCTTTAACAATGGGTTGAAGTGGCGCATGGATATTTTTTTCCATTTCCAGTGATCAGATTTTCCTGCGCTTTTCGATGAAACAGACGTTCTGTTATAGTCACAGCCGTGATTTAACCAGTTTTAGAAACGTTAGAGTGTTTTCTATACACACATACTAATCATATGCATATACTATATTCCTGGCATGAGTAGCAGGACGCCAAAATGTTGCGCGATTTTTAACAGAATGTTCGAAAAAGTAGGGGGTAGGCTTAAGAGGTTTTAAAAGTACACTAAAGAAAAAGAAAATAGTTTATCATAGTGATTAAGGAATCATAGTATGCACCAACAGACTACATTATACAGAAATCAAAACTAAACGTTCTATAGTAAGTAAATCAAATCAATGAGAGACTAGTCAGATGAATTGTTTATTGAGACAGACATGGTGGTGTAGCAGGAAGATTGCAATGCTGTGAACCAAGAGGCTGTGAGTTTAACTCCCAGGTGAGGACATGTTGAATAATAATGACTGTATAAATGAACATGCACAATGTAATCATGCGTGTCAAATATGTAAGTTGAAAACAATGTTAAAACCTCTTTGGGATAGGGTGCAGAATTTTCACTTTTGGATGAATAGTGTGCCCAGAGTGAACTGCCTCCTACTCAGTCCCAGATGCTAATATATGCAAAGTATTATTAGTATTGGATAGAAAACACTCTGAAGTGTCTAAAACTGTTTGAATGATGTATGTGAGTTTAACAGAACTCATATGGCAGGCAAAAACCTGAGAGAAAATCCAAACAGGAAGTGGGAAATCTGAGGTTTTTCAACTCAGCTCTATCGAATACACAGTGGGATATGGGTCAAGATGCACTTGCTAATGCTTCCACTAGATGTCAACCGTCTTTAGAACGTTGTTTCAGGCTTCTACTGTGATGTGGGACCGGATAAGAGCTCTTGAGTCAGTGGTCTGACAGAGTGTCACAGGCACATGACGCGCGGTCACGAGAGAGTTAGCTCTTGTTCCATTGCTTTTCTACAGACAATGGAATTCTCTTGTTGGAACATTATTGAAAATTTACGATAAAAACATCCTAAAGATTTATTCTATACTTAGTTTGACAAGTTTCTTCGACCTGTAATATAACTTTTTGAACGTTTCGTCCGACTGGACCAGATCGCGCTTTTGGATTTGTTTACCAAATGCCCTAACAAAAGAAGCTATTGGACATAAATGGACATAAATGATGGACATTATCGAACAAAACAAGTATTTATTGTGGAACTGTGAATCCTGGGAGTGCATTCTGATGAAGATCATCAAAGGTAAGTGAATATTTATAATGCTATTTATCAATAATGTTGACTACCCAACATGGCGGATATTTCTCTGGCTAGTTTGGGTGCCGTTCTCAGATTATGCTTTTTCCATAAAGTTTTTTTAAATTCTGACACCGCGGTTGCATTAAGGAGTAGTGTATCTAAAGTTCCATGCATACATAACACTTGAATTTTCATCAACATTTATAATGAGTATTTCTGTGAATTCGTGTGGCTCTCTGCAATATCCCTGCATGTTTTGGAACTCCTGAACGTAACACGCCAATGTAAAATAAGATTTTAGTATATAAATATGAACTTTACCGAACAAAACATACATGTATTGTGCATCATGAAGTCCTATGAGTGTCATCTGATGAAGATCATTAAAGGTTAGTGATTAATTTTATCTCTATTTATGCTTTTTGTGACTCCTCTCTTTGGCTGGAAAAATGGCTGGGTTTTTCTGTGAGTTGGTGGTGACCTAACATAATCGTTTGTGGAGCTTTCGCTGTAAAGCATTTTTTAAATCAGACACTGTGGCTGGATTAACGAGAATTGTATCTTTAAAATGGTGCCTAATACTTGTATGTTTGAGAAATTTGATTTCTGTTGATTTGTATTTGGCACCCTGCAATTTCATTGGCTGTTGGCAAGGGGTTCCGCTAGTGGAACGGGGTCCTAGACAGATTAATAGCATGGGTTGGATGCAGAATTATTTTCAGTTTAAACAGAACCACTCTTTTTTTGATCCGTTCCACTGTTCCGACCAGCAAAATACAGTTCTGAACCGGTTCGAACCCCCAAAAAAGTACTGGTTTATATTGTTTATTTTTGTTCCCTTTAAAACCTTTGAAATCAAAAGTTGTTTACATGTATCTCATTAAATTACCTCATAAATCAGTGTGGATGGAGCAGGCAAGCTAGTTGTTTACATGTGGAATGTACAGACAAGTGTAGACTGTTGTGCAAGATGCGACAAACTTTTCTGGTGGGGAGAGCGCCAGAGAGGATTGAGGAGAGGCAAGAAGCTCTGGGCGTCTTGTTATGACATGCATTACCTGAAAAGGGTCCACAGAATTATACCTAGGAAGAGCGGCATTTTATGGAGGAACTTTGAATGTCCTTTGAGCTAGCTATCTAACAAGCTTGTGTTTGCAGAGTTGCACCAGAATATAAAACACGTGTTACATTTTTGTAGTTAATAAATCCAACATGAAAGGTAATACCTATAGTATCCTTAACTAGCATTGAAAAAGTTCATCCATTCTTTTCTAGCTAATAAAAAATCTCTCTCCCTATCTTCTGAATCATGCTTGTAACATCAGTACAGTAGTCTATGCTTTGGAAGGGGAGGGGCAGGTAGCCTAAACACACTCAGGGAAAGATTTTCAGCTTGCAGGCAGACACTGGAATAAGTTTCTGAGTGACAGCGTGAGGGCTTTGCATAGGTGCTTTGTTGCTTTTTTTGTGGGATTTTAAAAAGCTTGGAATTAAAAATAACATCATTAACCGGTTCCCATGCTTTTAAAATGACGGTTCTGTTCTGGAACATGGATCACTTTCGTTCCAGTTTCCGTTTCTGTTGCTTGAAAATGTTCATTCTTTTCCGGTTTTCATTTCTGTTCCCTGAACCGCTTCCAACTCCTGATTAAAAGCGCTGTGTGTGTGTGTAACTAGCCAATTGTTACGATAAATGAGTGAGGAGGTGTGGGGTCAGGCACAGAGAGCAAAAGATGTGGGAAAAAACACGCTTTAATGTCATAAACATAAACATAAACATAACATGAACCAAAAGTAGAAAAACAAATGATCAGAAATATAAACGGACAGCGTGAAACCCAAAATCAAACAAAATACACTCAAACAACAAAACAGACTACCAAGCCCGCACAAAACAGAAGCGGGCTGAACAAACTATATATAACCCTACCCTAACAACCAAACAAGAAACAGGTGATACCAATCAGACAAAACCAAAGGAACACAGAACAACGGATCGGCGATAGCTAGTAGACCGGTGACGACAACCTCCGAGCGCCACCCGAACAAGAAGGGGAGTCACCTTCGGTAATATTCGTGAGAGTACCCCCCCCCCCCTGCTCCCGCAGCGCGCCTACGCCTGCCTCGGGGACGACCCGGGGGCCGAGGCGCTGGGCGATCCGGACGGAGGCGATGGAACTCACTCAACATAGATGGATCTAGAATATCCCTCACCGGAACCCAGCACCTCTCCTCCGGACCGTACCCCTCCCAGTCAACGAGGTACTGCAAGCCCCTCACCCGGCGTCTCGAGTCCAGAATAGCTCGTATCTTGTACGCCGGGGACCCCTCGATGTCCAGAGGGGACGGAGGAACCTCCGGAACCTCACCTTCCTGCATGGGACCAGCTACCACCGGCCTGAGAAGAGACACATGAAACGAGGGGTTAATACGATAATACGAAGGAAGTAATAATCGATAACAAACCTTGTTTATTCTCCTCAGGACTTTAAATGGCCCTATACACTGCGGACCCAGCTTCCGGCAGGGCAAGCGGAGGGGCAGGTTTCGGGTCGAGAGCCAGACCCTGTCCCCAGGTGCAAACACGGGGGCCTCACTGCGGTGACGGTCAGCGCTCTTCTTCTGCCTTATACTCGCTTGGCGTAATGACTCTTGGACAGCCCTCCAGGTCTCCTTAGAGCGCTGCACCCACTCCTCCACCGCAGGAGCCTCAGTCTGGCTCTGATGCCACGGTGCCAGGACTGGCTGGTACCCCAACACGCACTCAAATGGTGACATGTTGGTAGAGGAGTGGCTTAGTGAGTTCTGGGCTATTTCTGCCCAGGGAATATATCTCGCCCACTCCCCTGGCCGGTCCTGGCAATACGACCGCAGAAACCTACCCACCTCCTAGTTCACTCTCTCCACCTGCCCATTACTCTCCGGGTGATACCCTGAGGTCAGGCTGACCGAGACCCCCAGACGTTCCATAAATGCCCTCCAAACACGGGAGATAAACTGGGGGCCCCGTTCAGAAACTATATCCTCGGGCACCCCGTAGTGCCGGAAGACATGGGTGAAAAGAGCTTCCGCAGTCTGTAGGGCCGTAGGGAGACCGGGCAATGGGATAAGACGGCAGGACTTAGAGAACCGATCCACAACGACCAGGATCGTTGTGTTACCCTGAGAGGGGGGAAGGTCAGTAAGAAAATCCACCGATAGATGGGTCCACGGCCGTTGTGGAAAGGGAAGAGGTTGTAATTTACCTCTTGGCAGGTGTCTAGGAGCCTTACTCTGGGCGCACACCGAACAGGAGGAAACATAGAATCGCACATCCCTCCTCAAAGTGGGCCACCAGTACTTCCTCTCAAGACCTCACACTGTCCTAAAAATACCTGGGTGAACCGACGAGGGTAGACAATGAGCCCATCGACTCAATTGATCACGAACAGCCAGCGGCATGTACCTACGACCCTCCGGACACTGTGGAGGCGCAGGTTCCTCCCTTAGCGCCCGTGCGATGTCCGCGTCCACATCCCATACTACTGGTGCCACCAGTTTAGCTGCCGGAATGATGGGAGTAGGATCGATGGACCTGTCCTCAGTGTCATAGAGTCTTGACAGCGCGTCGGCCTTAGTGTTGAGGGAACCTGGTCTATATGAGATAGTGAAACGAAATCTGGTGAAAAACATGGCCCACCTTGCCTGACGAGGATTCAGTCTCCTAGCTGATCGGATATACTCCAGGTTACGGTGGTCAGTCCAGATAAGGAAAGGGTGCTTAGCCCCCTCAAGCCAGTGTCTCCACACCTTCAGGGCCTTAACCATAGCCAACAACTCCCTATCCCCCACATCATAATTCCGCTCCGCTGGCCCGAGTTTCTTCGAAAAAAGGCACAGGGGCGGAGCTTGATGGCGCACCCGAACGCTGTGAGAGCACCGCTCCAACCCCAGCCTCGGATGCATCCACCTCTACTATAAACGCCAAAGAAGGGTCCGGATGCGCCAACACCGGCGCCTCAGTAAACATTGCCTTCAACTTATGAAAAGCTCCGTTCGCCTCTGCTGACCACTGTAAACGCACCGCCCCCCCCTTCAGCAGTGAGGTAATAGGGGCAGCTACCTGACCAAAACCCCGGATAAACCTCCGGTAGTAATTGGCAAACCCCAAGAACCGCTGTACCTCCTTTACCGTGGTCGGAGTCGGCAAATTACGCACGGCCTTTACGCGGTCACCCTCCATTACCAACCCAGAGCTGGAAATGCGATAACCCAGGAAGGAAACTGATTGTTTGGAAAACTCACATTTCTCCGCCTTCACATACAGGTCATGCTCCAACAGTCCTCTAAGGACCTTGCGCACCAGAGATACATGCGCAGTGCGTGTAGCGGAGTAGATCAAAATATCGTCAATATACACCACTACACCCTGTCCGTGCAGGTCTCTGAGAATCTCATCCACGAAGGATTGAAATATAGCTGGAGCATTCTTTAAACCGTATGGCATGACGAGGTACTCATAATGGCCAGAAGCAGTGCTAAATGCAGTTTTCCACTCATCTCCATCCCGAATACGCACCAGATTATAAGCACTCCTGAGATCCAGTTTAGTGAAGAACTGCGCTCCGTGAAATGATTCCACTGCCGTAGCAATGAGAGGTAGTGGGTAACTAAAACCCACCGTGATGGAATTTAGACCTCTATAATCAATACACGGACGTAAACCACCATCTTTTTCTTCACAAAAAGAAACTCGAAGAGACAGGTGACATGGAGGGCCGAATGTACCCCTGTCCCAGAGCCTCAGTGATATAAGTTTCCATAGCCACCGTCTCCTCCTGGGACAAAGGATACACATGACTCCTGGGGAGTGCAGCGTTACCCTGGAGGTTTATCACGCAATCCCCCTGCCTATGGGGTGGCAATTGGGTCGCCTTCTTTTTACTGAAAACGATAGCCAAATCGTTATACTCAGCTGGAATGCGCACGGTGGAAACCTGGTCTGGACTCTCCACCGTTGTCGCACCGATGGAAACCCCTACACACCTGCCTGAACACTCATCAGACCACCCCTGTAGAGTTCCCTGTTTCCACGAAATCGTAGGATTATGAATAGCTAGCCAGGGAATCCCCAGTACCACTGGAAACGCAGGTGAATCGATAAGGAACAAACTAATTTGCTCCTTGTGATTCCCCTGCGTAATCATCTCCAACGAAATTGTGGCTTTCCTCACCAGCCCTGACCCTAATGGTTGACTATCTAAAGAGTGCACGGCAAAAGGGGGGTCTACTTTTACTAACGGAATCCTCAACCTCTGAGCGAGTCCGCAATCTATAAAGTTTCCAGCTGCGCCTGAATCTACCAGTGCCTTATGCTGGAGAGAAGGAGAATAATTAAGGAAACAAATTAATAGGAACATGTGACCAACAGGAAACTCTGGGAGAGTGTGGTGCTTACTCACCTGGGGTGACCGAGGAGTGTTCTGCCTGCCCTCTCGATTCCCAGATTAATTCCTCCAGCACCGACCAGACGTGTGCCCTCTCCGGCCACAACTGGTACAGGAGGAGCTTCCTCCTCCGATCTCCCTAGACGCGGTCCCTCCTAGCTCCATCGGGATAGGAGCAGGAGGGTCAGGAGGTAGAACTGACAGGACCCTTTCAGAACGTCCGCGAGCAGCTAGCAGATGGTCCAACCGGATCGACAGGTCTATCAGTCCATCCAGGCTAAGTGTAGTATCCCGACAGGCCAGCTCCCTACGGACGTCCTCTCTCAGGCTACATCTGTAAATGGTCTATCAGGGCCCTGTCGTTCCACCCTGCTCCAGCGGCCAAGGTCCAGAACTCCAGCGCGAAGTCCTGCGCGCTCCTCGTCCCCTGTCTGAGATGGAACAATCTCTCACCCGCCGCTCGACCTTCTGGAGGGTGATCGAACACGGCCCTGAAACGGCGGGTGAACTCCGTGTAATTGTTCTTCGCTGAGTCGGGCCCGTTCCAGACCGCATTAGCCCACTCCAGGGCTCTACCGGTAAGGCATGTGATGAGAACCCACACTCTCTCCTCCTCCGAGGGAGCCGGCCGAACGGTGGCCAGGTAGAGGTCTAGTTGAAGCAGGAATCCCTGGCACCCCGTCGCTGCTCCATCGTACTCCCTCGGAGGCGTAATGCGCAGAGCGCTGGAAACGGATCCAGATGGGGGAGATGGTAGAGTTGCTGGTGGGAGGGTCGGTGGGGTAGTAGGGAGACCATTCCTCTCCCAACGATCCATCCTTTCCATCATCTGATCCATCGCTGATCCTAGGCGATGGAGGATAGACGTGTGATGAGGGACTCTCTCCTCCATAGTAGGAAGAGGAGTGGTCGCTGCTCCTGCTGACTCCATATCGTGGTGCGGGCTTCTGTTACGATAAATGAGTGGGGAGGTGTGGAGTCAGGCGCAGAGAGCAAAAAGATGTGGGAAAAAACACGCTTTAATGTCCCGGAAACATAACATGAACCAAAAGTAGAAAAACAAATTATCAGAAATATAAACGGACAGCGTGAAACCCAAAATCAAACAAAATACACTCAAACAACAAAACAGACTACCAAGCCCGCACGAAACAGAAGCGGGCTGAACAAACTATATATAACCCTACCCTAACAACCAAACAAGAAACAGGTGATACCAATCAGACAAAACCAAAGGAACACAGAACAACGGATCGGCGATAGCTAGTAGACCGGTGACGACGACCGACGAGCGCCACCCGAACAAGAAGGGGAGTCACCTTCGGTAATATTCGTGACACCAATTTGTTTTTGATAATATGCCCAAAATTGACTACATTACATGTGGGATCTGATAATATGCCCAAAATTGACTACATTACATGTAAATTGCATTTCTGATATCAAATTATATTCATCACTTTGTTGTAATTATTGACTATTTTAAAGGATAAATATGCTTCTAACATTGAGCACATATACAGTATATTACACAGTATACAGTATATTACACATATTATTGACACCCTTGTTAAATATGAGCAAAAATCATTGTATGATATAAATCATTCAAATTTTGAGCTATATTATATGCAAAAAAATTGTGGGGAAATATATTATTTTAAACTAATGCAATTGGAAAAGATTTTGTTTAACAACCAAAACCTTTTTTCTCAAAAAAGGGAGGGGTCAAAATTATTCACACCCCTGTATTCAATACCTCCCCATGAGAGGATAATGGCAACGAGCCCTTTTCTAAAACATTTCACGAGTTGGAGAACACATTGGGCAGGATCTTAGACCATTCCTCTGTACAGACTACTTCCATATCCTTGATATCCCGCTTCAAATCAACCCACAGGTTTTCGATGGGTTTCAATTCCAGAGACATGCGTGCTTGGGGTTATCAACTTGCTGGAAGATCCACTTGTGGCCAAGTTTCAGCGGCCTGGCGAAGGCAACCAGGTTTTTGGCTAAAGTCCATGATGCAGTTGACCTTAACAATGGCCCCAGGACCAGTGGAAACAATGTATCCCCGTAACATCAAACAACACCAGAGTGCAAATGACATGAATACACACACCACTGTATTAGGCCTAATGGTAATTGTAAACGGCGTTTGTAACAGATGTCTCTTTCCTTTCAAAAAATGGCATGTGAGCAGTGCATTATTTAAAAAGCATGGTGCACTGTATTAAGTTACATGTCTCTACGATTAGGACCATACACCATACTCCCACTTTGGAAGATGAAGAATTTTCAGAATATGAGGATCATGTCTCTGTCAATTCGGAGTCTGACAGCGAGTTGGAAGAAGACGATGAGATTGACCCCCAGCCAGCCCCTGGACCAGCCCGTTAGCAGCCAGCAGCCTGCAGGAGGAGAAATATGTAAGTCAATTTTTTTTTTAATTGAATGGTCTTCTTGCCCTAGGATTGAGCCACCCCACATGGCTGACATTATGATAAGGATGCAACCAGGGCTGATGCGGATGGTGGTTACTCATGTTCAGAACATAAAGTCTTCTTTTGAACTGTTCATCCCAGACACCAACCAGAAAATCATTCTGGACTGCACTCCTGGAGGGAAGGTGTGTTTTTGGAGAGAGATGGAAGGAGATGGACCAAACTCATTTACATGCATACTTTGGGGTTCTTATCCTTGCAGGTGTTTTCAGACACAGTAGAACTATGTCCCTCATGTGGTGTGTAGATTGGCCTTAATTTGTGTTCAATGTGCTCATTATAATTTCCCTAAAATACTGTATGTAAAATGTGTCCTTTCAATTTGTTCAGTTCAAAGCAATCAACATTAATAGTGATGAAAACCTTGTTTCATTTATATTTGTTCAAGATAAACATGATTTTATTGATAAATGTGATCTAGCAGGTAAATGGCAAATATTAAACATGTTTGCTCTCTATATTGCTTGTAATTGATATAAGTCAACATCTAAGTATTAAGTGTTAAGTATTTTTACATAAATTGTTATGGCTGTTTTGTTTTAAAAACCAAATCAAGTGGGTTTATCAGACCCGCGAACATTGAGTGAATAACAAAAACATGAACGCCACACAAGAGTTGATTGGCCACAAAATCAACATTTTGCAACAGCCATCTCAGTCTTTGGACTCAATGGAAACCCATTGAAAACCTTTGGTTTGAATTGATGAGGGCAGTCCATGAGTACAGATGAAGGATATCAAGGATCTGGAAGGATTTTGTATGGAGGACTGGTCTAAGATCCCTCCCAATTTGTTCTCCAACTCATAAAACAAAAAAACAAAGGCTCAGTGCTGTTGTTCTTGCAGGGTGAGGTATCAAAAACAGGGGTGTCAATATTATTACTTGTTAACACATAAGAGACTAAGCCCTGTCTAAGCCAGGGGAGGGTTGGGGGGTACTACTAAGCTATATGGAATTGTTTTATGAAGGTCATACCAAGGATCGAGTCACGCTCGTCTGAATTAATGGACCAAGGCGCAGCGCCTTAGAGTTCCACATGTTTAATAAATATGGAACTCACCAAAAAAAACAATACAGAAGAAAAACTAAACGTGACGTTCTGGGCTGCTCACAGGCAGCTACAAAAAAACAACATCCCACAAACAGGTGGGAAAAGGCTGCCTAAATATGATCCCCAATCAGAGACAACAATAGACAGCTGCCTATGATTGGGAACCATACCAGGCCAACAAATAAATACAAAACATAGATTGCCCTAGTCACACCCTGACCTAACCAAATAGAGAATTAAAAGGATCTCTAAGGTCAGGGCGTGACCGATCATGGATCTATTTGATTTTGAATTTATTAAGACCCCTTGAAGTATCAAATAAAACATTTAAAAAATATATTTGACTGAGGAGTCTGAAGGTCCCCTGAACACCTTTGTGTTCGTGAGAGTCTCATCTTTCCATAGAGGGGTCATACAGACAGTTTTGTGAGAAGACGATTTTTGGTATGTCTCAAGGTCTGACAAACTGACACATTTTTGTATTATATTAATTCGATTTCCGCTGGGGCGCGGGTATCTACCTTAACAAAATATATTCTCTTAGCAATTGTATTAGTATAAAATTATCTAATTTATAATAATCTAAAATAGCATACAATATAGCTTAGTTTTTGAATTATTTATTTTGCACATCAAATAATACAATGTCATTTTTGCTCATCTTCATGAAGGGTGGCAATAATTTTGTAACCAACTGTATATGTGCTCAATGTTGTATGCATATTCATCTTCTGATATAGTCACATTATGGAACATTGTATTGTTCGTATTTCAAGAACCACTAAAGTATGATTTACTTGAATGAGTCATTTTCTTTCACAGTATATTGTCACACACATGTATGAAGGGGGTTCAAACCTGGAATATTAAAGCACGATTCATTTACCCTCTTTGAAATCATTATTTTAAGAGCTTGACTTCATTCTTGAATTGAATTGATGTCTTCTGTTAATAAGTTGGGTTGAAGAGAATACAGCCAAAGATGCATGGGGATGTTAGAAAAAGGCTATGCTGTACAATACTACATCTTTGTGAGTTTGTGTGTTCTCATGAGGACCTACAGTATCAGGGGGGTCAACTAGACTCAGCCACGGGCCGAACTTTGACCTAGCGAATGGTCGGCCGGAACTATAATGCAAAGTGTAATGCAAAGTGCACAACTAAGTGCACCTGGCACTTACTAACATACCCTGTTCAAACGCATTAAAACTTCTGTCTTGCCCATTCACCCTCTGAATGGCACACAGACACAATCCATGTCTCAATTGTCTCAAGGTTTAAAAATCCTTATTTTACCTGTCTCCTTCACTTCATCTAGACTGATTGAAGTGGATTTAACAAGAGGGATCACCGCTTTCACCTGGATTCACCATTTCAGTCTATGTCATGGATATTTTGTATACTTCATACTTTGTATAGTCATCGTATGTCTCTCTTTGTATTTGTAGGAATACTTGAGAACAGATTACCTGAATTAAAATATTTTATATTTAGGGGCATCACCTGGAGGGGGGTGGAGACAAGCACAAAGACAGGTGAAACAGATCAGGGTTTGACACCAAGCCCTAAAGCATACCATCACATATACGCGTTGGCTGAAAAGCTGTCTGTACTAGTCAAAAAATCTGAGCCCTTGATGTCTGTGGAAAATCACTGTCGACCTGTAACCTCAAGAGGTCAGTCACAATGGAACAATGGTTGGAGATGCACTCAAGATGAATAATCTTGCACTCAGAATTTCTCAATACAATCAAAGGGATAAAAGCACAAAGTGTTTGCTTTTTGTATTGGGATCGAAGGTCTGCTGGGAAGCTGTTTGGTATCTCCATCTCCATTATCTCAGTCTCCATATATAAATGGAACTCACAAGGGAATCATGATTCTCACATAATCTTGGACAGGACGAGGAAATGGGAAGGTTCAATATCCTCATGTGTTTTCCCGAACACACGTCCTTTGTACAATTGACTGCAAACACTACATCGCAAACCGTGGCCATCTGGGATTCAAACAACAAAACAGTCGCCACAGAGTGAAACAAGTTTACATTTTGTGTTGTGATGGAGTAAGACAGTTGATCTACGCTCGTGAAGTTATATTCCTCAAGAATCAATGGCAATATAACAATTTAAACGTCTCAATAATGGATGTAAAAATCGCCGATTAACCCTTTATTGTGCATGTCTTTCTCCAGCTGTCCATGTTGACCGTGCCAGACATGCAATATTAGTGATGTCAGAGACAGAGTACAGTGGAATGACACTATTCAACCATACAGTGTCTGTGCTGTGTGGAAGGCATCAGTGGTGGTGCACGTTGTAGACTCCCGATATAGTGACTCCGTGTTGGACTCCTGCCTGGACATAAACCCACCTGTTGGACTCTTACAATAGCAAGGGCAAACAAAGCTCAAATATGAACGAAACTCACCTCTCACAAAATACAATATAACAATATCCAGAGAGAATATCAAACTGATACAAAACGAATCAATTTACAGCAAAATAAAAGGACTGCAATTGCATGGGCACTTTCTATCATCATAATTGTCATCATTATGGAAATCAGCATGCATCCGTACAGCAAATCAAAAACCAGACTCCCAAGCCAGCCATGCATAACAGGATAATCTCAAGGTAAAATTAGAAATTCAATCACTCCTATCCCTCTGTTGTGCAGGTGTCATTATGGAAGGCCTTGGTATAGGCCCCTGTGCTCCTTAAACATAACAAAGATTGCATTACATGGGAACACACTGCAGCAGTAGTATGCAGCATCCTTCCACCTACAGTAGGAATACTGTTAGTCAACTGTACACATGTGTATAAACTACACAGAAACACACACAGGCAACACATAAACAGCCTAGACATATGTACGCATGTGCACACATGAATACACACACACCGACACACACATAAATTACAGGGGGAAAAGGAATGTACAATATCACACACCCTGTCTTGTTGCTAAGCTTATGAAGGATTACCCCCTGTGGTAATAAGGTGGAACAGTATGCTGGGTGCAAACACACACACACACACACACATACGATTCACAGGGGAGGTAGACAGGATATTATCATAGACCCTTGCACTCCCAAACTATTTGAAAAATTGCCTGGTGGTAATACATGGCTATAGTACACACACACACAAACACACGCACACGCACGCACACACACACACACACACACACACACACACACACACACACACACACACACACACACACACACACACACACACACACACACACACACACAGTGCATATGCACATCTTATAAACAGGGTAAGCAGCCGATACTAAGGAATGCATCCTATCAGCATAGATTGCTGCAGAGGGGTCGGTGTAAGATTAGGTAATCCAGCACTGGGCTAGCTGTATGCCATGGTTCAGGGCTGGGACGCCTGCGGCAGTGGCATGATTGGTACTGGAACAAATGCAAAGGGAAAAGCTCACGGTCCTGCAGTCCTGTGGCCTGACTCAAGCCAACTCTGCAGCGGCTTGACGCGTGTGGCCCACATGCCAAAAGAACAGAGCGGCTAGCCGGGCAGCGAGAGTCAGAGAGGAGGCGAGGCTTCAAGAGTAATGCTTCTCGAGAGGTACTGACAGATGCTCCGAGACAAACAAACTCACTAGCTCTGACGGGGAGAGAGGGAGAGAGGGCTACAATGTCCCAGCTCTCGGCTCGGTTAACTCTCTCTTTCCATTGTTACTCAAGTGTTCCTCTTTCTTCTCCTCGCTCCTTGAGCACCCCTGGTTGGCTGGCGAACCAGACATGAAATGAAAAAACGCCCTTTTGCTAAACTCTTTCGTGCTTTGCTTGACGTGGGCTTCTAGTTTTAGAGATGGTGACGGGCAGTCCTCATGTCAGGGAAAACTCATGTTAAGAGGATGAGTGAAGGTCATTAGCTGGGTAGGCTCCATTGAAGGGTGAAATCTGTGAGCAGCTTGACGTCACAATCACAGTAGATAATGGACTTGACACATAATTAAATTGAACACAAATGAATCTCTATGCAACATGCTTCCATTGAAAGACTTGTGTTTTTTGTATCTTCTTAGAATGAAGGGCATATCTATATTCATGTTGAAGTCAAAGTTTGTCAGTCTATTTCTCCATTGGGAATATTACAAATTAAAGCTACCTTGGAAAGGTAGCATACAGCTTCAGTATGAGAAATGAATCATAATGACTGAGAGAAAAATATGGGACTGCTTTGTCACGAGGTGGCCTGTATTTTATTTAAAGTGCAGTATAATTACCAGCAGTAATGCATCATAATAGTGTGTACACACACTCGTATGCATGCAAGTACACACACGCACACACACACACACACACACACACACAAATCTGCCCAGTCACACCCCTTCAAGCTAGGGAATATCTGAAAAGCTATTCCTAAGGAGCTGTTCATTTGAGAACATAGTACGTTGTTGACGCTTGTGGCATGACCAACGACTGGTGATTAAATGACAAAGTAGGATCATTGTTGACTTATGCCCAAGGAAACATTTCCACAGTTTATATTGTATGTAGGGAGCAATTTCTTGCACTTGCTTAATTTTATGTTGAGTCCCATATACTGAACATCTCTGCTTCACATTATTGTACTAAAACAACCCAAAGGGCATCTGCAGTTTCACAGTGGCTGAATGGCTTCACTCTTGTAAAGCTTAAAGAATATTCGATACAGAATACTAACCAACTGCTCTTAGTTCATAAAGTATTCTTATCAATGGCGATCATTCCCATTTTATGCATTAGTCTTCCTGTCCAAGAAGACTGGCAAACTTAATTCCTTGACACTCAATCGCCGCGTCAACAGAACATTCCGTCAGCAAAAAATTAATTAGATTTGGAAACTGAGCAATATAGCGAAGCTCGGAATGTCTGCAAAAGGTGACATCTTAAAGTTGGGGAGACAGAGTATAAAAATGAAATATCCATATTCCACGGGTCATATAGAAAGTTATGATACTGATGCGTATGTAGAGGACCACTGTGTCTTATAAATCACTCTCTAGAGTCATAAAAATGTATTGCACTTCCTCTCTCTAACCCTCATCCAAACACCACCAATTTTTTTTTTTTTTGAGGCTAGACTACTGTACTGTGGATCTATATGGGTTTGTGGGGACTTTTTATGGCTTGCTTTCATATGATGTCATGCAAGGATATGGGCTTTTCATCTGGAAATATGTCTTGCACTTCCCCTCTCTAACCCTCATCCAAACACCACCATTTATTCTTTAGTAAGGCTGACCTATTAGAGAAAAAGGTGTTATCTACAACCTAAAGGGGTGCTTCGGGCTGTCGCGATATGAGAACCCTTTGAAGATTCCTTTTTGGTTCCAGTTAGAACTGTTTTGGGAACCAAAAAGGGTTATCCTATGGGGACAGCTGAAGAACCCTTTGGGAACCCTTTCTTCAAAGAGTGTATTGTACTGTGGTTCTACAGTGGCTTGCGAAAGCATTCACCCCCTTGGCATTTTTCCTATTTTGTTGCCTTACAACCTGGAATTAAAATAGATTTTTTTGTATTATTTGATTTCCACAACATGCCTACCACTTTGCGATGAACAATATTTGTTATTGTGATTCAAACAAGACAAAAAAGCAGAAAACTTGAGCGTGCATAACTATTCACCCCCCGCAAAGTCAATACTTTGCAGATCCACCTTTTTCAGCAATTACAGATGCAAGTCTCTTGGGGTATGTCTCTATAAGCTTGGCACATCTAGCAAATGGGATTTTTTCCCATCATTCAAGGCAAACTGCTCCAGCTCCTTCAAGTTGGATGGGTTGCTGCTAGTGTACAGCAATCTTTAAGTCATACCAAAGATTCTCAAGTGGATTGAGGTCTGGGCTTTGACTAGGCCATTTAAAAAAAAATGTATACCTTTATTTAACTAGGCAAGTCAGTTAAGAACAAATTCTTATTTTCAATGACGGCCTAGGAACAGTGGGTTAACTGCCTGTTCAGGGGCAGAATGACAGATTTGTACCTTGTCAGCTCGGGGATACAAACTTGCAACCTTTCGGTTACTAGTCCAACACTCTAACCACTAGGCTACCCTGCAGCATTCCAAGACAGTGAAATGTATCCCCTTGAACCACTCGAATGTTGCTTTAGCAGTATGCTTAGGGTCATTGTCCTTCTGGAAGGTGAACCTCCATCCCAGTCTCAAATCTCTGGAAGACTGAAACAGGTTTCCCTCAAGAATTTCCCTGTATTTGGCGCCATCCTTCATTCCTTCAATTCTGACCAGTTTCCCAGTCCCTGCCAATGAAAAACATCCCCACAAAATGATGCTGCCACCACCATGCTTCACTGCGGGGATGGTATTCTCAGGGTGATGAGAGTTGTAGGGTTTGCGCCTGACATAGTGTTTTCTTTTATGGCCAAAAAGCTAAATTTCAGTCTCATCTGACCAAAGTACCTTCTTCCATATGTTTGGGGAGTCTCCCACATGCATTTTGGCGAACACCAAACGTGTTTGCAAATTTTTTCATGAAGCAATGGCTTTTTTCTCTCCACTCTTCCACAAAGCCCATCTCTGTGGAGTGTACGGCTTAAAGTGGTCCTATGGACAGACACTCCAATCTCCGCTGTGGAGCTTTGCAGCTCCTTCAGGGTTATCTTTGGTCTCTTTGTTGCCTTTCTGATTAATGCCCTCCTTGCCTGGTTCGTGCGTTTTGCTGGGTGGCCCTCTCTTGGCAAGTTTGTTGTGGTGCCATGTTCTTTCAGTTTTTAATAATGTATTTAATGGTGGTTCGTGTGATGTTCAAAGTTTCTGATGTTTTTTTATAACATAACCCTGATCTGTACTTCTCCACAACTTTGTCCCTGACCTGTTTGGAGAGCTCCTTGGTCTTCATGGTGTCGCTTGCTTGGTGGTGCCCCTTGCTTAGTGTCACACCCTGACCTTAGTATTCTTTGTTTTCCTTGTTATTTTGGTTAGGTCAGGGTGTGACATGTCTAGGGGTTTTGTAAGTTTATGGGGCTGTTCCTTTCTAGGTATATTGTATATCTATGGTTGCCTAGGTTGGTTCTCAATTAGAGGCAGCTGTCTATCGTTGTCTCTGATTGGGAACCATATTTAGGCAGCCATATTCTGTGGGTACTTTGTGGGTGATTGTTTCGGTTTATTCATTAAAAACAACTATGGACACTTACCACGCTGCATTTTGGTCCGATCCCTGCTACACCTCCTCTTCAGCAGAAGAGGAGGAAATCAGCCGTGACACTTAGTGGTGTTGCAGAACAGGTGTGTATATATACTGAGATCATGTGACAGATCATGTGACACTTAGATTGCAAACAGGTGGACCTTAACATAACTAATTATGTTATTTTTGAAGGTAATTGGTTGCACCAGACCTTATTTAGGGTTTCATAGCAAAGGGGGTGAATACATATGCATGCACCACTTTTCAGTTTTTTATTTTTGAGATTTTCTTTTAACAAGTCATATTTTAAATTTCACTTCACCAATTTGGAATATTTTGTGTATGTCCATTACATAAAATCCAAAGAAAAATATATTTAAATTACAGGTTGTAATGTTACAAAATAGGAAAGACACCAAGGGGGGGTGAATACTTTTGCAAGGCACTGTATATGGGTTGGTGTTTATGGCTGGCTTTCTTATGAGGTCCGCTGTAAGCCATCTACATGATTGTGGCTTTTGTCCGTCATATTACAACAGTAACTCTAAAAAAACAGGGCGACTTGATGACTCACTCATAGAGGCTGTGTGTACTATAGGTTCTCCCTGCACTGTGATATCATTATGACATGAGCATAAGAGACCATAAGAGACACGGACCAAAAGCGTAATTAGGTAGTAATTGTGTGTTGTCAAACCCAAGATAATTTAGAGCAGTGTTCCTCGCCCAGGATTCCCTCGTATTCTTGTGACACAAAAGGTCACACAATGTGCCGGGTGCATAGTAAGGTTAATTGGGAGCGTCCCCCAATGGCCTGCTCTCCCTGAAAAGGCTGTGCCACAATGGCAAAGTGCAGGCACTATTCAGTGAAGCTCTACTTTCTTGGCTTTGGCCTCGTATTTATCTAGCATTTAACAGCCTTCATCCCCTAGCCCTGGACATGCTGCGAGAGCAAAGGCTATTGAGAATTCATTCAGGATTATGCATAATCATGGTAGCATCCACATTAATGTACAAGTGTTCATAAATATATTGTATTGTTATTTACAATAAAAGGGACTCCAAAATGACACAAGGCATTATTTACAATTAATTTGCGTGCTAGGAATATGGGACCAAATACCATACTCATGACTACTTTAATACACATAAGTGAATTTGTCCAAATATTTTTGGTTCCCTAAAATGGGGGGAAAAAGTGATAAATGGTTCTAAATGGTTCACCGATATGGAGGAAAATACCCTCAAATTAAATCTGACGGTCTGCACTTTAACGTCATAGTCATTATATAATTTCAAATATAAAGTGCTGGAGTAGAGAGCCGAAAACAAAAACAAAAAATACTCACTGTCCAAATACTTTTGGACCTCACTGTATGAGGACATAACATTCATGTCATACTCAAAAGCTGAATAAAGATGCTGGGGAAGGATTGCCCTCTCTGACACCTTGAATTGTAAGAATACCTTATCTCAACAAACAGGTGTGTTTACTGGGAGTTGGTAGGAATTTGATGCATTATAGATTGTCTTGAAGGAAATTCATTCCACTTGGGTTCAAAGGGAACACACACACACACAGGCGCACACAAACACACACACACACGTGTGGTTTTGAATGCATTTTTTTAGACCACAATCTGTTGAGTTATGTCCTGCGGGGCCTATCCTTAAATAATAGATGCATTAGAAAATTGAGTATTTCTACCACTGTAACAAGACATGAATAAATCACGAATACGAATGTACACCAATTCAGTATCACATCCAGGACTTTGTTGAAAAGTGTATGTGTGTGTGTTATTAAACATATACCGATACGAGCCCATTTTTGCTCATGTTTGCATTTAAAATAATGATACGTTCCTCTAATTTAATTTGATGGTGCAATCAATGAATGACGGTGCAATCAATGACCCCACATAACAGAAAGTCATAAGGGCCACAGTCAGAACAAATCATTACTGCACCATTGCTCTACAACACTTGCAGGTTGATGGGGACTATCCATCATGTGTTTTGGTTTTTGAATTCCCCTCTGTGCTTTCACTGCTGCTATAGATTGGCACTTTACCTGTAGCTGGTTGTCTCCGCAGTCCCAGTGCAGGCACAGCACACAAGGTCCAAGGACGCCTGAACCCTAACTCCAGATTGTATTATAACCCCCTGACACAGGCTGTTTGACAGACTGCTGTCAAAATCAGATTTTCCCTCTCCTTTTTTTCCTGACACACTCTGGTTATTTCTGCATGCCTGCAACTGATGTTCCAAGCCCCCCTGAATTGTTATTATTTGTATTGCTTCTGTGATCTGCAGTCCCTGCTGTCTGTAGTCACTTGTTTTGGATTTACAGGGCTGGTGCGATGCGTTTTCCAATCCGTAAACCGCCTGGGTAGTGGGGTTATTATTACCGTCAATTAATGTTTTTGATTGTTAGGAAATTGAAAAAGTGTCTAAGTTGTGACGTTTGATCCATACAGGCTTCCTTTTCATCCCCGTGCCACGATGGATCTGAGCTATGGGGCAGAACAAAAAGATTTCTTTATCCACTTCAGATTATTCACATTCAGGGACACAGGAGTAAAACCTGTCTCCTGGTGGAGCTTCAATTAGTCCCCGATTTTAAAATAATATATAATTATAGACTCCAAGGTCACCCTCCGCGTTTGGCTGAGGGATTTTAAGACCCACTTATCTCAAAATCACAGCCTCGTCATCGGAGGCTTATTAGATAGGAACCAGGATGGAAAGGTTAAGTATAATTAAATGGTTCCAATCCGGTTACTGTTACTGGTTTAAATCTAAAGGGAGGAAGAGAGAGAGAGAGAGAGAGAGAGAGAGAGAGAGAGCAATCTGCTATTGGAATGTATCATCCAATAGCAGGAATTCTATTCTATGTCTAATTCTATCCTGTGTCTAATTAAAATGCAGGGCTTTTATCTAAGCAAATATTTCCATTAACAGCCGTAACACACCATATAATCATACATCAGGCTACCCTGCAGTATAACTGGTAATTGTAAGGGATGTTGGCGTCTTTTCACCTTAGTAAATGAAACCTAACATCAACTGGGTAGAGACTGTAATTAGAACTCGGTGTTAGTGATCTGTGTAAATCAGCTAGTTCCTATCCTAACAGTGAGATTTCTAACTCATGCAACAATTCACACTGTTTTGTTAAGAAATGAGAGGGGTGGGAATGAGGCAGTGGGGAAGAGGGGGCAGACTCAAAGTCTACTGTGGCCAGCTAGCTTTAGCCAACCAGCTACAGTATATCCACTGTCTATGGTGATGTCCATAGTGCTGCATTGAATTCTCATTTACTTACTTGCAAGTGCCGTTCTATTATCTAGAAGATATCTATTTGCATCCCATTTGGAAACAATCCATGCACAGCAAACACAAGCTTAGCAATATTAGCAAAGTTGTCTTGCTGTCTATTTACGCTTACATTATTGTCGGTGGGGTGAGTACACAGTAAAGAAAGGAATTGGATATATGCCCAGAAATCATTTAACATATGAGAACACACATTTGTATCTGGGAGTGGAGAGAAAGCAGTTATATGAACTGTGTAGTAGGGATAGGCACTGGATTGGATTTGTCCTCTAAGGGATATGTTATCCTGAGCTTGCTTTCATTCTTCAGACTTCGAGCAAATGATGCAACTGGGAAAATGTTATATAGCAACCCCATATGACTGGAATGCATTTTTATCATGTACTCATGGCACACCTTTGGAAAATACAAATATCTTTACAACAGTGTCATAACAACCTCAACAAGTATCCTTACAACAGTGTCATAACACCCTCAACAAGTATCCTTACAACAGTGTCATAACACCCTCAACAAGTATCCTTACAACAGTGTCATAACACCAACAAGTATCCTTACAACAGTGTCATAACACCAACAAGTATCCTTATAACAGTGTCATAACACCAACAAGTATCCTTACAACAGTGTCATAACATCAACAAGTATCCTTACAACAGTGTCATAACACCAACAAGTAACCTTACAACAGTGTCATAACACCAACGAGTATCCTTACAACAGTGTCATAACACCCTCAACAAGTATCCTTACAACAGTGCCATAACAACCTCAACAAGTATCCTTACAACAGTGCCATAACAACCTCAACAAGTATCCTTACAACAGTGTCATAACACCCTCAACAAGTATCCTTACAACAGTGCCATAACAACCTCAACAAGTATCCTTACAACAGTGTCATAACACCCTCAACAAGTATCCTTACACAGTGTCATAACACCAACAAGTATCCTTATAACAGTGTCATAACACCAACAAGTATCCTTACAACAGTGTCATAACACCAACAGGTATCCGTACAACAGTGTCATAACATCAACAAGTATCCTTACAACAGTGTCATAACAACCTCAACAAGTATCCTTACAACATTGTCATAACAACCTCTACAAGTATCCTTACAGCAGTGTCATAACACCAACAAGTATCCTTACAACAGTGTAATAACACCAACAAGTATCCTTACAACAGTGTCATAACACCAACAAGTATCCTTACAACAGTTCGTAACAGCAACAAGTATCCTTACAACAGTGTCATAACACCAATAAGTATCCTTAAAACAGTTTCATAACATCAACAAGTATCCTTAAAACAGTTTCATAACATCAACAAGTATCCTTACAACAGTGTCATAACACCAACAAGTATCCTTAAAACAGTGTCATAACACAAACAAGTATCCTTACAACAGTGTCATAACACCAACAAGTATCCTCACAACAGTGTCATAACACCAACAAGTATGCTTACAACAGTGTCATAGCAGCAACAAGTATCCTTACAACAGTGTCATAACAGCAACAAGTATCCTTACAACAGTGTCATAACACCAACAAGTATCCTTACAACCAACAAGTATCTTTACAACAGTGTCATAACACCAACAAGTATGCTTACAACAGTGTCATAACAGCAACAAGTATCCTTACAACAGTGTCATAACAGCAACAAGTATCCTTACCACAGTGTCATAACAGCAACAAGTATCCTTACCACAGTGTCATAACACCAACAAGTATCCTTAAAACAGTTTCATAACATCAACAAGTATCCTTAACAGTTTCATAACATCAACAAGTATCCTTACAACAGTGTCATAACACCAACAAGTATCCTTAAAACAGTGTCATAACACAAACAAGTATCCTTACAACAGTGTCATAACACCAACAAGTATCCTCACAACAGTGTCATAACACCAACAAGTATGCTTACAACAGTGTCATAGCAGCAACAAGTATCCTTACAACAGTGTCATAACAGCAACAAGTATCCTTACAACAGTGTCATAACACCAACAAGTATCCTTACAACCAACAAGTATCTTTACAACAGTGTCATAACACCAACAAGTATGCTTACAACAGTGTCATAACAGCAACAAGTATGCTTACAACAGTGTCATAACAGCAACAAGTATCCTTACAACAGTGTCATAACAGCAACAAGTATCCTTACCACAGTGTCATAACAGCAACAAGTATCCTTACCACAGTGTCATAACAGCAACAAGTATCCTTACCACAGTGTCATAACACCAACAAGTATCCTTACCACAGTGTCATAACAGCAACAAGTATCCTTACCACAGTGTCATAACACCAACAAGTATCCTTACCACAGTGTCATAACACCAACAAGTATCCTTACCACAGTGTCATAACACCAACAAGTATCCTTACCACAGTGTCATAACACTAAGAAATATGGCGAAAGTATTATACAACGATATCCCCTGATCTAAATTCATCAACCCACTTCTTTGAAACATTGTCACTACTCATGCAGACAAACCATATTTTGGTTTGTTTTGTCTCTGTTTTTCTTTTCCTATTTCTCTATTCCGTCCTTGCACAAGCCATTTGGTCATGATTAGACAGACAGACATGGAAGATGGTTAACTAACCAAGCCCCATCCACTTTGATGGTATTTCGGTCATTTATTCCATTATATGTTTCAAGTCATTTCATATAATGATACTTGATATACACAGCCCCACTGGAGAATCACTTTGAAGTTGTATTACAATATATAAACATAAAACCCTCTGTAGATAAATGTCCTTTACCGCAAAGCCTCAAGTCTCAGTATTAGTTTAGCTGCTACACAGTATTACTCTACTGAACATTATACAAATCTTATGACTGTGGCAGGTAGCCTAGCGGTTAAGAGCGTTGGGCCAATGTCCTTAAGCAAGGCACTTAACCCTGTTTGCTCATATAAGTCGCTATGGATAAGAATGTCTGCTAAATTACTTAAATGTACATGTACAGAGTATTAACATCATGTTTTTAAATCTCTTTCACACAGGTACACTCCTGAAAGTGATGCTGGGCTAAAAAAACGGGGGGAAAAACAACAACACACCATACATAATTATCACACCATCAAAACCTCAAGCCACTCAACCACTCATTGAAGCAGACAGAGCCTTCTATTTTGTCAGCTACTGCAATCGTCATTAAACTCCACGAGCAAGCACAATGTGTTGTGTACACCCCTCTTGGAGTCGGTGATAATTTGAAGCATAAAACCCCAGGTGGTTTGGAGACAGTTTATACAACGTTCATACGCAGGGTTTGTTGCTACATGGCGGCTCTAATTCATGGAAGCCCAGACTCATTTAATGCCTATTGATTTTTGGAAACAATGACGAGGACTGAGTTGCTTGATGAAAACTCGGACTTAATTGAATCCCATGCAGCCAGGGCTCTGTCCAGGGCTCCACTGGTCTCTGTATGTCCCTGGCAAGCACCTCACTCTTTACCACACATAGGCCCTGATCAATCCAAACCACTTACTTGCGATGCAACTGACATATCACTAATTCCAGGAATTTGCAGTTTAACTCACAATGAAGATATCTGTGTGATTTCAAACAGACTTACTAGTGTGAAAGGAGGTTGAGCCACTGTTTGTTTTGCAAATCTATAAGGTATACAGTCGTGGCTATACGTTTTGAGAATGACACAAATATTAATTTCCACAAGTTTGCTGCTTCAGTGTCTTTAGATATTTTTGTCAGATGTTACTATGGATTACTGAAGCATAATTACAAGCATTTCATAAGTGTCAAAGGCTTTTATTGAAAATGACATGAAGTTGATGCAAAGAGTCCATGTTTGCCGTGTTGACCCTTCTTTTTCAAGACCTCTGCAATCTGCCCTGGCATGCTGTCAATTCACTTCTGGGCCACATCCTGACTGATGGCAGCCCATTCTTGCATAATCAATGCTTGGAGTTTGTCAGAATTTGTGGGGTTTTGTTTGTCCACCCGCCTCTTCAGGATTGACCACACGTTCTCAATGGGATTAAGCTCTGGTGAGTTTCCTGGCCATGGACCCAAAATATTAATGTTCTGTTCCCTGAGCCACTTAGTTATCACTTTTTCCTCATTGCAAGGTGCTCCATCATCCTGGAAAAGGCATTGTTCATCACCAAACTGTTCCTGGATGGTTGGGAGAAGTTGCTCTCGGAGGATGTGTTGGTACCATTCTTTATTCATGGCTGTGTTCTTAGGAAAAATGGTGAGTGAGCCCACTCCCTTGGCTGAGAAGCAACCCCACACATGAATGGTCTCAGGATGCTTTACTGTTGGCATGACACAGGACTGATGGTAGCTCTAACCTTGTCTTCTCCGGACAAGCTTTTTTCCAGATGCCCCAAATAATCAGAAAGGGGATTCATCAGAGAAAATGACTTTACCCCAGTCCTCATCAGTCCAATCTCTGTACCTTTTGCAAAATATCAGTCTGTCCCTGATGTTTTTCCTGGAGAGAAGGGGCTTCTTTGCAGCCGTTCTTGAAACCAGGCCATCCTCCAAAAGTCTTCACCTAACTGTGCATGCAGATGCACTCACACCTGCCTGCTGCCATTCCTGAGCAAGCTCTGTACTGGTCGTGCCCTGATCCCGCAGCTGAATCAACTTTAGGAGACGGTCCTGGTGCTTGATGGACTTTCTTGGGCACCCTGATGTCTTCTTCACAATAATTGAACCGCTCTCCTTGAAGTTATTGATGATCTGATAAATGGTTGATTTAGGTGCAATCTTACTGGCAGCAATATCCTTGCCTGTGAAGCCCTTTTTGTGCAAAGCAATGATGACAGCACGTTTCCTTGCAGGTAACCATGATTGACAGAGGAAGAACAATGATTCCAAGCATCACCCTCCTTTTGAAGCTTCCAGTTTGTTATTCGAACTCAATCAGCATGACAGAGTGATCTCCAGCTTTGTTCTCGTCAACACTCATACATGTGGTAACGAGTGAATCAGTGACATGTCAGCTGGTCCTTTTGTGGCAGGGCTGAAATGCAGTGGAAATGTTTTTGGGGAATTCAGTTCATTTGCATGGCAAAGAGGGACTCTGCAATTAATTGCAATTCATCTGATCACTCTTCATAACATTCTGGAGTATATGCAAATTGCCATCATACAAACTGAGGCAGCAGATTTTGTGAAAATGTATATTTGCGTCATTCTCAAAACTTTTGGCCATGACTGTACACATACCAATGTGTTACAAATCTCAAACAGATATAACAGCTAGAATTACTCTATGTACCAATGTAAACAAACTGTGCCTGTCTATGTAACTACCATGCAAGTACAGTACATAAGCGGCACTTGTGAATATTGATAATATTGTTAGACATGTTATAAGAGAGACTTTCCAACATTAAGTGCTACTCCCGTGCTAACTGTGGTTTTAATCTAAGTGTGCTCTTATTATTCAGTGGTGAGAGGAGGGTACCATGGTAACCGAAATGATGATGGAGTTAATTGAGACATCTGAAGGCAGAGGTTTCAGCACTGTGCATACAATTAGCTAGGCTTAGCCTCCTCCGTCACTCATATCATGTGCATTAGTATTGATATCATGAGCGATGCAGCTGCTGCATTGAACAACACACTAGTCGTAATTACACGGAAGACACTGTCAGAGGGGGAAATGTCACTCTATGGCCTGACAGGGTTGTCAGTGTATATCCAAACAATGATTTGTGTTCTTCGAAAAAAAACTCACAAGCTATGATGAGGAGTCTGAGGAAGACGCACGTTAGCGTAAAGGTCCACTATGCCAATGGCTGCAAACAGCTTGACAGATTATCAAGGACACTTAGCTGATTCCCCATGAAAAATTGCAGGTCAGTATATCAAGAGGTGCTACCGCCCTGCCAATTTGCCTATTGATTTAAAGTCGCCACTTGACCTATCTATTTCTGTACATGATACACCTGCAATGCTTTCCTGCATGTGAAAAGTGTGGCAAAAAAAGAATGGGCAGGGGAAATGCGGTCATAGTCTGATGTTCCAAGGATGCCAAAGCAGTTGCTACAGTATATGAGTCAACGTTCACAGCTTGTATACTTTCTCATCAAGGACAAACATGGATGGACTGGTGCTGATAATGATGTTGAGTTTATTGGCATTGCTTTTCATGAACTTGATTATGATTCAAAGGTGGACTGTATTATGGCAACATGTGTCAAGTTATGGTTTACACACACATGCGTGCACACACACGATCCATGTTCGGCTAAGAACACCGCACACCGATTGCAGCACCATTGACAGTGCTAGTCTCTGATATACCATGTGACAAAACGCTGGGAGAAACACTCAGATTGTGGATTGTTTCTCTGTCTGATCTCCCAAGGATTTCACCGTGGTTGCCATGTGAGTAAATCTTCAATTTTTACGGTTTGTATGCTTTCTATTCATCAATGCCAAACATTTTCACAGACCATAGACCACAGACTATGCACTCACCCCCAGGTAAGGCCCCGCCTTGGCTTGGCTCCTCTGCATAATACACAGAAACCCATGTGATTGATCACACAAGCTTCATCTCCCTCACACCTCTGTTCGGATGTAACTAGATATTTATTTGTTTGTTTCGTCTTTCTTAAATCTCTCGTCTGTTTACTGACCCAGCTAAGACGATCACATCTGGAAGACTCTGAAGTTACATGTTTTTTTCCTTTCGAAAACACACCAGAGGATCTGGGTGCGAAGGGCAAAGATCTTATTAGCTGCTCAGCAGGACGCTGAAAAGACTAAGCGGGAATGTTTAGCGCTCACTGTAGGCTCAAGGATTAGCATGGTTTTCTCTCCCAATGTTCTCTCAATGTTTTAAGGATAAAGGGAGTCACTGATTTGAAACATTACAAACATAGCATATGGTTTGTGCGAAGCATGGCTTTGAAATCATGCCTGGATTCGCAAAGTATCTCAGAGTAGGATGCTGATCTAGGATCAGGTCCCACTGTCTTATTCATGGTTATCTAAAAGGCAAAACTGATCCTAGATAAGGGGTGTATTCATTAGGAACCAAACAGAACCAAACAGGCCTAAATAGGCAGGGACATTCATTAATTAATTTGTCCAACAAAAACAACTTATCTTTTTTTATCTTATTTTTCACATTTTGCACAAATGAATATACCCCAACATTTGTACTCTGAGACACTTTGTGAATATTGGCCCTGATTATTTGAATATGGGCCCTGATCATATTCACTTTGTGAATATGGAACCTGAACATGTACAATGCCTTGAAAAAATATTCATCCCCCTTGGCATTTTTAACATTTGGTTGCATTACAACCTGTAATTTATCTATATTTTTATTTGGATTTCATAAAATAACTTGTTAAAACCTAAACGGAAAAGTGGTGCATGCATACTGTATGTATTCACCCCCTTCGCTATGAAGCCCCTAAATAAGATCTGGTGCAACCAATTATCTCCAGAAGATACATCATTTATGAAATAAAGTCCACCTCTGTGCAATCTAAGTGCCACATGATCTGTCACATGATCTTGGTATGTACACACCTGTTCTGAAATGCCACAGTCTGCAACACAAGTAAGCAAGGGGCACCACCAAGCAAGCGACACCATGAAGACCAAGGAGCTCTCCAAACAGGTCAGGGACAAAGTTGTGGAGAAATACAGCTCAGGGTTGGGTTATAGAAAAAATATCAGAAACTTTGAACATCACACAGAGCACCATTAAATCCATTATTAAAAAATGGAAAGAATATGGCACCACATCATACCTGCCGAGAGAGGGCCACCCACCAAAACTCACGGACCAGGCAAGGAGGGCATTAATCAAAGAGGCAACAAAGAGACCAAAGATAACCCTGAAGGAGCTGCAAAGCTCCACAGTGGAGATTGGAGTATCTGTCCATAGGACCACTTTAAGCCGTACACTCCACAGAGATGGGCATTATGGAAGTGTGGCCAGAAAAAAGCCATTGCCTAAAGACTAAATAAGCAAACACGTTTAGTGTTCACCAAAAGGCATGTGGGAGACTCCCCAAACACATGGAAGAAGGTACTCTGGTCAGGTAAGAGTGGAATGTATCTTTTTGGCCGTCAAGGAAAATGCTATGTCTGGCACAAAATGCCAGACTGTTGGTAAAATTATGATTAAAATGACTGAACAAATTATTTTAAATGGAACTATAAAATGCTATGTCATCACCCCGAGAATACCATCTCCACAGTGAAGCATGGTGGTGGCAGCATCATGCTGTGGGGCTGTTTTCATCGGCAGGGACTGAGAAACTGGTCAGAATAGAAGGAATGATGGATGGCTCTAAATAGAGGGAAATCCTTGAGGGAAACCTGTTTAAGTCTTCCAGAGATTTTAGAATGGGATGGAGGTTCACCTTCCAGCAGGACAATGACCCTAAGCATACTGCTAAAGCAACATTCGAGAGGTTTAAGGAAACATTTAAATGTCTTGGAATGGCCTAGTTAAAGCCCAGACCTCAATCCAATTGAGAATCTGAGGTATGACTTAAAGATTGCTGTACACTAGCAGGAACCCATCCAACTTGAAGGAGCTGTAGCAGTTTTGCTTTGAAAAATGGGCAAAATTCCCAGTGGCTAGATGTGCCAAGCTTATAGACACATACCCCAAGAGACTTGCAGCTGCAACTACTGCAAAAGGTGGCTCTACAAAGTATCTTCTTTGTGGGGGGGGGGTGAATAGTTATGCACACTCAAGTTTTCTGTTCTTTTGTCTTATTAATATTTTGTTTGTTTCACAATAAAAAATATTTTGCATCTTCAAAGTGGTAGGCATGTTGTGTAAATCAAATGATTACAAACCCCCCAAAAATATATTTTAACTTCTTATGGGCAGGTGGGTCAGTAGCGGCCCACCTGGCCAACATCCGCTGAAATTGCAGAGCGCCAAATTCAAAATACAGAAATACTCATAATAAATATTCCTAAAATATACAAGTGTTATACATCGGCTTAAAGACTAACTTTTTGTTAATCCAGCCGCTGTTGTCACGCCCTGGTCTTAGTATTTTGTGTTTTCTTTATTTATTTGGTCAGGCCAGGGTGTGACATGGGTTTATTTTGTGGTGTGTTTGTGTATTGGGGTTTTTCATAGGTTTTGGGATTGTGGCTTAGTGGGGTGTTCTAGCAAAGTCTATGGTTGCCTGAGGCGGTTCTCAATCAGAGGCAGGTGATTCTCGTTGTCTCTGATTGTGAACCATATTTAGGCAGCCATATTCTTTGAGTGTTTCGTGGGTGATTGTTCCTGTCTCAGTGTTTTGTATTTCACCAGATAGGCTGTATAGGTTTTCACGTTCCGTTTGTTGTTTTGGATTGTTCGTGGTCATCTTTATTAAAGATGTATATTATTAACCAGGCTGCATTTTGGTCCGACTCTCCTTCGACGGTAGAAAACCGTAACAGCTGTGTTAGATTTCAAAAAGGCTTTACGGCAAAAGCATACCATGTGATTATCTGAGGACAGCGCCCCGCTTACAAGGACATACAAACATTTTTACAACCAAGTAAAGGAATCACAAAGTCAGAAATAGCAATACAATTAATCACTTACCTTTGATGATCTTCATATGTTTGCAGTTAGATGAGTCCATGTTATACAATAAATGTTAATTATTTTATTTTTTATTTATTAAAAAAAAATGTACCCCTTTCGTGGTATCCAATTGTTTAGTAGCTACTATATTGTCTCATCGCTAAACTCCCGTACGGGCTCGGGAGAGACGAAGGTTGAAAGTCATGCGTCCTCCGATACACAACCCAACCAAGCCAAGCCGCACTGCTTCTTAACACAGCGCCATCCAACCCGGATGCCAGCCGCACCAATAAGTCGGAGGAAACACCGTGCACCTGGCAACCTTGGTTGGCGCGCACTGCGCCTGGCCCGCCACAGGGGTTGCTGGTGCGCGATGAGACAAGGATTTCCCTACCGGCCAAACCCTCCCTAAACCGGACGACGCTAGGCCAATTGTGCGTCGCCCCACGGACCTCCCGGTCACGGCCGGTTACGGCAGAGCCTGGGCGCGAATCCAGGGTTTCTGGTGGCACAGCTGGCGCTGCAGTACAGCGCCCTTGGCCACTGCACCATCCGGGAGGCCCCCTATAAATGTTAATTTTGTTCGATAACGTCCCACTTTATGTCCCAAAAACGTTGTTTTGTTGGTGCGTTTTGTTCAATAATCCACTGGCTCCAAGGCGATCACGACATGCGGACGAAAACATCCTAATAGTACCTGTAAAGTTTGTCGAAACATGTCAAATGATGTTTAGAATTAATCATCAGTATGTCTATTGTCTAAATAATTGATCATATTTCAACCAGACAATAGCCTCTTCAATAGAAAAGAAAAACAACAATCGGTCAGGCGCTAAAAACAGCTATGGTTAATTTACAGTCCACTGAAAGAATATTCTCATTCTTCCTCGTTTTTCAGAATACAAGCCTGAAACAATGTCTAAAGATTATTGACATCTAGTTGAAGCCATAGGAACTGCAATTTGGGTCCTATCCAAATATATAATGATAATCACAAATATCCCACTTCCTGGATGAATTTTCCTCAAGATTTCGCCTAACCTATCAGTTCACAGACATTTTTGGAAACCTTAGAGTGTTTTCTATCCAATACTACCATGCATATGCATATCCTAGCTTCTGGGCCTGAGTAACAGGCAGTTTACTTTGGGCACGTTTGTCATCCAAACTTCAAAATACTGCCCCCTACCCAAGAGAGGCATTCCAGGTTATAAGGCAACAAAATATGAAAAATGCCTAGGGGGGTGAATACTTTTGCAAGGCATTGTATATTCTGGTCAATTTATGAAGTACACTGAAATTCCAATCCATTTATCTTCAAAGCTTTTCAATGAGGAACATATTTAATTGGAATTGGAATTTGGTTAACTTTCTGAATTAACTGGAAATTAAATGGAATAGACCCCAACCATGTTCCTGATGCTTGCTCAATATGAGTGTTGAGAAAAGGGCAATCTGGGATGAGAATATTTGGACATTATCAAACCACTTAGTTGGAACTTATTGATCAGCCATTACTACAAAGGCCCAGTGTGTATCACCCTTTGCTAAAGACATTCAAAAGGCGTTATTAATCAAAATAAGCCAGATTTGTCCAAACTGTGTATTTACTGTAATGACACAGTACTCAGATTGGTCAATAAAACCGTGTGACGCATTGAACACTTTTGAATAGTTTATTGATGTACTAAGTGCGTTTCATCATTGAATAACCAAACAAATTCAAAGACAAAAATAGTTACAAAACTGGTATTGCAGATGTTGTTGGCATTAACTTTACATTGGCATTGAGATTCATGAACATTTTAGCATAATTCATAGACATGTGTGCATGCAAATAGATGGGTTAAACTTGTGGTTAGAGTTGAGGATAAGGTTAACGCACACACATGTACACACACAGAGAGAGCATTGTTCTGATGCTGAAATCACAAAGCAATCCATTTCAGCACCATGGACAGTACCTATCGGTCAGATTACAGTGGTTAAAAAAACCTGTGGGAAACTCTTGTGTTATCATGTAGGTTGTTTATTTATTTAGAAGACATATCAAGGATCAGACAGGGATGAACATGTTTGGAGGCATGATGTTAAACTGACTTTCAGACTTCTGCAGGCCAGTCATGTCTGACCTTGTGATGCCTTACCGACAACACTATTTCTAACTGATTTTAGTAATATGGGTCTCTTACACAGATGTTCATTATAGGAGGGTAATAGTCGAATCAAGATGATGTATATGTATTATCATGAGGAAAATCATTCAGACACACACACACACACACACACACACACACACACACACACACACACACCAAATGATCTGCTAAAATAATCTGATAATAAAATCACTCATGAAACAATTTCAGCACTATGGACAGCCTCATTGTCAGGCGTTTCTGTGAGTTACTATCCTTCCTTTAAGACCAAGATAAAGTTTTCAAATGGCAGATGTTGCATTGACTTCAAACCGTATGTCTAAAGGTGTTTTTTCAAATATTAAATATTGAATCAACATAACGCTAGACAACACCATATTTGCTGCTCCACAATGTGAGTTTCCAGATTAAGATGCTTTTAATACCCTGGTGTAACTCAAGTATGCCTATTTATGTCCAATTTATATTAAAGTGACTTTACATAGAATACTGTAACAATAAGCTATATGAGGGAGAACCGCTACAAATCACTCTGACACTATCTGTTAACAACTGCATGTTGAAAATATTAAATATGTGGACTAAATAAACCCTAGGAAGCATGAATAACTGTGTTTTGCTGTGAATATTAATCATCGATCATGACTCAGCCATGGTTTAGTCTCCCTTTTTTTGCAGTCTCTATCTCTCACACACACACCCATTGATGAGTGTGCATGATTGATGTGCCCTTGGATGCCTGTTCCTCCTCTGTGCGGTGTTTGTTTGACTGGCCAAATTGACTATTGGTTACATAGTTTAGCTTGAACACATCCCTGCCTGTTTTGATCTGGCTATAGGTTTCAATAGGGATAAGAGACCACGAGTGTGTGTGTGTGTGTGTGTGTGTGTGTGTGTGTGTGTGTGTGTGTGTGTGTGTGTGTGTGTGTGTGTGTGTGTGTGCGTGCGTGCGTGCGTGCGTGCGTGCGTGCGAGCGGACGTGTTTAACTACACTTCTGGCAGAAGTGTGTGTGTCTGTGTGTGTCTCTGTGTGTCTGTGTGTGTGATTTCAACATTTGACTTGTGGCATTTTGCCCTCCTCCTTGTTCTTCTGTGTGTGGGAGTTGTTTTTGTTGTTTTTATGATTGACTCTGAAAGGATGATATCTGAACACATGCTGGGTTGAAGGACTGACACACAAAAGACTGATAAACAACAAAAAATACTTAGGTCACTGAATGTTCACAGAATGCTTCTAAATGGCCAAAGAACAAGATAATTAAAAACATTTTATGCCAATTTCCTGATGCTTTCAGAGATTATTTCTCTGACATTTTAAAGGCTTAATGAAAACTGAACTGTGTGTATTTGCTGGTCAAGTTAAGGTTATGTCCTCATTTGGTTCATGTTTAGTGTGTCTTAGCCAGCAGAACATGATCTTGCTACTACATTCTCTTGATAAAGACTTCTTTAGAAATTGGAATCTGGGACTATATGTAATATGTTACTGTGAAACCATGCAGTTTTTTTTTGTATGGACTACAATAGCACTGCCCATTACAGAGCAACTTTAGGCGAAAGTGGGCAATCTCTACTGCACATCTCCATATTTGTAAACAAAAGATGATCATTTGTGAGAGAGCCTCGTTAGAATAGCCTACATGAGAATGTGGCATTTGACCCTGGTTGAAAATAGTGCTGGTTGCTTCTATCCTTACAGCCTGGTCTCATAGACGAAACGTAACGCAGGAGATGTAAATCCGGCCCTCAAATTAGAATGGTATTTTACATTTGATATGGTTACATAAGACAGAAGGCTACTTAAAGCAAAAAATGAAAGTAGGGTGGTTGGTCGGGCTGGATGGGTAGGTGTATAACATGAACGTCTAGCAACCCAAAGGTTGAGTATTTGAATCTCATCACAAATAACTTCAGCATTTTAGCTATTTTGGGACAACTTAGCATGTTAGTTAACCCTTCCCCTAACACTAACATTACTCCTTTAACTTAACTCCTAACTCCTAATCTTAACCCTAACCCCTAGCCTAGCTAACGTTAGCCACCTAGCTAACATTAGTGTTAGACACCTAGCTTTGTATCCATTGTAATTCACAACATATCATATGAAATGGTTGATGGACATCCAAACATGAATACATACCATAGGAAGCGTAACATATCATACTAATTGGAGTGTCCTGGATTTACATTTACTTTGTTAGGTCTACCCCTGAGCCCAGGTTTATCCTTAGCTATTGGCACGTGATACAGTTTGAAATGCCACAGACACTGATGCATGTAGAATTTGCAAAGTAATCAATATGAGTTGTTGAGCCCGACCCTGTCAGAATTCCTCCTCTTTTGGACGTTATTTCTATTATGTCAGAGATGTGATGTCGATCTCATAACTCCAGTTATGTTGTCATTTTGTTTTATCTATCAAATATGTAGACCAGGCCTACCACATTAATAAAACAAAAGCAAACGATGATGTTCCAAAAATCTAGTGCTACCAACTAGGTTGAGTTAGCCTATAACTGCAAGGTGTGTTTTAACAATAGAATCGAAGCAGAGACTATGACAAAAATCCACAGCGAAACATTTGGGTTAGTTGACGCAAAACACTTTTGCTTTTTAATTGCAATTTTTATTTTATTTTGCAATCCCCTTTGAAATCGTGACGTTTACATAGACACATTGTTTGTTGTAGTCAACTGAGAGCCGTATAATTTGGCTGGGTTGTGGAGTGTACGTTGTAGTCTATGTAGTTAATTATTTTACCGCATTCAACAGCGGTTCCTAGCAGAGAGAAAGAAGCATTCACGCTGGAGGGCACTCGTATGCTGGGCTTGATGCAATACACACATCAGAGATTATTAGTCTTCATAAAATGCGCAAATTAGCAAATTAACAATTAGATGAGGTTATAACCAACCTCCGATTTGGAAAAGAGTTGTCTCCAATACGTTGGCAATGCGTTATGTCGTCTAGTCTACTTTAAAAAATTAGATTAAAAAAAAAACAGAAGCGGATCTAAAGCAAGGATTCAGCCTAAGCAGTAACATGAAATAAGGAACGTCGTTTGGAATCCATAACCTTGTTGGCTTTAGAATAGGAATATTATTGGTCAAAAAAGACTGAACAGATCAACAGCTTTTAGTGTGAACATTTTAACGCTTGCTAGTCCTGTATGTGGATAGATTTTTTTCAGCATTCCCTCAGACGGTGGATTTTTTCCATTGCAGCTCAGTAGAGGGTGTGAGATCTTTCTAAGAGCACCGGGCTAGAACGAGCACAGTCTCTGTGTAACCTCTTTGTGATTCAAAATTACCAAAGAAAAGCACTGGAAACAAACGCAAGGAAACACCGAAAGGTGTGAGGAATGCGTTTTTTTTTTTTCCAGTGGCAGTGTGATCAGCACTAAATACCCAGCGTCGGTGTGAATTCAGCACCGAGGGGAAAAGAACAGCACCCACTGCTACCGCTGCACAACAGAGAAAATCACGGATTTATAAAATGTGCAAGGTCAGTCATTACCGAACAAAAGCCTAAAAATGTGTCAGATGCTATTGCGGTTTGTTGTTTTCAATTATTTTCATACCAGCAAAAGGATCCATTCCATCTGAGGCATTCTATATGGTCATTTTAAATCTGGACGCCTGGACATAACGGGCTAGAAGAGCATGGATATTATAAAGGACTGTCGCCTTTTCTTTTAGACCCCTCGGTCTATCTTTTGGGGGATAAACTGGACTAAAAAACATTGATTCAACAGCTCGTTTTCATGTCTTGAAATCGGGGATGAATTGTTTGTATTGAAAATGCTGCTTTGGATTGTCTTGCTGAAGGCGGCTCTTTGTGTGGCCATTGGAAATGTTACAAGGGACATTTGTAAGGAGCAGATATGCTCCTGCAATGAGATTGAAGGCGATTTGCACATTGACTGCGAAAAAAGGAGCTTTACTAATCTGCACCATTTGACTGGTCCCAGTTCCCAGTTTTATCACTTGCTATTGCATGGGAATTCTTTATCCAGGCTTTTTCCCAATGAGTTTGCTAACTTTTACAATGCCGTAAGCTTGCATTTGGAAAACAACGGTTTGCATGACATTGTCCCTGGTGCTTTTCTGGGACTGCAGCTCGTGAAAAGGCTACACATAAATAATAACAAGATACGGTCATTTAGGAAAAGCACCTTTCTTGGTTTAGATGACTTGGAATATCTTCAGGCTGATTTTAATCTATTGAGAGACATTGACCCGGCCGTGTTCAGGGACTTAAATAAACTTGAAGTGTTAATTCTAAATGATAACCTCATCAGTGCACTACCTATAAATGTGTTTCAACACGTTCCCATCACCCACCTCGACCTGCGAGGGAACCGAATCAAAACGGTGCCTTATGAGGGAGTTCTCGAACAAATACCGGGCATTGCGGAGGTTTTATTGGAGGATAACCCCTGGGACTGCAACTGCGACCTGGTTTCCTTGAAGGAATGGCTGGAGAATATACCGCAGAACGCGCTTATCGGCCGGGTGATCTGCGAGGCTCCAACGCCACTGCAAGGGAACGACTTGAACGAGACATCGGAGATGGATCTGTGTCCTTCAATAAAAAGTGGTGCTGACGAGAGTTTAGTTGCACCTCCTACCCAAGAGGAGACCTCTGTACCTGGGCCCGTTCCAACGCCTTATAAAGCTAGTGGTGATCCTGGGTCCCCAACCCCAGGGAATGGGCAAAAGGGACGCTCTAAATCGCACTGGCAGTTGAAAACGAAGCCCACATCTATGACAGGTGTGAATGGGGAGAGAGAGCAGCTGCAGATTGTGCAGAACGCATCATGTCCTGTGCCATGCAGCTGCAAGCTCATTGGATCCAGGCAGGGGTTAGGGGTTAACTGCGAGGGCAAGAAGATAGAGAGCTTGGCTAACCTAAAACCCAAACCCATCACTGCGCACGAATTAAACATGAGAGATAACAACGTCCATGCTATAAAAAAGAACCATCTCAATGGCTATTCAAGTCTGAATCTCCTTGATTTGGGTGGAAACAACATCAAATTGATAGACAACAGCACTTTTCAAAACCTCACCGAATTAAGATGGTTGTACATGGATAAGAATTACCTGGATACGCTCATTGCGGAAATGTTCATTGGACTTCAAAATCTGGAATATCTCAGTTTGGAATATAATGACATACAGCTGATACTGGCAGGCACATTCAGCCCTCTGCCTAATCTGCGAGTGCTTTTCCTCAACAATAACTTGCTGAAAGCGCTACCTGTGGATGCTTTCCTTGGAGTGTCTTTATCAAAGATTAGCTTGCATAATAATTATTTCACATATCTCCCTGTCGCAGGGGTCTTAGATCAACTCAATTCGATCATACAAATTGATTTGCATGGGAACCCTTGGGATTGCTCGTGTAATATTGTCCCTTTCAAACAGTGGACGGAGAAACTGGGGGCAGATGTGATCGTTAGTGATCTCAAGTGTGAGTCCCCAGAAGAGTTCTGGAAAAGGGATTTCCGTCACGTCCGAAATGATCTGATGTGTCCCAAGTTGTATGATAAAGTCTACCCCACCTCTCTCTCCAAAAACAGCACATTCACCGCAGACACGGGTACGCGCTCGAACTCCTATGTGGAGCCGAACAGGGTATCCATCTCTGTACTAGTCCCTGGGCTACTACTGGTATTTGTCACGTCTGCGTTCACTGTTGTAGGGATGCTTGTCTTCATTTTGCGGAATCGCAAGAGATCAAAGCGGAGGGATGGTAATTCCTCTGCGTCAGAGATCAATTCCTTGCAGACAGTGTGCGACTCGTCTTATTGGCATAGCGGGCCTTACCATGCGGACGGGGGCGCGCAAAGAGGGTTTGACTGTAGCGCCCATTTCTCCACAACAAATGATGCGTAAAACGACCATTGACAATTAAACCTGGAATACAAACAGACAGACAAATATACTGCGTTCTCTTGACACAATGGCAATTGAAGAAAAATAAACAAATGCTATGTTACGAAGCTTCTTCATTCGCTTTTTGTCGGAGATAGACCATTTTTTGTTTGCTCCAGTTGACTGTGGTGCCAATGAGTCTGCTACAGAACCAACTGTAATATATGTATAGACCCCCTCCCCGCCACCGAATCCCAGTACAGCTATTTGCCGCAATCAGACTGACGATCTGAGAGAGAAGAATCGGGAAATTGTGCACGAGCGCATGAATGTAATGTAAATAACTGACTATCAGATCTGCATGATTTCGCATGGTTTCAACACACACTGGGGAACCATACCATAAGTAACGAAGAAGCCAACTCGACCCTTCTTTCATGTTGTCAATATGAATATATACAGTATATATATGCATATAAAACTATATATGAATATATACAAAGTGCCATTTCTCTATTTTTTTGTGAACTGCGTTATAGGATTTGTATTTGTTGTTTTAAAATGGTAAAAAAAAACGGAAAAAGAACACATTGGGACGAAAAAGAAGATAAACGCTGTCCACGCATGTTCTTTTTTGTTTGTTTTATCAGTTGATTGTCGATAAATATCGGGGTTATTTATAATTGGTGCAGATCTCATCATATCTGCACATTCAGCTCTTTATGAATGTATAATGTGTTATTTTATGGTGTGCCAATTGTTGAATTTCAGATATTTGGGATGCAGGTGAGCATGACCAATTAACGTCACTCATGGTTATGCTGCAAGGTTAATGTAGCTAAAAACAGTTCGTGGTTTTGTGTGTTAATGACTATAGCCTGCTTTGGGGGAGAGGAGAAGGCTTTACCGAATTATATGGTTTTTTTTCTAACTGCATATTTTTTCAAAATTAAAATGTTTTCAATGGAAGTAATGGTATGTGCAGTTCGATCTATGTACAGAGCGCAGGTAGACTAAAATGCTTTTTTTATGTAAAAAGTATTCCCCCACAAAGCGTAGGCTATGATTCACCTCCATTTATGTGAGCTTTTGTAAAGCCATCTATTGTGTCCAGATATGACAAATGGACTTACATTTTTTTTAAACTAACGTGCTTAAAATAGATTGGGCAATGGTCAGTTTGCATACAGTAAAAAATGACATAAAACACGTCTTAACAATCGACCGTATTAGTCTGATGCCATAGGGAAGACATGGCAAGATCACCGCATTACTCTGGACGAGGAAACTCACGATGTCGCTGTTGTTGCATCTTCTCCATTGGAGGGAGGGCTGAGGTATAGGTGTTTTGCAAGAGGGCGTTTTGGAATGGGAATTTTATCTTGAGATGTTAATTTAATCGGGTGTGAATGGGCAATGTTGCATTAAGAAACATATATTCTTCAATATTAGAAGTGTTCAGCAGTCGGTCTGTTGCCCAATGCTATGACATTTTACTGAACAACTATAGTGATATCAAGATGATGATTACAGTGTACAATAATGGTTAGCATTAAACGTGATATTATGATAATCCATTCAAATTGATCAATGTCACTGATTCTGCAGTAAAACGGTACAGATCACACGACTGTGAAATGTTTTGGTTTTATATGAATACTCTGTAAATTCAAGCACTGAATTAGTTTTGTTCATACTGGTTTTTATTTTTCATTAGGATCAGGTCCACCAATGTACCCACTGTTTTTAATTTTCTTATAAATAAGCATATGTGCATATATGCGCATATATATGTCAATAAGGCATTACAAGTCAGTCATGCACTGGCCTGCAAAAGGTCAAAGTGCTCAGAGCCAGTTCAATATCAAACATGTCTCCACCCTGTCTGATTCATCATTTATCTTAATACAGCAACAAGCATTTCCCCCAGGCCTTTTTAACACTGTGGACTGATAGACTATATGGTTAGCTGTGTGACTGCATTAGCAGAACAATGTTCATTGTCGAGTGTCTGGGCTGTGTGTGTGTGTGTGTGTGTGTATGTATGCATTTAAATAATTCAAATGATTGATTAAATGTGTGTGCATGTGCACTAGTGTCTGTCTACATGTGTGTGTCTGTCTGTATGCTCACACACTCCCCCCCGCGCCAACCCATCACTAAATGTAACCAATCACATAGGCTGACCTTGGGGAGTATTATCTTAGCAGGTCGTTGGCAACAACAGTGCTGTCCATCACTTCAGACTCGAGTCTGTTGGTGTATTGCTTCAAAGGATAATTATCAGTCTCTACTGTGGAACGTTTTACCATGGCTCATGAATTATTGGTCATATCTCAACGCTGTGTCCCAGAGTTACATTTATATGCTTTACTACATTTGACCTGCTTCTATTTTGTTAAATAAAACGTGGTTGAGGTTGAGTGAAATCTATGCGTGTCTAAGACATTTCATTCTTACCTGGGTTGAACTGAAACACAGTATTATTGGATATGTGTGTGCTAAATGTGCTTGTTTTGTTTCGATAATAACCACTTGGTCTGTGTTGTCCATGGTGCATACACTGATTGCTGTGCGATTGCATTAGCCGAAAACTGCTATTGCAGCCAACTTATTTCAGCACCGTGGACAGCACACGTCTCTACCAATGAGATAGCAGTTATATGGGGTGTTCATTGTGTCCATGGTTTCATCTCTGAGGTAATGCAATGCTGTCCACAATTATACCTGTGTTTGGGTACATTCAAAACACAGAACATTATGTTGCTTTTGATGGCAGGAGTATTATGGTGCTTGCAACATCAGAGTTCAAGAATGACCCCAACACTGGCTTCCTCCTCTTATCCTCATATGCAGTATTACATGATGTTTGACCAAAGCATTCACTGCTTTCAGTTTTTATCAAATGCAAGCCTTTGTTTTACTGTATAGCAATGCAAAGGTGCTGATCCTTTGTTCATTTGTGAAGTAGAGACTTGACAGGTTATTCCTTGGAAAGTAAATTCCTTGGAAAAGTCATTTAGATTTTTGATATTAACTACTGTCCAGTTATGTGCTGCAGTTTACAGATCAAAGCCTAACCTTACTGTGGATCTGCTCTCTGCGGCGATTTGCATTTTAGCTATGAACCCCAGCTGTGCTCTGTACAGTTCTGACCAGAGCTTAACTTACTCTTGTTTTGCTCTCTGCAACCCCAGCAGGCTACACATACTTAACTGATCATCTCCCTGAGAAGCTGGCAGCTTGTTGCAACCCTCGCAGTACGGCACCCATCAGCAGCACACCTTGGGAGTTTACTTTCCCGATTACTCCCAATACCAGTGTAAATACCACAGCTGTTGTTGATCAGTATGACTGATCGGACCACCAAGTGCTGCCTGTGACCTAACCTCTTCAATTCTCGGCCTCCACGTATTGATTCGATCTATTGACTCAATCATTGACTTTGTTTTGAGCCGCACGCTGCACTATTGTTTCCATCCTTCAGAGGCTTTTGAAGCTTTTGTAATTTCTACCGGCTCAATATAATGTGTCTTGCCTTTGTCGGTAACAATAACACAAATGATACAATGTTGCATAGATACTGAAATAATACGTTTAGACTAAGATAGCGATCATCCTTCGCTGGCATGAAGGTTTTTGTAGACTTGTAAAATTGACTTTTGCCAAGTTGGTGCAGTAAGGGTTATGTAGTAGCCTGGAAGGAAGTAGGAAATGTAAACCAATGTAGGTTGGATGTGAGAGACCAACTGCCCCCACCCCTCCAACCTGCCTCATTTTAATTTGCTGAAGCTTTCTTGGTTCTCTGTTCTGGCCCAAGGGAAACCTACCTCCATTGCTTTTTACAATTATCGGGCTGGTCAAAGTGCTGATCGTAACTGGGCCAAGGTTAACATGTCTTATTGATGGAACCCACACACACACACACACACACACACACACACACACACACACACACACACACACACACACACACACACACACACACACACACACACACACACACACACACACACACACACACACACACACACACACACACACAAATAGAAAGAAGGTATTACAATTTAATTTTAGATGGTAAAATGGTTCTCTGTAATTTTGTAATGTAGCAAGTAATACCACATATAAAGCCAATTAGGTTGAAGGAGGAGAAATATAGCTATTACTATGCTTGGATTTCGTTTTTCTTGATTGTTTTTCATGGATTCCAGGGCGTCTGGTAATCTCATGGCAAGCTTTCCTTTCAGTGCCTTCTTTTGTACATGAAACCCTTGGCTTGTATTCACAAAGCATCTCACAGTAGCAGTGCTAATCTAGGATCAGGTGTCCTATTTTCATGTAATGTAAGTCATTATGCTCTAAAAGGCAAAACCAATCCTAGATCAGCATTCCTACTCTGAGACACATTGTGAATATGGGTTGAGATCAGATCTGAGGACAGCCCCTAGACTTCTCCAGGCAGATGGGAAAGCAAACTATGACACACAAAATAATATATGGACACAGAGAGCTGAAGGATTTCCTGTCTCAGTTGTGGTTTCATTGATTGTTTTCCATCTCCTTTCTCAGTGTTGGATACAGGCTGTTGTTAGAGCAGTCTGGTCATTGATGGCCAATTAATCAATAAATTGTTCAAAGAGGGCATATTGATCATGCCACACACTCAGTATGTGCTCATGAGAGTGGCAGGCAGTGAGAGAAGTACACCTGATCCCTCAATGCTACCCATGCTGCGTTTGTGTACTGTAAATGTCAGATAAATTGTTTACTCTGGCATACTAGTTGACAATGATGTTCTTTTGAGGCATCTGCTGGGAAATAGGCCTGTCTTAGCCATCTCTTATATTCTCCTCTCCTATTTAAAGTCATCATGTTTTCTCTCTATTCTGAAGCAAACCAGTATCATGTATTCAGTCAGTCGCCTTCACTCGCTCGAGGACTTTAACTGTCAGATCATGATTTCTTTTGAGTGTTGCTCAATGGACCTCCCAACATCTCCTCAAATATACATATTTATGTGGTTTTCAATCCCTATTGAGGGGAGGATGTTTTTATTTTTTTACATTTTTTTATTTGACCTTTATTTTACTAGGCAAGTCAGTTAAGAACAAATTCTTATTTTCAATGACGGCCTAGGAACAGTGGGTTAACTGCCTGTTCAGGGGCAGAACGATAGTTGGTTCATTAGCAAACAACATGTTCATCTAGGTCTGGTTTGGATTCAATTAAACACTGTCTTTCTATTTACAAAAGAAACTCCTTCTATAGCTCCGAAAACTCATCTAGAATATTGTTGGAATGTTATGGAATGTTATGTCCTCGGGAATGCTGAGAGAAGTAGACAAACAAACGTTAGAGAAATGTTATCCCTAACCTTCAGTACCAGAGACATCATGGGAGCCAAAATACATTTTAGCGGAATGTTAGCTGGGTCAACAGATGCTGTGAGTGTTCAGCTTTGGGCTCATCCCAAGAACAATGGATTTTTATTCTCATCCATACGCTATGTGAGGGATGAACGACAGCAGGGTACAAGCAGATTAGTAGGTTTTACATTCCCATGCTATTAAAACTGCAGCCAAATGTCTTTTTTTGTGAGATAGATTTGTGAAATAGACCTAATGTAGGGAATACAAAGACAAACATGTAAACGTTTCAAAGATGCAATTTACTCAGGATCAGGAAGTTGGCTATAAATAACTGAATAGGGGCTAGTCTTGTATGTTCACTGTAAGATACATAGTCATGTCTTTGGTGGTTTGAGGTCTCTGTTGGAATCTAAATCCAAAGGCAAAGACAGAAACACCATAAATGGATCCACAATTGCCTTGTGATCACTGTTTGAGGAGCATATAAAAGTGATTGCAAAGGTGACTGCAGTGACTGCAGCAGAATGAACATTCCTGCGAATTATTGCAAATTGCAACGTATGTCTTACTATTTCATGGTGCATTCATTCTGTGTTTGCTGAATTTCTAACAGTTCTCTTACTGTAGGTGAATTTGGTTTTACATGGCATTTAATGTGAACACAATAGCATGTTGTCAACTATCAAACAATCTTCTGGGCCAGTCTGTTACTGCAGTGACTGTGAGGTCCTTGATCGGTGCCTAAACATCATTCCCATGGCCTGGCCAATTTGCTCTGATTGCTTTCCCTGCCAAGCGTTTAAGGAGCATGGCCAAGGGCAAGTGGTATAGATTTTTATGTAGATTTGGGGAATTTGATGTGACATTGGAGTCAATACGACCTGGCCATTTGAAAATATATTGGAATGACTTGGATTTGCAGAACTAGCCATGGAGCTAGAAGTCTCCAGGCTTACATTATATATAGCTCTACCCAACTGTAGCTCTTTTGACCTTGGGAACTAAGCTGTGGGAAGCTTGTGTACATTTGATCATGGCTATTAATAGATTGAAGGAGTCATTTTGGTTTAACTGAGCAGACCACTATCAGTGTAGAGGCTGTGGCTAGACATGGACAGGAGGTAGAGCTTCAGTTAGCTGTGTCTAGCTGTAATACCACCTGGCAAATAATGAAAACAACCTTTGAGCCGTGTCATCTAAGGAAAGGTGTGGGAGAGGAGCAGTTTGTGGTCGGCGCCGTTTAAGATGAGGGAGGATGATTTTCTTTTATGAGCATGGCCTTATTTCTATTACATCATATTGGATGACTGTCATTCATATTCCATTCACCCAGTTCAATGTAACAGTGATAGGTTTAGGCTACTACATGACACTCAAATGTTCCCTATACTCATGAGGCTGCTACAACCAAGCCTATGAATGAACGATTATAACGTAGCTGCACACAGGTCAAGAGACAAATTTGATGTGAAAGACAGTGACACATGGACAGACGGTAGCTTTCAAAACCGCCTTGCACACTGTATGCCTGCATCTATCTTATATAGGATGTAGTCATTAGTCCAACAGTTGCAAACGAGAGTTTGTATTGGACACATTTAGGTATGTTTAACCTCATTGTGTTCCGTTTGCTTCCGTTTAAGAAATGCTTCTCAACAGAATCGCCGGAATGAACACACCGCTGATCACGGGTAAACACAGTTCACTTTCATAGCAGCCACATTGTACTCCTTCTCGCATCTATGCGCTCTCCTCCTCTCACATTCTCATGTGAACCTCAATGCACAACACATCAGCTGTATGTGACCAGGCAAAAAAAAAACTTTCCAAGCCAAACCACTAGACACAGCCTACATTGTTGTCACCATATTAGCTAAAGTAACATCATAGTCAGCATAGCTAATAGAACTAAAGCATTAGTAAACCTACTACAATCATGTAGTAACATTACAGTGTTCAGTCAGTAAGCAGTTACACCGGTGAGCCCCAGTGATAATATATTAGTAAACTAAATGCTTTCCTTGACTTGGTAAACTTCCAGTATTGTGTTGGATCGTCATAGCCAGCTAGCTAACATAGCATCCCTCTGTTTGAGGTGTTTGTTTCAGTAGGCTAAACTTGTAGCTGCATTTTCTAGTTAAGTAAGTGAAACTGAATTAAACAGACAATATCTCTCTCTCTATTTCTCTCGTGCTTCTCCTTCATTTTGGAAGAAATTAATTTGTTCAAAACTGCTCAACTATTGTCTTTCTCTCTCGTTGAATCAACTACTCACTACATTTCATGTTCTGCAGTGGTAGCTAGCTGTAACTCATGTTTTCAGTACTAGGTTCATTCTCTGATCCGTTGATTGGGTGGACAACATGTCAGTTCATCCTGCAAGAGCTCTGATAGGGTAGAGGACGTCCTTCGGAAGTTGTCATAATTACTGTATTAAGTCTATGGAAGTTGGTGAGAATCAGGAGCCTCCAAGCTTTTGTATTGAAGTCAATGTACCCAGCGGAGGACGGAAGCTAGCTGTCCTCCGGGTACACCATGGTGCTACCCTACAGAGTGCTGTTGAGGCTACTGTAGACCTTATTTGAGAAATAGTGTATTTTATTCAATTATTTGGTGATGTGAATATATTTAGAATAGTTTTATCTAAAAAATATAACTTTTCCTTTTTTTTAAATGATTTTTTAAATGAAATTCACTGAGGAGGATGGTCCTCCCCTTCCTCCACTGAGGATCCTCCACTGGAGAGGAGGTGGTGGTGGAATATGACTGAAGCAGTAGTAAGGACAGCATAGTCCTGATTCAGTACAGTGCTAGTGCTAGCTATAGAAGAGCTAGCCGCATTATCCCTGAATTTGATGTCGAGTCAAGCCATGTCTGATCGTGATAAAGCGCAAAGACCTTGTCACCTGTCATCTCCCTGTAAAGGATAAGGCAATCCATGATCTGTCACTGTCCCTCTCTGATAGCTTGGTGATGAACGACTCAACGATGCCCCGTGAGCCTGCTAGCGGTGGCTGACTGCTGTAAATCACACAGGAAGTCCCATGTGATCCATTTGTCCTAGGAATCTCTCTGTGATCTCCTCCATAAGAGTTCCTGTTTATGTCATCCAAGGTGTAAACCGGCTGGTGGTTCTTTGCGTGTTAAAGATGAAATGATTCTAGCCTGTGGTGTTAGAAAAGACACAGTTGAAAAGAAAGAAAGAAAAGCAATGATCCTCCCACTCTCTCCTCTGTATATTCCGTATGAGATGCTGCTGTGTGTCTCTAGGCCTCTCTCTGGGTCTCCCAAGAGTTTAATTTGTGGAGTTGTCTGCATTCAGCAGTGGTGTATGACAGCCTACGCATTTCTTTGCTAGCTGGCCTGCCTCCCTGCGGTACATCTCATTGTGTATGGATCTTCATACAGGATGTAGGCTATGTTGTTGTGTTCATTTTGTTTTTGCTGGATTTGGTCTTACCACACCATTGTAAAGCTGTAGTATAGACATGCTTTGAAAGAATGATGCACCTCTGAAATGTGAGAAAGAAGACCAATATTGATTTCAAAGGGAATTGGGGATGGTGAAGCTACAGAAGGAAAATTACTCAAATACTGTTAATCTTAGATCTTGTGATTAAGAAACACAGAACAATTGCTTCATGGAAATAAAATAGTTCTGTAGTGTATCAGCCCACAAAGCCCACTGCACCAAGTGCCCTTGCTGTAATGCTATTTAATGATAATCATCTTCCTCAAATCTACTGTAACAGAACTGTAACGATAGCTTACACATCAGGCATTGAAGTTCCATTACATAACAGCAAATGGGTGGAAGCCATACGCTGCATTCATAAATGAACTTGAATCATTTCTGCATGGCTTGAGAGAGTGCCATCGCCCTCTGGTGCTGGTCATAAGCAGCCTTTTGAACTATCAGAGACACGAGTAAAAACTGCAGAAGGACATCTCAATTGGAATTGCATCAGTGCAATGATTGGGTAAATTATGTGCTGTAATTGTGAATGAACTTTGGCTGTTTAGTTATGTCTCACTTGACAGGGCATCTGGTTTTTACTTTGCTGACCTTCTCGGCTGCTTAGGATACCCAGACAAAATGATCTCTCTATCCTCCAGGGTTTGGCTCATCTGTCACTCTCCTCCCTCCTTCTTTCTTGTTTTTATTCCCTCACCCTCTCCATCTAATATTCTCCGTTCATCTTTCACTCTCCTCCATCTCTCTCTTCCCCTCTCTCCCCCCACTCATCTCCCCCCATTCATCTCTCATATGTCTCTCTCCCCTCTCTGCCCTTCCATTCATCTCCCCCCCACTCTCTTTCCCTTTCTCTACCACTTCTCTCTCCATCTCTATTAGCCTCCATCTCCCTCCCTCTCTAACCACCCCACCCATCCATCTTCCATCTCTCTCTCTTCACATTGCTGCTAGAACCCTCAGAGGGCAAATTAAGCCTGCAGGTTGATGTATCTCCTCACTCTCTCTATACAGGCCCCCACTGCTTGCCTCCCCATGCCTCCCTGCCTCATACACAAGCCCCCACAGATCAGCCTAAGTGTTCCAGGGTCACAACCTACATTCCCACCCATTGCTTCATCCAGCTCTCCCCTCATCATCCCTTCATTCTCCTCTCAAACTCAGAATCAGCTGATTAATAGCATCCATGTTTCTGGATTAGGACTGACAAAACAGACGACTGGTGTGAAAGCAGATCAAGCTTGTATTTATTAATTTAATTCATTTGCTATTCTATTTTTGTCATTGCGTGATAATGACTGATCAGAGACAGAGATGGGAGGGAAGGGGGTGTACAGAAGGTTTTGCATGCTGTCAAATAAAGCCTCAATCATCCCCTACAAATGGACATTTGACAGTATGACAGCAAGGGGCACAGGGGGCGACAGTTTGGCAGTACTTACAGGACCTTGGGTGGCGGCGGCGCAGAGTGGACCATAATGCATTTCTCTCACCTGCAGCAGCATGTGGACACTGGTGCACACACACCCAATGACCATCAGCATAATTACCGATGACAAAGACATAGCCCAGGGATACAGACACACTCACGAACACTTCTTGTTGTGTTTCAACTGCTGGCAATCTGCCGTCGCTACACACATTTAGTCACTCTCTTTTCCACCCAACTCACACACACACGGTGACACAGATCCATGGTCGTCGTTGCGGTCACCAGTCCTTGATAATTGCATGCACACAGGCGTGCACGGGCGTGCACACACAAACACGCACACACACGGAGGAACCATGACAGACCAATGAGCACAGGCAGTATTTCTAGCACCTACGTTTTGTATGACATGATGACATTTTAATCGGATGGTATTACAGGCAGTCAATTAGAACACACACATGAAGGCAGTCATGCACACACCAACACACAGGCGCAGACACATCACAAATGACCCCGTTGCTGCCCACAGGTGCAGGCACTGCCAAAAGCATTTCCACGGTGTGCAGCTGGTGATAACATGGCTTGACATGCACCCAACCAGAACATATGCAATCTCACACACACGAACTGCATGCACACATGCCTGCACACTATACACAACTCTGTCTGTAGATACACAGAGACACAAATATACACATGTGACAGAGAGGGACAGAGTGAGAGAGAAGAGCTAGAGCAAGAGGGATAGTGAGAATGAGAAGAGAGAGAAGGGGCAGAGAGAGAGAGGAAGAGAAGGGGAACAGAGAAAGAAGAGGAAAAGAGAGAAAAGGGGAAGAGAGAGAGAGAAGGGGAAGAGAGAGAGAGAAGGGAAGAGAGAGAGAGAAGGGGAAGAGAGAGAGAGAAGGGAAGGGTGAGAGAGAAGGGAAGAGAGAGAAGGGAAGAGAGAGAGAAGGGAAGAGAGAGAGAGAAGGGGAAGAGAGAGAGAGAAGGGAAGGGAGAGAGAGAAGGGAAGGGCGAGAGAGAAGGGAAGAAGGGCGAGAGAGAAGGGAAGAGAGAGAGAAGGGAAGAGAGAGAGAGAGAAGGGAAGAGAGAGAGAGAAGGGAAGAGAGAGAGAGAAAGGGAAGAGAGAGAGAGAGAGGGAAGAGAGAGAGAGAAGGGAAGAGAGAGAGAGAAGGGAAGAGAGAGAGAAGGGAAGAGAGAGAGAAGGGAAGAGAGAGAGAGAAGGGAAGAGAGAGAGAAGGAAAGAGAGAGAGAGAGAAGGGTAGCGAGAGAGAGAAGGGGAAGAGAGAGAGGAAAGGATGAAGAGCATAATCACAGGACACACAAAAACAGAGAGAAAGTGTGAAAGACAGACAGAACCAGCGACAGTGGGATAGAGACAGACAGATAGAACCAGCGACAGTGGGATAGAGACTGACATATAGAACCAGCGACAGTGGGATAGAGACTGACATATAGACCCAGCGACAGTGGGATAGAGACTGACAGACAGAAAGAGACAGAAAGAGTGAAAGTGGGATAGAGACAGACAGATTGAACCAGCGACAGTGGAAAAGAGACAGACAGATAGAACCAGCGACAGAGGGATAGAGACAGACAGATAGAACGAGCTAGAGTGGGATAGAGACAGACAGAAAAAAACAAGTGACAGTGGGATAGAGACATACAAAAAGATTGATGAGAGAGTTGGAAAAAGAGACAGATATATCAAATCAAATCAAATCAAATCAAATTTTATTTGTCACATACACATGGTTAGCAGATGTTAATGCGAGTGTAGCGAAATGCTTGTGCTTCTAGTTCCGACAATGCAGTAATAACGAGCAGACAATTCCAAAAAAAAAAAAAAAAAAAAAAACTACTGTCATACACAGTGTAAGGGGATAAAGAATATGTACATAAGGATATATGAATGAGTGATGGTACAGAGCAGCATAGGCAAGATACAGTAGATGATATCGAGTACAGTATATACATATGAGATAAGTATGTAAACCAAGTGGCATAGTTAAAGTGGCTAGTGATACATGTATTACATAAGGATGCAGTCGATGATATAGAGTACAGTATCAACGTATGCATATGAGATGAACAATGTAGGGTAAGTAACATTATATAAGGTAGCATTGTTTAAAGTGGCTAGTGATATATTTACATCATTTCCCATCAATTCCCATGATTAAAGTGGCTGGAGTAGAGTCAGTGTCATTGACAGTGTGTTGGCAGTAGCCACTCAATGTTAGTGGTGGCTGTTTAACAGTCTGATGGCCTTGAGATAGAAGCTGTTTTTCAGTCTCTCGGTCCCAGCTTTGATGCACCTGTACTGACCTCGCCTTCTGGATGGCAGCGGGGTGAACAGGCAGTGGCTCGGGTGGTTGATGTCCTTGATGATCTTTATGGCCTTCCTGTAGCATCGGGTGGTGTAGGTGTCCTGGAGGGCAGGTAGTTTGCCCCCGGTGATGCGTTGTGCAGACCTCACTACCCTCTGGAGAGCCTTACGGTTGAGGGCGGTGCAGTTGCCATACCAGGCGGTGATACAGCCCGTCAGGATGCTCTCGATTGTGCATCTGTAGAAGTTTGTGAGTGCTTTTGGTGACAAGCCGAATTTCTTCAGCCTCCTGAGGTTGAAGAGGCGCTGCTGCGCCTTCCTCACGATGCTGTCTGTGTGAGTGGACCAATTCAGTTTGTCTGTGATGTGTATGCCGAGGAACTTAAAACTTGCTACCCTCTCCACTACTGTTCCATCGATGTGGATGGGGGTGTTCCCTCTGCTGTTTCCTGAAGTCCACAATCATCTCCTTAGTTTTGTTGACGTTGAGTGTGAGGTTATTTTCCTGACACCACACTCCGAGGGCCCTCACCTCCTCCCTGTAGGCCGTCTCGTCGTTGTTGGTAATCAAGCCTACCACTGTTGTGTCGTCTGCAAACTTGATGATTGAGTTGAGGCGTGCATGGCCACGCAGTCGTGGGTGAACAGGGAGTACAGGAGAGGGCTCAGAACGCACCCTTGTGGGGCCCCAGTGTTGAGGATCAGCGGGGAGGAGATGTTGTTGCCTACCCTCACCACCTGGGGCGGCCCGTCAGGAAGTCCAGTACCCAGTTGCACAGGGCGGGGTCGAGACCCAGGGTCTCGAGCTTGATGACGAGCTTGGAGGGTACTATGGTGTTGAATGCCGAGCTGTAGTCGATGAACAGCATTCTCACATAGGTATTCCTCTTGTCCAGATGGGTTAGGGCAGTGTGCAGTGTGGTTGAGATTGCATCGTCTGTGGACCTATTTGGGCGGTAAGCAAATTGGAGTGGGTCAAGGGTGTCAGGTAGGGTGGAGGTGATATGGTCCTTGACTAGTCTCTCAAAGCACTTCATGATGACGGATGTGAGTGCTACGGGGCGGTAGTCGTTTAGCTCAGTTACCTTAGCTTTCTTGGGAACAGGAACAATGGTGGCCCTCTTGAAGCATGTGGGAACAGCAGACTGGTATAGGGATTGATTGAATATGTCCGTAAACACACCGGCCAGCTGGTCTGCGCATGCTCTGAGGGCGCGGCTGGGGATGCCGTCTGGGCCTGCAGCCTTGCGAGGGTTAACACGTTTAAATGTCTTACTCACTTCGGCTGCAGTGAAGGAGAGACCGCATGTTTCCGTTGCAGGCCGTGTCAGTGGCACTGTATTGTCCTCAAAGCGGGCAAAAGTTATTTAGTCTGCCTGGGAGCGAGACATCCTGGTCCGTGACTGGGCTGGGTTTCTTCCTGTAGTCCGTGATTGACTGTAGACCCTGGCACATACCTCTTGTGTCTGAGCCGTTGAATTGAGATTCTACTTTGTCTCTGTACTGGCGCTTAGCTTGTTTGATAGCCTTGCGGAGGGAATAGCTGCACTGTTTGTATTCAGCCATGTTACCAGACACCTTGCCCTGATTAAAAGCAGTGGTTCGTGCCTTCAGTTTCACACGAATGCTGCCATCAATCCAAGGTTTCTGGTTAGGGAATGTTTTAATCGTTGCTATGGGAACAGTAGGATAGAGAAAGACAGGTAGAACTAGCGACATTGGGAAGGAGACAGACAGAATCAGTGACAGTTAGACAGAGACAGACAGAATGAACCAGCGACAGTGGGATAGAGACAGACAGATAGAACCAGTGACAGTGGGATAGAGACAAACAGATAGAACCGGTGACAGTGGGATAGAGACAAACAGATTGAACCAGCGACAGTGGGAGAGAGACATTCAAATAGATTGACCCGAGAGTGGGAAAAAGAGACAGGTAGAACCAGCGACAGTGGGACAGAGACAGACAGACAGAGAGAACAAGTGAAAGTGGGATCGAGATATACAAATAGAAGCCTCGGTCTGATGCCATTAAAAGGTCATTTCCCACCTTCACAAGTGCAGTCTTAGTGCTATGATGGGGTCTAAAACCAGACTGAAGCATTTCGTATACATTATTTGATTTCAGGAATGCAGTGAGTTGCTGAGCAACAGCCTTTTCTAAAAATTTTGAGAGGAATGGAAGATTCGATATAGGCCGATAGTTTTTTATATTTTCTGGGTCAAGGTTTGGCTTTTTCAAGAGAGGCTTTATTACTGCCACTTTTAGTGAGTTTGGTAGACATCCGGTGGATAGAGAGCTGTTTATTATGTTCAACATAGGGGGGGGGGCAAGCACAGGAAGCAGCTCTTTCAGTAGTTTAATTGGAATAGGGTCCAGTATGCAGCTTGAAGGTTTAGAGGCCATGATTATTTTCATCATTGTGTCAAGGGATATGTACTAAAACACTTGAGTGTCTCTCTTGATAATAGGTCCTGGCAGAGTTGTGCAGACTCAGGACAACTGAGCTTTGAAGGAATACGCAGATTTAAAGAGGAGTCCGTAATTTGCTTTCTAATAATCATGATCTTTTTCTCAAAGAAATTCATGAATTTATTACTGCTGAAGTGAAAGCCATCCTCACTTGGGGAATGCTGCTTTTTAGTTAGCTTTGCGACAGTATCAAAAATAAATTTCGATTTTGTTCTTATTTTCCTCAATTAAGTTGTAAAAATAGGATGATGGAGCAGCAGTAAGGGCTCTTCGATACTGCACGGTACTGTCTTTCCAAGCTTGTCGGAAGACTTCCAGTTTGGTTTGGCACCATTTCTGTTCCAATTTTCTGGAAGCTTCAGAGCTCGCGTATTTTCTGTATACCAGAGAGCTAATTTCTTATGAGAAATCAAGGAATCTTTGTGTTATCTGTGAATTTATAGCACGACTTTTGATGCTCCTTGGTTGGGGTCTGAGCAGATTATTTGTTGCAATTGCAAACGTAATAAAATGGTGGTCCGATAGTCCAGGATTATGAGGAAAAACATTAAGATCCACAACTTTTATTCCATGGGACAAAACTCAGTCCAGAGTATGACTGTGACAGTAAGTAGGTCCAGAGACATGTTGGACAAAACCCACTGAGTCGATGATGGCTCCGACAGCCTTTTGGAGTGGGTCTGTGGACCTTTCCATGTGAATATTAAAGTCACCAAAAATTTGAATATTATCTGCTATGACTACAAGGTCCGATAGTAATTCAGGGAACTCAATGAGGAACGCTGTATATGGCCCAGGAGGCTTGTAAACAGTAGCTATAAAAAGTGATTGAGTAGGCTGCATAGATTTCATGACTAGAAGCTCAAAAGATGATTTTTTTTTTTGTAAATTTAAATTTTCTATCATAAATGTTAGCAACACCTCCGCCTTTGCGGGATGCACGGGGGATATGGTCACTAGTGTAACCAGGAGGTGAGGCCTCAATTAACACAATAAATTCATCAGGCTTAAGCCATGTTTCAGTCAGGCCAATCACATCAAGATTATGATCAGTGATTAGTTCATTGACTATAATTGTCTTTGAAGTAAGGCATCTAACTTTAAGTAGTCCTATTTTGAGATGTGAGGTATGACGATCTCTTTCAATAATGACAGGAATGGAGGAGGTCTTTATCCTAGTGAGATTGCTAAGGCGAACACCGCCATGTTTAGTTTTGCCCAACCCAGGTTGAGGCACAGACACGGTCTCAATGGGGATAGCTGAGCTGACTACACTGACTGTGCTAGTGGCAGACTCCACTAAGCTGGCAGGCTGGCTAACAGCCTGCTGCCTGGCCTGCACCCTATTTCATTGTGGAGCTAGAGGAGTTAGAGCCCTGTCTATGTTGGTAGACTGATTAGTCATGTAACTAATTAACTAGGAAGTCGGGGCACCAAGGAAAAATATTCAGATTACAAGGTTATAATGTCCAAATATAACCTTTCAGATATTTTCATATCTAATCCATAATCTTCTGATTAATTAATTATTTACTTTACCTAACGTTAGTCTCATTCCAAACGCCATAAATTGTTGGTTATCTGCACGAACCCAGTCTTCACTATGAGTCATCCATACATCAATTGTCTTAAATCATTTATTTATTACTAACTTATTAATTCACAGAAATGCATAAACAAACAGTCAAACAAGGTAAATGTGGTTACAAGAAATGATAGGGGAATGTGCCCTAGTGGGCTAAACCGGCATCGCGGCTTGTTAGACAAAAGGGAAAATAGGGGTAGTCTAAGAAGCCACTACAGAGTGATAATTATAACAATTGAAATGCTAATCCTTTGCACATGAACGCTCACTCATTTGGGAACAATTGCAGTCAATATATATATTTACGCTCAGTGTGTCGTCTTGATCGCTGGTGAAAAGTTTATTTATTTTGTAGAATTGTCCGTCTCTCTCCTTCTCTCTCTCTCTCTCTCTCTCTCTGTCGTGGTGTAGTGGATAGTTCAGAGTGACATTCATTTGTTATAGGGTGGATGTTTCGGCGGTTGTCGTTCTTCGCGTTCAATGATACCGAATTCCTAGTTGCAGACTAGTAATTGATATCAAAGACTTGTTCTTATTCTGTCGGTTTCGATAGTCTAAGAGTTTAACCACGTGGTATGGTTAAAAGATTCAGCAATGGTCCACAACCTTTGTCCTCCCCTAATGGAGAAAAACATGGTCTCGTGATAATTTCTCAAAGTTGGGTTTTATTCGGAATGGCAGAAAAGGGCTGTCCCAGGACGCCTGACCCTAACTGGGCTCAGGGGCGGTCCTCTGATTTAGTTAACTCCAATCCCTTTTTTGAGTTTTCCTTCATTAAACAGTCCAAACTCACATTGTAATATTGTGTAAACAGTATCATACTCACTCATTCATCTTATACAACAATTAGATGTAAACCTCATATCTGAGGCTATTATATAAATAGCGTTATGGTAATGTGGCCTCACCATCTCCCATGAGCTTCCCCAAGTTGTGACAAACGGACCAGTTCGCAGTTGGATTCTTCACCGATCTTTTATACTTTCTCCGGAACATGAAATTTGTTCGTACCTCAAGTTCTGTGAGGTGGAAGGAATTCCTTTGTTCTCTATGGAAATGTACTCTCTCTGTACTGTGTGTCCATGAGGAGATCCTCAGGAATTTACGACGTCTCTCTGACCACAGCAGCCTAGTTGAAGGAGGCAAGGGGGAGGCAGGGAGAGGGGGATGGGGCTTGCTATACCCAAAGAGGCCAACGTCATGACACCAGCGACAGTGGGAAAGAGACAGAGAGATAGAAGGAGCAACAGTGGAATAGAGACAGACGGCAGTGGGATAGAGACAAGGCAGGAAGGGCATTCTATGCCATCAAAAGGAACATAAAATTCAACATACCAATTAGGATCTGGCTAAAAATACTTGAATCAGTCATAGAGCCCATTGTCCTTTTTGGTTGTGAGGTCTGGGGTCCGCTCACCAACCAAGATTTCACAAAATGCGACAGAAACCAAATTTAGACTCTGCATGCAGAATTCTGCATGAATATCCTCCGTGTACAATGTAGAACACCAATTAATGCATGCAGAGCAGAATTAGGCCGATGCCCATTAATGATCAAAATCCAGAAAAGAGCCGTTAAATTCTACAACCACCTAAAAGGAAGCGATTCCCAAACCTACCATAACAAAGCCATCACCTACAGAGGGATGAACCTGGAGAAGAGTCCCCTAAGCAAGCTGGTCCCGGGGTTCTGTTCACAAACACAAACACACCCCACAGAGCCCCAGGATAGCAGCACAATTGGACCCAAGCAAATCATGAGAAAACAAAAAGATAATTACTTGACACATTGGAAAGAGTTATTTAAAAAACAGAACAAACTAGAATGCTATTTGGCCCTAAACAGAGATTACAGTGGCAGAATACCTGACCACTGTGACTGACCCAAACTTAAGGAAAGCTTTGACTATGTACAGTGAGAACAGCCTTGCTATTGAGAAAGGCCGCCGTAGGCAGACATGGCTCTCAAGAGAAGACAGGCTATATGCACTTTCTAACTTCCTGCCCAATGTATGACCATATTAGAGACAAATATTTCCCTCAGATAATTTCACTTTTGTATATTACCTACCTCACTTGCTTTGGCAATGTTAACACGTCTCCCATACCAATAAAGCCCCTTGAATTGAATAGAGACAGACCGACAGACAGACAGAATCAGCGACAGTGGGACAGAGACAGACAGATAGAACCAGTGACAATGGGACAGAGACAGAAGGAGCAACAGTGGAATAGAGACAGACAGACAGACAGAATAACAGACAGACAGACAGAATAACAGACAGACAGAATAACAGACAGACAGAATAACAGACAGACAGCATAACAGACAGACAGACAGACAGACAGACAGACAGACAGACAGACAGACAGACAGACAGACAGACAGACAGACAGACAGACAGACAGACAGACAGACAGACAGACAGACAGACAGACAGTGGGATAGATAGACAGTTAGAATCAGAGACAGTGGGATAGATACGGACAGATGGAAACAGTCACAGTTGTATAGAGACAGACAGATAGAACCAGAGACAGTGGGATAGAGACGGACAGACAGAACCAGAGACAGTGGGATAGAGACAGACAGATCCAGCAACAGTGGGATAGAGACAGACAGATAGAACTAGAGACAGTGGGATAGAGACAGACAGATAGAACCAGAGACAGTGGGATAGAGACAGACAGATAGAACCAGCGACAGGAGGATAGAGACGGGCAGACAGAACGAGCGAAAGTGGGATACAGACAGACAGAACAAGCGACAGTTGGACAGAGACAGAAGAATAGAAGGAGCAACATTGGAAAAGAGACAGACAGAACGAGCGTAAATGGGATAGGGACAGACAGATCCAGCGACAGTGGGATAGAGACAGACAGAACCAGTGAAAGTGGGATAGAGACTTACAGACAGAACCAGCGACAGTAGGATAGAAACAGAAAGAATGAAAGAGCGACAGTATGTTAAAGACAGACAGATATAACCAGCGATAGTTGGATAAAGACAGACAGAACCTGCGACAGTGGGATAGAGAAAGACAGACAGAACCAGCGACAGTGGCATAGAGACGGAAAGACAGAACCAGCGACAGTGGGATAGAGACAGACAGACAGAACCAGCGACAGTGGCATAGAGACGGAAAGACAGAACCAGCGACAGTGGGATAGAGACAGAGAGATAGAAACAGTGACAGTGGGATAGAGACAGACAGAACCAGCGACAGTGGGATAGACAAGGACAGATAGAAGGAGCAACAGTGTTATAGAGACAGAGAGATTGAAACAGCGACAGTGGTATGAAGACAGACAGAACCAGCGACAGTGGTATGAAGACAGACAGAACCAGCGACAGTGGTATGAAGACAGACAGAACCAGCGACAGTGGTATAGAGACCGACAGAAGGAACCTGTGACAGTGGTATAGAGACAGACAGATGGAACCTGTGACAGTGGGATAGAGACAGACAGATGGAACCTGCGACAGTGGGATAGAGACAGTCAGACAGAAACAGCGGAAGTTGGATAGAGACAGACAGATAGAACATGCGAAAGTGGGATAGAGATAGACAGCATAAATCAGCGACAGTGGGAAAGAGACAGGCAGATAGAACCAGCAACAGTGCGACAGAAACCGACAGATTTAAGGAGCAACAGTAGATTAGAGACAGACAGAACTGTAACGGATGTCGTCTGGAGATAGAGAGGAGGACCACAGCGCAGCGTGGTAAGTGTTCATAATTTTAATCAAAGTAAGCACTGAACACTGAATCAATACAAAAATAACAAAATGAACCAACGAAACAGTCCTGTCTGGTGACATACACAAGTAACACAAAGATAGAAAATAAACACCCACCTAAGTCTAGACAGTATGATTCTCAATCAGAGACAACTAACGACACCTGCCTCTGATTGAGAACCACACTAGGCCGAACACAAAAACCAACATAGAAAAACAGACTGCCCACCCCAACTCACGCCCTGACCATACTAAAACAAAGACAAAACAAATGAACTAAGGTCAGAATGTGACAGTACCCCCCTCCCAAAGGTGCGGACTCCAGCCGCAAAACCTGAACCTATAGGGGAGGGTCTGGTTGGGCGTCTGTCCGCGGTGGCGGCTCTGGCGCGGGACGTGGACCCCACTTCACCATAGTTCTTGTCCGCCTCCTCAACCGCACCCATGGCCTCTTATGAGCGCCGACCCTCGCCGCTGACCTTGGACTGGGGATCCTCGCCACGGGTCCTTAATGGATGGGAGATTCCGGCAGCGCCGGACAGGCGGGAGACTCTGGCAGCGCCGGACAGGCGGGAGCACCTGTAGGGAGGAGACAGAGAGACAGCCTGGTGGGTGGGGCTGCCACAGTGCCCACCAGGATGGGGAGACCTACAGGAGGCCTGGTGCGCGGAGGAGGCACCGGATGGACTGGGCTGTGGGGGTGCACTGAAGCTCTGGTGCGCAGCCTTGGCACCACTCCTCCAGGCTGGATGACCACTTTAGCCCAGACCCTCCCAAGTGCAGGCACAGGTTGAACCGGGCTGTGGGTGAGCACTGGAGATCTGGTGCCTACCACTCGCACCTCTCCCTTCGGCTCAATACCCACATTCGCCCGGCACGGGCGGAGCGCATGCATAGAACGCACTGCAACCTCCCAGCGCCCTGGAGACACAGCACGCAGTGCCGGCGCAGGATACCCTGGACCGAAACGGCGTACTGGAGACCAAACACGCTGGGCTGGCACAACACGCCCTGGCTGGATGCCCACTCTCGCATGGCACTTGCGGGGGGCTGGCCTATAGCCCACCAGGCTGTGAGCGAGTACTGGCGACACTGTGCGTTTGACCGCATAATACGGTGCCTGACCAGTACTGCACTTCTTCCAATAAGCACGAGGAGTGGGCTCAGGTCTCCAACCTGACTGCCCTACTCTCCGTGTGCCTCTCGTGCCTGTCGTGCTGCCTCCTCATATCACCGCCGCTCAGCTTTCACTGCCTCCAGCTCTGCCTTGGGGCGGCGATATTCCCCAGCCTGTGCCCAGTGTTCCTTGCCATCAAGTATCTCCTCCCATGTCCAGGAGTCTTGTGATTTTAGCCGCTGCTGCTGCTGCCCTTTACCACGCTGCCTGGTCCTTGTTTGGTGGGTGTTTCTGTAACGGATGTTGTCTGGAGATAGAGAGGAGGATCAAAGCGCAGTGTGGGAAGTGTTCATAATTTTAATCAAAGAAAGCACTGAACACTGAATCAATACAAAAATAACAAACTCAATGAAACGAAACAGTCCTGTCTGGTGACATACACACGTAACACAAAGACTGAAAATAAACACCCTCGAAACCCAGGTGGAAAAGGGCTACCTAGGTATGATTCCCAATCAGAGAAAACTAACGACACCTGCCTCTGATTGAGAACCACACTAGGCCGAACACAAAAACCAAAATAGAAAAACAAACATAGACTGCCCACCCCAACTCATGCCCTGACCATACTAAAACAAAGACAAAACAAAGGGACTAAGGTCAGAACGTGACAAGAACGAGCGAAAGTGGGATTGAGACAGACAGATAGGAGCAACCGTGCGAAAGAGACAGACAGAAAGAACCAGCTACAGTGGGATGGGGACAGACAGATAGAACCAGCGACAGTGGTTCTATCTGGGGTCCACGTCCCGCGCCAGAGCCGCCACCGCGGACAGACGCCCACCCAGACCCTCCCTATAGGTTCAGGTTTTGCGGCCGGAGTCCGCACCTTTGGGGGGGGGTAGTGTCACGTTCTGACCTTAGTTCCTTTGTTTTGTCTTTGTTTTAGTATGGTCAGGGCGTGAGTTGGGGTGGGCAGTCTGTTTTTCTATGTTGGTTTTTGTGTTCGGCCTAGTGTGGTTCTCAATCAGAGGCAGGTGTCGTTAGTTGTCTCTGAGACAGACAGACAGAACCAGTGAAAGTGGGATAGAGACTGACAGATAGATTCAGTGACAGTAGGATAGAGACAGACAGATGTAACCAGCGACAGTTGGATAAAGACAGACAGACAGAACATGCGACAGTGGGATAGTCACAGACAGATGGAACCAGCGACAGCGGGATAGAGACAGACAGATAGAGCGAGAGAAGGATAGAGAAAGAGATAGAATAAAGAGGGATAGCAAGTGTGCGACATAGAGAGAGGGATCGTGGGTAACAGAGAGAAAAGGGACGAAAATCAATATTCTGACATAAATGAATGAAATGCAAATGGATGTGTCATAGTTGCACATTATTTGCCACTGCAGCCCAGCAGAGAGTAGAGACAAACAACAGGTCACGCTGCACAACCTCCTTTAAATCTGTCCAACACTGTCATGCATCACCCCCCTGCAAGACGACTGCGCAGGCTTCCCACACAGCTTTTGTGAGACAGAGTCGGCAGTAGGCACGCCATTGACAATGCAGCGCACGCCTCTGCTGACATTGTACCAGAGGGTTATTTCCTGCTACCCGGCTCTCCCTTCCTCATCGCTCAACGAGCCACCCTGGAAAGAGCACTCCACGGGTGTGAGCGGTGTGGGGGAGAGGCAGGGGGAGGCTAATCTGTTCCTTTCCCTTCTGAGTCTGGGCTTTGTGTACAGGGAAAAGAGGAGGGAGCGAGGGATTGGAGGGAGAGGGGGGGGGGAATCTGAAGAGGGCTACAGTAGTACATGAAGGCTGCCCAACAGATTAAATGGATTGCTAGAGCTTTGGACGTGGTTGTGGTTTAAGCTATCTTGTTTTTGTTCTTGTTGCATTATGTCAACATAGTGGAGATATGCGTTTGCGGTTATATTGTGGTCAATGTCAATCACAGTCTGTATGAAAAGTATTAGACGTTTACATTTTAGTTGTACACTTCAGGAACCTTTTGTCTACCATTGTTCTGTTGGGTGTATTTCTGCGTATATTAGCATATTGACCCATAGTTTATATTATTAGACAGATTACTTGGGGAATGTTATCATCGCAACTAAGGAGAGGCAGACGACCTCCCTGTCTGCTACCTTCTGGAGTCTAGACAGTTTGTAATGGAAATATCTTGTGCATTTTAAATGAACTTGTGGTACACCAATTTTGGAAAGTCCATTGTCAAATACCGGAAGAGATGGATTGGATGCCAACACAATAACAATAAAGGTACCCAATACATTACGTAACAAAAGTTAGACAAATACAATGCTACCATAGCCTCTCAGCAACTGTGATCTGTGTTAAGCAAAAGCCTCAAAGGCCATGAAGTTATTTCCAAAACAAAACCCTGGTCCCAGACCTGCCGTTGTCCATAATTGAAACATTAAAACGGCTGCACAGCAAAGGTTGAATCTCCATTCTCCTCCTTCTTTTCCTCTTCTGTCATCAGACTCTGTATGTAATGCTAATGTCAAATCCAGGAGAGGATGAGATTTTGTTTTTAAAGTGGACAAGTCCTATCCAATATATATATATATATATATATATATATATATATATATAAAACTTTATTTGACTAATGGCTGGTTAATTAGTCCAACATAAAGTTGAAAATGAGCTACCTTTGGGGGAGAAAAAAAAATATTTTGCTCACTGCTATGATTTTTAATTAACAAGGGGAGAGACTTTTTTTTTATTGAGCTGCAAGATGCCTCAGTGTCTCCTGTCCTCTCTAACTGCTAGCTCTTCTCCTGAGGGGAGGTGGTTGGGAATGCAATTGCGGCGAGATCGATAGCGCTTTAACCGAGGACAGCCACAATAATGATTAATATTATATGCAGATAGATTCCTTATTCCGGGTCGTTTTTGTATAATAAAGGCTTACGTGCTCGCATTTAGAGAACAACGTCATAGAAACTCGAAAGAATAGGACAAGGTATAATGACGTGGACAGACTGAATCCTCAGCCAATAGGAAAGCAACAGGAAAGATTGTTTAACAGTCTAACTGGTCATTTGGATATCAGAACTGGGTTCAAATAATATTTGTTTTCTTAAAAACAGCCGGCCAGGAGTGCCAGATGGGCAGACTTAGCTTGGACTTTTGGGCATATTCCATTGGTTCCATTGCGCCAGCAATGTCACGACTTCTGCCGAAGTCGTTGCCTCTCCTTGTTCGGGCGGTGCTCGGCGTTCGACGTCACCGGTCTTCTAGCCATCATTGATCCATTTTTCATTTTCCATTGGTTTTGTCTTGTCTTCCCTCACACCTGTTTTCAATCCCATTCATTACCTGTTGTGTATTTAACCCTCTGTTTCCCGTCATGTCTTTGTCAGAGATGTTACTTGGACATTTATTAAAAGACTCCATTTTACACTCCGTTTGACTCTCCTGCGCCTGACTTCCCTGCCACCTATACACATATTTCTGACAGAATCTCTGACCAATATATATGAAGTCAGCAGGAGAGGACACTACGCTCATGGAGGTGGAGGAACGCGTTCGGGAACAAGCTCCATCATTGATCGCATTGTCCAGAATATGGATCTCTGGGAGAGACGGAGTTTCTCCAGCGCCACCACCACCACCACAACCGGAATCTCCCTTGAACGCTTTTTCCCCTCCGGAACCGAAGATCCATTTATCCCTACCCAATGGATACAACGGAGATACTGCCGGCTGCCAGGGTTTCCTCCTTAAGCTGAACTTGTATCTGGCCACGGTCTCCCCAGTACCATCTGACCGTGAGAAGAGTTACACGCTCGTCTCATGCCTCACCGGAAAAGCCCTGGGATGGGCCAGCGCTGTGTGTAGTAAGGAGGATGCGGCGTTGGACCATTTTGAGGAGTTCATCCGCCATTTCCGGATAGTATTCGACCATCCACCCGAAGGCAAAGCAGTGGGTGAGCTCCTCTATCATCTGAGGCAGGAGACGAGGAGTGCACAGGAGTTTGCTTTGGAGTTTAGGACCTTGGCTGCCGGCGCTGGATGGAGCGACCGGGCCCTGATCGGCCATTACCATTGTAGTCTACGCGAGGACGTCCGTCGGGAGCTGGCCTGTAGAGACACCACCCTCACCTTCGACCAGCTGGTGGACATGTCCTTCAGGCTGGACAACATGCTGGCTACTTGTGGACGTCTAGATCGGGGTCTGGTTGTTCCATCCTCCCGCACCCTCTCTCCCGAACCTATGGAATTGGGAGGGATGGTGCGCAGGGAGACCAGAGGGGGTTCCCGCTCGAGCACCATTCATGGTCGCAGAGGGCACACTGCTGGTCGGTGCCGGGTTGGTTCCTCTGGGAATAGAGAAGGCAGGCAGGGCATTCTGGCATCACCCAAGGTGAGTAGGCACCATTCTCATCCAGAGCCCTCTGTTGCACTAATGTTTGTCTCGGTCTCTTTTCCTGATTTTTCCCTGCATTCCCAGTATAAGGCGCTAGTAGATTCAGGTGCGGCTAGGAATTTCATTAATAAAAGTGTAGATCATAGTTTAGGGATCCCTATTGTTCCTGTGGATATACCTTACCCTATTCATGCCTTAGATAGTCAACCATTAGGGTCAGGGTTTATCAGGGAGGTAACCGCACCTTTGTGTATGATAACGCAGGAGGGTCACAAGGAGGAGATGAGTCTTTTCCTTATTGATTCTCCTGCGTATTCTGTGGTGCTAGGCCTACCTTGGTTAGCTTGCCATAACCCCACTGTTTCTTGGCCACAGAGGGCTCTCACGGGGTGGTCGCGAGAGTGCTCAGGTAGGTGTTTAGGGGTTTCCGTTGGTGCTACTACGGTGGAAAGTCCAAACCAGGTCTCCACCGTGCGCATTCCCCCCGAATATGCCGATTTGGCTCTCGCCTTCTGTAAAAAGAAGGCGAATCAATTACCACCCCATCGACGGGGGGATTGTGCGATAGATCTCCTGGTAGATGCTGCATATCCCAAGAGTCACAGGTATCCCCTGTCACAAGCGGAGACGGAGGCTATGGAGACATATGTCTCTGAATCCCTGCATCAGGGGTTCATTCAGCCATCCATTTCACCCGTCTCTTCGAGTTTCTTTTTTGTGAAAAAAAAGGATGGCGGTTTACGCCCGTGCATTGATTATCGAGGTCTTAATAAAATCACAGTGAAATATAGTTACCCGCTACCTCTGATCAATACGGTTATTGAGTTAATGCACGGGGCACGTTTTTTGACAAAATTGGATCTCAGGAGTGCGTACAATCTGGTGCGTTTTCTGAAGGGTGATGAGTGGAAGACGGCATTTAGTACCACCTCAGGTCATTATGAGTAGCTTGTCATGCCATATGGGTTGATGAATGCTACATCAGTTTTCCAACCATTTGTAGATGAGATCTTCAGGGACCTGCATGGATAGGGTGTAGTGGTGTATATCGATGACATTCTGATATACTCCGCTACACGCGCCGAGCATGTGTCCCTGGTGCGCAGGGTGCTTGGTCGCCTGTTGAAGCATGATCTATATGTCAAGGCTGAGAAATGCTTGTTCTTCCAACAATCCATCTCATTCCTAGGGCATCGGATTTCCACTTCAGGAGTGGAGATGGAGAGCGACCGCATTACAGCCGTGCGTAATTGGCCGACTACAACCACGGTAAAGGAGGTGCAGCGTTTTTTGGGGTTTGCCAATTACTACCGGAGGTTTGTCCGGGGTTCTGGTCAGGTGACTACTCCCATTACCTCACTGCTAAAGGGGGGCCCGGGGCGCTTGCAGTGGTTGGCTGAGGCGAACAGGGCTTTTGGGCATCTGAAGACTCTGTTTACCTCGGTGCCTGTGTTGGCTCATCCGGATCCCTCTTTGCCATTCATAGGTGAGGTGGACGCATCCGAAGCTGGGATAGGAGCAGTGCTCTCTCAGCGTTCGGGTACGCCACTGAAGCTTCGCCCCTGTGCTTTCTTTTCGAAGAAGCTCAGCCCGGCGGAGCGAAACTATGATGTGGAGAACCGAGAGCTGTTAGCTGTCGTAGAAGCCTTGAAGGTGTGGAGGCATTGGCTTGAGGGGGCTAAACACCCTTTTCTCATCTGGACTGACCACCGCTATCTGGAGTACATCCGGCAGGCGAAGAGACTGAATCCTCGCCAGGCAAGGTGGGCCATGTTTTTCACTTGTTTTGTGTTTACTCTTTCTTACAGACCAGGCTCCCAGAATGTTAAGGCAGACACATTCTCGGCTGTATGACACAGAGGAGCGATCCATGGATCCCACTCCCATACTCCCAGCTTCGTGTCTGGTGGCGCCTGTAGTGTGGGAGCTGGACGCAGACATTGAGCGGGCGTCACGTGCAGAGCCCTCTCCCCCTGAGTGTCCAGCTGGTCGTCTGTACGTTCTGTCTGCTGTCCGTGACCGATTGATCTATTGGGCACACACGTCACCCTCCTCTGGTCATCCTGGGATAGGTCGGACGATGCGCTGTCTTGATGGGAGGTACTGGTGGCCCACTTTAGCTAAGGACGTGAGGATTTATGTTTCTTCCTGCTCGGTGTGCGCCCAGTGCAAGGCTCCTAGACACCTGCCCAGAGGTAAGCTACGACCTCTACCCGTTCCTCAACGGCCGTGGTCGCACCTGTCGGTGGATTTTTTGACTGATCATCCACCTTCACAGGGTTACACCACGATCCTGGTCGTTGTGGATCGGTTTTTGAAGTCCTGTCGTCTCCTCCCTTTGCCCTGTCTCCCTACGGCCTTACAAACTGCAGAGGCCCTGTTTACACACATTTTCCGGCACTATGGGGTGCCTGAGGATATAGTGTCTGATCGGGGTCCCCAGTTTACATCAAGGGTCTGGAAGGCGTTCATGGAGCGTCTGGGGATCTCGGTTAGTCTTACCTCAGGTTTTCACCCCGAGAGTAATGGGCAGGTGGAGAGAGTTAACCAGGATGTGGGTAGGTTTCTGCGGTCTTATTGCCAGGATCGGCCGGGGGAGTGGGTGAAGTTCGTGCCCTGGGCAGAGATGGCTCAGAACTCGCTACGTCACTCCTCCACTAACCTTACTCCTTTTCAATGTGTATTAGGGTATCAGCCGGTTCTGGCTCCTTGGCATCAGAGCCAGACCGAGGCTCCTTGCGGTGGACAATTGGTTTCGGCACGCTGAGGAAACCTGGGAGGCAGCCCACATCCACCTTCAGCGTGCCATAAGGCGCCAGAAAATTGGCGCAGACCGTCGCCGCAGTAAGGCCCCAGTGTTCGCACCAGGGGACAGGGTCTGGCTCTCGACCCGAAACCTGGTCCTCCGCCTGCTCTGCCGGAAGCTGGGTCTGCGGTTTGTAGGGCCGTTTAAAGTCCTGAGGTGAGTGAACGAGGTATGTTATAGGTTACAACTGCCCACTAATTACCGTATTAACCCCTCGTTCCATGTGTCTCTCCTCAGGCCGGTGGTGGCTGGCCCGCTCCAGGAGGCTGAAGTGCGTGATGTTCCTCCGCCTCCTCTAGACATCGAGGGGGTCCCGGCGTACTCTGTTCGATCCATTTTGGATTCGAGACGTGGGCGAGGGGCCTTCAGTACCTCGTGGACTGGGAGTGTTACTGGCCGGAGGAGAGATGCTGGGTTCCGGTGGAGGACGTGTTAGATCCTTCCATGTTATCAGAATTCCACCGTCTCCATCTGGATCGCCCTGCACCTCGCCCTCCGGGTCGTCCCCGAGGCCTGTGTCGACCCGCTGCTGGAGCCACGCGTCAGGGGGGGTACTGTCACGACTTCTGCCGAAGTCGTTGCCTCTCCTTTTTTGGGCGGTGCTCGGCAGTCGACGTCACCAGTCTTCTAGCCATCATTGATCCATTTTTCATTTTCCATTGGTTTTGTCTTGTCTTCCCACACACCTGTTTTCAATCCCATTCATTACCTGTTGTGTATTTAACCCTCTGTTTCCCCTCATGTCTTTGTCAGAGATTGTTTATTGTCAGTGTAGTGTTTTTGTATAGGTGCGCAACGGGTCTTTGTACCCATATTTGTTTATATTCATTTTTCTATTTAGTGTTATGGAGCATGTTACTTGGACATTTATTAAAAGACTCCATTTTACACTCCGTTTGACTCTCCTGCGCCAGACTTCCCTGCCACCTATACACATATTTCTGACAAGCAAACTCAATCAAGTGCAGTTAAAGTATAGGAGTTCAATCAGTCATTTCCCTGATATAACGTAGGGCAGAACAGGTTTTCTGACACGACTAGAGAGATAAAGTGAAAGACGTTTATGAAAATGTCGTCTTTGCTTTCAATTAAATAAAATGTCATCCATTGAGAGACACCTGTCACTTTACAATGGCACCTACCTGGGTGTCCGCCTCTAAGGTGTCCAAATAAGGCTATAATCACTCCATCGTGGTGTCTGAGCTCTCCTCGAGTCCTGCATATACAGTACCATGTACCTGTTCCCGTATCCCAATGGCCAGTGAGAGAGGTGTATGGTTCAGTTTGAGTTTGTCCGACCCTATCCACGTAGCTGTCTCAGAGGCAGAAGCTAGCTAATTATCGACATTTTCAGCTCGGACTCATGCATCATCACCCTGGTGGTCACCCGTCAGGCCACAGACACACACACACACACACATTCTCTCTCTCTCCTTTTCTCTCGCTCTCTGACTTGCTCTCTCTCGCACTCTCTCCCTCTTTATCTCTCTGGCCCTCTCTTTCCCCCACTCTCTGTCAGTCTGTCTGCTCCCCTGTGACAGCCCAAACTGTCTTGCACCCTGGCAACAGCTAGTGCTCGTCAGAGCAAGAGAAGTTCTAGGAATGCAGTTATGCCTTATTTAAAAGCTTCCTCTACTCGGTCCTTAATAATGACCAGTGTTCTAAGTGCACCAGAAGGCTCTGAGCAGAATTGCTTAGGCCTCACCTCTCTCTGACTGTTACCGGCACAAAGACAGTCTTGTGGAGTAGTTACTACAGGGGCTTTGGCTTAACTCGTACCATCTACAGCTCACCATTCTCCTTTTCTGCTCCTCTGAATACAAAGTCATCAGGATTGTTTGTTTGAGAGGCACACTACCAAACAGCAATATAACACAGCCCCATGTACTGTAGCAAAGGTTGCTATGGTTATGGTGGTCAGTTGGTCGGTGTAAAAAGGAGATAAATGATGCAGTGTGATACTGACAGCCTTTACAGCATCGCAGCAAGCTGTTGCTCACCTCAGCTCCGAGTCTGGACAGATAGGCAGGCACACAGACAGACAGACGGACAGATCAAGTACAAAACTATACTGATACTTATACGGTCAAGGTGCCTAATTGACATGAGTACAGAGTGCACGAGGAATCAAAATTGGAATGTTTTAAAAAGAGCAATTCACAATTTTAACCTCCTATTCAGTATCTTCAGCATACCAGTGTCGACATACTGTATGTACAAATTGTGATTCTCTACCTTTCGCAGTCGAAAAGGTAAGAAAGAAAGGTCCCGAGATTGTTTCAAGGAAATTCTACCACAGAGTTTGATAAATCAGATGACATCATAGTTCAGATATAATGATTTTTTTTAACCTTTATTTAACTAGGCAAGTCAGTTAAGAACAAATTCTTATTTTCAATGACGGCCTAGGAACAGTGGGTTAACTGCCTGTTCAGTGGCAGAACGACAGATTTGTACCTTGTTAGCTCGGGGATTTGAACTTGCAACCTTCTGGTTACTAGTCCAATAGCTCTAACCACTAGGCTACCCTGCCATTATGATATGTTTCTACTATATATAGCACAGGCAGCTTCTAACTGCACAGTGGAGGTCATAGTACGGCACACGCATCCACAAACAATGGGAAATGTCCTATTGGCCTAAGGCCGTTGAGACTAAAGGTTAGGTTCCACTGTAATTCATCTCTTTAAAATCTGGAGGTAGGGGAGAATATTCTCCAGGAGCCATTTTGATTTCACCTTCAGCTGTCATGTAGGCAGAGCTATGATTTATGTCAGAGCCGGAGCTACATAAGACACAATGTCAACGAAAGGGAACCGAAGCATGAGGAATAGGTGACGCCTGTCATGGGCTATTCAAAAAAAGGGGATTGATAACAGGTCCTGCACATAAAACAATAAAAGAAGGAATTGCAATTGTGACACGTTACAGATGTTAAAATGGTGCATCTTGTGTTGACAGCGCAAATATGAAGCCAATGCCTCACTGCCCCACGAGATAGCAGTGCAATGTTCAAACTGCATGTCTACAATTACAGGATAAAGAACTGAAATCCATGACATGTGGAGAATAGGGATCCTGTAATGCAAATGTAATCCCCCTGTTTAGCCCAATCCTTTTTTTTTTTTACCTTCCACGGTATTAAAAGCTTACTTGATATGTCTTGATAATAATCAATGGAGTTATAGCTGAGCAAAAAGTCGCTGAATGTGCCTCATACCCTTTGTCAGTTATGTGGCCGTTCATCTTAAATGCACGGCAGAGGACAATACAGCTGTGGCAAATGCTCCAATCCACTTACTCACAGATCATACAGCGCCTATGGTCGTAACACTGTTGTGTTACGTAACACTGGGTTGTTAATTGAGAACTTTTATGGACACATAACATCGTAGCCAAATACACAAAAATAGCCATTAGGAGGCAATAAATGTGGACAGAGCAAAACCAGAATGGCAACAAAAAAGTGCAATAAGCCAAAACATAATAACCAAAAATTGTTTCTAATGCCAGTCAAAGCAAATTCACTTTAGTCTTCGCAAACAAAGTTTGCAACTCAGGTGTTGGGAGATGAGAAAATGAAGGAAAGCCACAATATCCGTCTGCTCCACATCAAACTGCCGACGTATCTACAAATAACCATGGCTGCTCCTCCACAACAAGGAGAAATCCATACGGCTATATAGTCTCTAATATAATTGCTCTGTTCCAATCTATAAATACTGTAGCTAATGCCTTGGGGTGTTTTAAAGAAAAGCAGTGAACAGGACTAGTTACCGTAACGTCAATCACAGTTCTATTTTAAACATGACAATGTTAGATCTAAAATTGTGTGACAAGTTGGGTATGCAACCTGGATATTACATTCGACTGACAACTGCATTAGCCCACTGAGCTAAAGCCTAGGCATTAGCTATCAGAGTTAACATGTTTTGGACATGGTTATTCATCACATCAAATGAGCGTAGTTGACCAAACCACCTCTGCCACAGCAATGATTCAGATTTGAAATATGGCAAGGCCATTTGGGACAACGTCAATTGTTAGCCTACGGTGTAAGCTATTGAAATCAATTCATAGAGAATAGGGTCACATGATTTCAATTACGCATATGTTTGCCAATAATGAATAAGCAATGCATAATGGATATCTCATGGCAGCATTATTACATGATACAACTCACTATCCTTCCCAACAATGCACAGAGGACCTGCGATGTTACATAACGCATTGTTATATCAGTGAGTCAACATTATCGGGATCAAACCATCCTCCCAGCTGAGAGGTACATAACACACTTCAGTTCACAGGGCGCCCCAAAATCCTGGCAATAATGTAGCACTCTATTACACTGTAATTGTGTCAGAGGCTGAGTCTCTCTCCCACTTCGCTGTCTTTCAGCATCATCACCACCACCAGTATGAAGGTTTAGTGCAACAGATGGTTCTTCCTGCACGTTATTTCCTACATCTCACTCCTGCCATTTTGAGAAAGCACAATCAACAGCAGTAGACAGGTTGTATTGCTAGGCCTGGTGGCAAGTGCTAGCCTGGAAATCCACACTGAATTCAGCTTCATGTTAGAGTGATCCAGTCAGGATTTGAAGGTTAGGAGAGCCCTGGCTATATTCAGAATGCTATAACTGGCATCAAGACCCATAGAGGGGCTATGCTATGTTATTCCTTCTACAAAACAGGATAGGACACATCTCACACTGCAAGCAAGAAATATGAACTAATAGACTGCTGTGGGGAGTGCTTTCTGTGGTCAGAGTTCTGTGCTGCCATCTGAGAGCCCAAGAGTGGCTATACTATGCTATGATCCATCTTCTGCAAAACCAGGACACGGCTCATATTGAAAGCAGGAAATATGAGCTTATAGACCGTATCCTAACCCACGCTTTCGCTCCCTTCTCCAGCTCCTGACAAGTCTCATTTGACCTGATTAAGAGGGGAATAGATAACACTGTCATTCCCCTCTCAGCTAATGCATAGCCCTGACCAGCAACTTTGGTCCCAGAGTATCCATGACTGTATGCTTTTTCATTGCTACTCATAAATCAATAACTTCGGTCGAATTGCCAGAATTGATTTTCCCATTGGTTCTGCAGGCCGAGCCCAACCAAGTGATTCATAGACACTCTTTTCATAATCAGAATTTAATTTGCAATTATGTGCAAGTCGCAACCGGTGACACACTGACTAATGCAAGGGGGACATACAGGTAGCTTTAAGTGATAGAGGACGCAGACATGGGTCGTTACTCCATACATCATAGTAATCTGCACTCATCTCTACTAAAAAAGGACCCAATTCATCACCAGAACTGTAGATGATCATCCTTCCGTTCGTACGGAAAGACAAAGCACAGTCTATATGTCCAATATATGCACTAGACTATTATCAATAACGTTGTGGTTTTTTTTTTAGATGAGCATTATCACTGTTCAATATCAATGTGCTGTTGAGAATCTCCCAATTATGTGTGTGTGAGTAATTTGATTAATTATTATGAATGTCTTTCCTGCACTATGTATTCAAAATTGAAATATGACAAGTTGAATCAAATTAAATTGATACAAATGAAATGCTACTTTTGTGTATAGAAGTGAATCTGTAGAAAAACGAATGGCTTGCATTACCTAATGTCACTTTCCCTTTAAGAGAGAACCAATCACAATTTCCCTCACACTCTCACTGCAATAATAAATACTATTTTTGGCAAGTAGCGTTTTAATTTTTGATTGTTCTTTGAGGATGCAAGAGGGAACATGAAGACAATCAAGACCAAAGTGAAGGATGGACCCCTGAGGTTATATCCAATGTTCAGCTGAAATATTTTCAAGAACTCCTCAGCATGCAACAAAATGTCATGCAGGAATCCTTGAAACTGTCAAATTACTTCAAAAGTATGTTAAAATAACCACAACTTTCTTCTAGAAATGCTTCCCACGTATAGATGGAAAATGCTAAGCTGGGTGGCGCTAGGATTTTGAAGTGGTATCCTTTGAAAGTTACTGCTTGCTAAACAAGTTTATAAGGGTTCCCACTGGGATGAATAGTGAATAGGTTTGGAGAGAAAAAAAATGCCAGCCTTGACAGAATCAGATCAATACATCACAAATGAGAGAGTAGCCAGGAACAGCTCACAGTCACATTATGCTCTGAATTATCATACTGGAAGGGGTGCAGTTTGAGCATGGAAAGTAGACATAAATGGGCTGAAGTTGAAAGGCAATTGTAGCATTCATGGTGGTTGTGTACATCAGAAAAGCTGGATGATTTCAAGGTCGACCAGCTATGACACCGGAGACTGCTGAGGGGTGGACGGCTCATAGTAATGGCTGGGATGGAATCAATGGAATGGTATCAAGCACATGGAAACCATGGAAAACCATGTGTTTGATGAGTTTGATTACCATTCCATTTGATCTGTTCCAGCCATTACCATGAGCATGTCCTCCCCAATTAAGCTGCCACCAACCTCCTGTGACTATGATACTGTATATAGTATGGATTTATGTACAACAACTTGTACAAAAGCAAGTGTTGTCTTTGCCCTTATCATGATTCCAATACATTCCATGTCCCTTTTGATTAGCTGAGGGGATTATTTAAGTGTGAAACACTATCTGGAAACAAATTGATCCTTGCTTTTTCCTTGCGGTTTTAGAAACCTTAACACTTAAACTTAATTATCATCCAAACATAACTTTATAAATACAGAAGATACACTTACTGTTTGCAGTTTTACAGACGTCCACGGGCGCTTTTTTGTGTAACACAGCAACACGAGCCAACTTATGTTCCCACCTAAGTTCCCATTAGCTGACATTATTGATGTCAGGTAAATGTTCAATGCAAAATACCGCCGTGGGATTCAATTAAAATGGCGCACAGTAAGTTGATCTTTTGCATATGTAAAATGATTTATCTGTGATATGAGAGTCTCAGATGGCCACCACCCAGCTACAGCGTTGTGTGGTAGTTCCATTGGTTACAGTTAAGGGGATGTCAAGTACACACAACTGATAAAAAGGTCCATCAAAGGGACTTGAGTCCAACACATAGATATAGATAGAGGACTCTACTGCCCAAAAAGCCTGTTTTATCAGCGCCATTGAAGACTTTCCCCATGTTGAAGTAGTCGCCTGGGTGGAACTTCTTTTTGGGTTAAGGAAGGATAACGTAATTCCCTCCAGGTCGTCAGGAGGGATCAGCCAATGAATTATACTCATAACAAAACATTTCATAAGTGCAAGTGGCAGTAAATCACCAACCTTGGTTTTTATACCTGTTCAAACAACACACTCCAGGTGGCAGTATGTACACTTTTAGTTTGTTTACCAAGTCAGAGAAGTAGTAGAAAAATCAAATGGACTACTTCAAAATGGGGATGGTCTCAATTGCGCTGACCATGCTCTCACAGACGCCGTAATAGGACAGATACAATGTTGCGTTGGTCCCCCTCAGATTTGTGCTGTTTAAAAATATGTATCATATATACATTTGTTGTTATTGTTTCTCTGTAATACAACTAGCCACCGAGCAATTTTAGGAAGTTGGCAATAGCTAGCTCAGATATGTTCCCAATCTCCCAACCTGCGCTAGTTACCAAGAAGCCATTTCAGGCTATCAGTCAAGTTAGAGTAGCTAGCTTGTCTAACTATCTTAGCTGGCATGCCTGCTGGCAAGATTGGTAGACTTTAGAAAAGCAAGCAATTACTAAATGTACTGAATAAGACTCACATTCCTTTCAATCTTTTTCCCAGATTTGAGCAGAAATACAGAGAAGCATATTTAGTTTCTTTAAAAACATAACCACCAGTCAGGAGGACACATACAGCTCAAGAGATATGCTTATGTAACGAAGACACAGGGAGTCAGGAAGCAAGTACAGTTGGTGAGTTTAATAACAAGGAACATGAAGATATACAAAACAATATAAGCGTACTGGACATGAAAACAAAACCAATACCGCTTGAAGACTGAGGCTTCTGAGGGCTAAATCAAGGGGAATGAAATCAAAATCAAATTCAAATCAAATGTTATTTGTTAGACGCGCTGAATATTTGATTTGAAAAATATAACAGGTAGTCCTTACGATAAAATGCTTATTTACAAGTCCTTAACATACAATGTAGTTCAAGAAATAGAGTTAAGAAAATATTCACTAAATAAACTAAAATTAAAATTAAAATCAAATCAAATCGAATCAAAAATGAACACAAGAAAGTTACATAACAATAATGAGGCTATATACAGGTGGCACTAGTACCGAGTCAATGTGCGGGGGAACAGGTTAATTGAGGTCATCTGTAGAGTGACTATGCATAGATAATAAAGAGCAAGTAGAAGCAGTGTAAAAACAAAGGGGGGGGGGAATCAATGTAAATAGTCCATTTGGTCATTTGATTAATTGCTCAGCAGTCATATGGCTTGGGGATAGAAGCTATTAAGGAGCCTTTTGGACCTAGACTTGGTGCTCCGGTACTGCTTGCCGTGCGCTAGCAGAGAGAACACTCTATGACCTGGGTGACTGGAGTCTTTGACACTTTTTTGGCCATTCCTCTGACACCGCTTAGGATATAGGTCCTGGATGGCAGGAGGCTTGGCCCCAGCAATGAACTGGGCCGTGCACACTACCCTCTGTAGCGCCTTACGGTCAGATGCCTAGGAGTTGCCATAGCAGGCGGTGATGCGACCAATCAGGATGTTCTTGATGGTACAGCTGTAGAACTTTTTGAGGATCTAGGGACCCATGCCGAATCTTTTCAGTCTCCTGAGGGGGAAAGGGTGTTGTTGTGCCCTCTTCACAACTGTCTTGGTGTGTTTGGAACATGTTAGTTAATTGGTGATATGGACACCAAGGAACTTGAAACTCTCGACCCTGTCTTAGCCTCCAGTATTTATGCTGCAATAGTTTATGTGTCGGGGGGCTAGGGTCAGTTTGTTATATCTGGAGTACTTCTCCTGTCCTATTCGGTGTCCTGTGTGAATTTAAGTGTGCTCTCTCTAATTCTCTCTTTCTCTCTCTCTCTCGGAGGACCTGAGCCCTAGGACCATGCCTCAGGACTACCTGACATGACGACTCCTTGCTGTCCCCAGTCCACCTGGCCGTGCTGCTGCTCCAGTTTCAACTGTTCTGCCTTATTATTATTGGACCATGCTGGTCATTTATGAACATTTGAACATCTTGGCCATGTTCTGTTATAATCTCCACCCGGCACAGCCAGAAGAGGACTGGCCACCCCACACAGCCTGGTTCCTCTCTAGGTTTCTTCCTAGGTTTTGGCCTTTCTAGGGAGTTTTTCCTAGCCACCCTGCTTCTACACCTGCATTGCTTGCTGTTTGGGGTTTTAGGCTGGGTTTCTGTACAGCACTTTGAGATATCAGCTGATGTACAAAGGGCTATATGAATAAATTTGATTTGATATGATTTGACCCGCTCCACTACACCCACTTTGATATTAATGGGGGCCTGTTCTGCCCCCCATTTTCTATTGTCCATGATCAGCTCCTTTGTCGTGATCACATTGAGGGAGAGGTTGTTGTCCTGGTACCACACTGCCAGGTCTCTGACCTCCTCCCTATAGGCTGTTTCATCGGTGTCGGTGATCAGACCCACTTTTGTGTCGTCAGCAAACTTAATGATGGTGTTGGAGTCGTGCTTGGCCACGCAGTGTTGGGTGAACAGGGAGTACAGGAGGGGACTAAGCACGCACCCCTGATGGGCCCCAGTGTTGAGGATCAGCGTGGCAGATGTGTTGTTGCCTATCCTTACCACCTGGGGCCTGCCCATTAGGAAGTCCAGGATCCAGTTGCAGAGGGAGGTGTTTAGTCCCAGGGTCCTTAGCTTAGTGATGGGCTTTGAGGGCACTATGGTGTTGAAGACTGAGCTGGAGTCAACGAACAGCATTCTCACATAGGTGTTCCTGTGTGGAGTGCGATTGAGATTGGGTCATCAGTGGATCTGTTGGGGTGGTTTGCAAATTGGAGTGGGTCTAGGGTTTCCGGCATGATGGTGTTGATTTGAGCCATGACCAGCCTTTCAAAGCACTATGGGGCGGTAATCATTTAGGCAGGTTAACTTCGCTTTTGTGGGCACAGGGAGTATGGTGGTCTGTTTGAAACATGTAGGTATTAGAGACTCGGTCAGGGAGAGTTTTAAAATGTCCGCACATGCTTTGAGTGCACGTCCTGGTATTCCATATCAAAGGTAATGATGAAGTCCAGTTGTGCATAATGACGGGGAGCAGGTGCGCATAATGTGGGTTGCCAGGTCTGTAGACCATCGGCGTCGAGAAAAATAAACATTAAATTAAGCATAATGATTGCAGGAAAAAGCTACGCAGGTGTTTAAAAAATGCTAAATTCTCCAATTTACTGACATGGGACCTAGCCCCCGTGATTTTTGGGGTGTGGTGAACATATTACCGCCACACCAACAGTCATGATCACAGTCAAATTCCATGTTACCTCCGAGTCACAGTGATATCACCCTGGACATGCATTGGGAGTACACTGCGCTCTATTGTCCCTCTAACCACTCTGATGTCAATGGAAATGCTATCGAAAATCCCATCAAGCACTTATCATCAAAACAGTATAATGATTTTAAAGCTCACTTCACTGTAATGATAAGTTTCAACAACAGGTTGAAACTGAGAGGAAAACATGGTAATTGTGGACGCTGTTTCAAAGCTAAACACGACAAAATGGACAGCACTTTCTAAGGTGATGATTAATTCAAAACACCCATATGCGTATTAGAGCTTATGCATATGCATAGGCCTAAATATGAGCACAAGCCCGATAATAATTGTATTTTTTATAATGATTGCACTGTTATACAATACCTAGCCTAATAGCCTATCAGTTATTTTTTTTACTACATAGATTTAAGTTTTTGGTACATAATTGGTCTAGCCTGTACTCTAACATGAAACAAAATCTAGTAATCGCCTTTGAGTACGGATTGTATTATTATGCATACTGGATGGACTGGTTAGCTTATGCTATGCTCCAAACTTTCTATCCATGAGTCTGGCAGAGAATATATAGGCCTAGGCGATGCTGTTGGTTCATTGATTGGCAGGGTGTAATGGGTGCGTGTCGGTGGCAGGGAAGTCAGGTGCAGGAAAATGAACTTGGTTTAAACGGAGTCATTTAATAAGTGCTCATTAAACTCAAAAAAACAAAATATACAAAAAGAATATAAGTGGGTACAAAACCCGTCGCACACCGACACATGACTTGCACATAACATACAATAAAACAATCTCCGACAAGGACATGTAATTGATGGGATTGGAACCAGGTGTGAAGGAAGACAAGACAAAACCAATGGAAAATGAAAAATGGATCAGTGATGGCTAGAAGGTTGGTGACATCGACCGCAGAACACCGCCCAAACAAGGAGAGGGACCGACTTCGGCGGAATTCGTGACACAGGGTGAGTTCCAGAGTTAGTGCATTTGTATCTGATTTTGAATAGCCTAGTAAAAGGGATTTAAAAAGAGATTTAAAAAGAGAAATAATAATAGGCTGACACTACGTTTACCGTCTCCTCTTCTCTCTCCTTCATTCCTTTCTCGAGTTTGCAGAGAGAGGGGATGTCAACAGTTGAATGAAATTCGTTTCGTTGTGATCAACGATCAAATTCGTTTCGAAGGATCAAAATGTACAGAATGGTTACCTGGAGGAAAATATGGAGGGTCCTGCTTTTTCAATTTCAGTAAAGGGGAGGGTTTAGTATTTTTAAAATTAGTCCAGGGGAGGGTCATTTGTAATTTGTAATTTATGAACTGTCAATGAGTTGATTTTACTGTATATTGGCCTATATATTACATGTTGATGTGCCAGATGCCGACCCTCATCTCTGATTCTCCGCCAGGCGCGCAATATTAATTGTGCCTATAGGCTATTTAGTGTGGTCTCAATCAAATTATCCATAACCGATATGCTATGAAGTGCATGCTCAGAGAAGCAGAACAAAGTTATAGTTCTAAGATAGCTGCTTGGATGGTGTAAATAAAACTAGGCTGCATTACACACCGCAATGGATATTCCAATGCTGAGCCCCGGCCTGCTCTGCTCTTGCTGATCCCAAATTGTGTGTGCTGTTTAACCAATGGCGGTGCTGTGAAGGGCTACTATAACGATGTACACTGAGAGTCAGGAAGCAAGTTCAGGGAGTGAATACATTTTAATGAATCAACAAAACAAGAAACACAAACAGCTCACGGACATGAAACAGCAACAGGAACAATGACGACTGGGGAAGAAACCAAAGGGAGTGACATATAAAGGGCCGGCCATCAAGGAGGGGATGGAGTAGAGGTGAGTGTCATTTATCCGCAAATGCGCGTAACGCTGGTGACAGACGAGCGGCCTGGTGACCTAGAGGCCGGAGAGGGAGAGCACAAGTGACAGCTACGGTGGCAGTTCAGGAGGAAAGTCAAATGTTTCTTCAGATGTTTTAGGGGGTTGATTAAGCCTAGTCCAAAAAATATTGTGTGCGTTCTAGCCTATAGCCTACGTTCTGAGAAGGAGAGTGCGAAGATGAGAAGGATGACCGGAGTTCAACTTTGATAGCTTGCTACTATTATAACTTATTTTTATTAAAAACAATATGTTTCCTGCCCATTATGTATTCATCAGAGTTTTTGACCTCACAATACGCCTTATTCAACTAACTTACATTGTGGTGCTGAAACTTGAAGCAGCAGCCGCGGCACAATCAATTGGAAAGGGACAGCTCTAGTAGGCAAATTAAATTAAAGAGTCGTGATTTGAATTAGACTTTACTAACAACAAAAGGGCTTTGTTTTGGAGCGTGACCCCATTGTTTTGTTTCTTTGACATTCAGAGGTTACTTTGCTTGGGAAGTATTCTAACTGTCACTATCAATTGATTAAGCTATTCACTTTCTGTACAATAGATGACGGTTAAAGCCAGACAGCTTTTAGGGAAACACTTGTGACCTTCTCTCCTTGGGTTAAGCCATGGAAGAAGAATAGCCAGAAGTTAATTAAAGCTTACATTTCTCTGTGTTGGTAGTGGTAGTGGTAGTGTCTGGGGTGGAAAAGTAGGCCTAACTAATGAAAGTACCACGGTCAGATTCCTAATGATGTGAATTATTTGCAAACAGGGCCAGTTTCTTTTCAAACAAGACACACTGATTTGGCGTTGGAGATATATGATAAGATGAACACACATAGGCCTATTGTCTCTGTCCATTCTTAGCCTGTCATGTCTGTTATTTGTGTGGTATTAAAAAAGCTCCCGCTAATATGTAGAATTATGTAGAATTGCATGAAATGTTTATAAAAGGCAAAACAATTATTGGACCTGCAAATACGATGATAGATTCATGCAACGCTTTTTCTATAAATATATCTTTACACCCCTACTCTAGTGCCCGGTTGTCTGCAAACCCACAACCTTCTGGCTCCCAGCCCTGTGTGCTACCACAATTCCAATAAGTGAGGGTAAAGGTTGGACATGTTCTCTGCTATCCACTTTGTTTGAATTATTATTTTGAGTAAAGGGGGAGGTCACTTTTTACTTTTATTGTTGTGTTTCGGGACAGTTTAGGGCAAATATATTTTGCTGAAGGGAGGTCCATCCATTTTCATTTCAGAGAGGTCTGATTTTCTCCATGCAACCCGTTTCATGAATAACGTTCACTCCCTAACATGTTACTATCGATGTTCCCGCACAGATTTCACTTGGTTTCCCAAATGAAGCACTGGGAAGCTGCAGGAACAGGGTTGGAGAGCCCACGGCATACAGAATGTAGGAGGATTATATCCCCTGTCGCACAGCGTGAGGCAGCATGCTCCTCAAACAGTGGTTAATGCGTGGAGTGAAATAAGTCTATTTATAAACCCAGACATTTATATATGCAATCCCATGTGAAAGCAGAGTTTTGATGAATTGCCACTAAAAGGAGGACCCCAGCTGCTACAATATTTGTTTCTCAGCTGCTAATATTAAGCATGTGCTCCGGAATAAAGCCGTAGCCTACCCAGCATGATTGAAAAACTAACTGCGGGAAAGCGGCCTCCATTAGCTATTGGAGTGCCTACGGATTACATTCATCCCCCCCCTGCCTCTGTTCCTGCCCATTTGATAATGGGGTATTCTAAATCGAAACAACTTTCACATTACTAGAGATTAAATTGAGAATAGTCAGATGGGTGAAAATATGATCACTTGATGAGAGTACAGAGTGTGCAGCCTGAGGCAAGGGACAGAACGCAAGCTTTTTTTCTGCGACTCCCTCAAATCATCAATATCCTATAGTCACATCATGCATCCCATATATGTATTGATTTCTAAGACATTCTAAGGTTTGTATCATTCACAACTACAGTTGCCAAATAACTCTAAATGTAGTGTATAGGACCTGTTTCAAAGGATCTCTTTTACGCTCAATGTAGCCACTTCCTATGTGCACTCGCTACGGAATAGGAAAAATATCATTCACATTTTATTTCAATTACCATGACACGGGCGCTCATTTGCATGACAATAACCGATTAACAAAATGCCATGACTGCCACAGGCCTGCATCCGGTCTCCATGTGTAGGAGCAAACCAAACAACCATGTCTCTCATCTCAACTTGGCATCCTGATGTCCCAAGCCAAAAAAAAAGCCTGATGGCTGGCCACACTCTTCCTTTGATCAACTCCAAATAGTCAATGGCCTCGGATCAGCCTTGACAGTATACTGCCACCTGGGGGTGTGGAGTGAGCTCGTGATGTCTAAACTAAATGCAACATACACTATATATCACAGACTGATACTATGTAAATGATTTACACTTTCTAGAAAGCTGATATGCTTTCACACCGTGCTATTTTCATATTGACTCTTTACAAATAAACATAGTTGACTTACAGTAAAAACCAAAAATGTTATATGAGTCAGAAATATGTACTGAAAAGAAACCTTTCTTTTCATCCTACATTTTCTCAGGTGTGAAAGCACAGGTGAGATTTATGTGGAGCAAAACCTAAGAAATCTGCACGGTTCCTTGGTGACAACCTCTGTGGTGTGTGCTGGGACCCCGAGGGGACTTCAGAATCTGCTGGAGGCTGCAATGTATTTCTTCTTTGAAAAGCACCTTGGGGATCATCTGTTCACTTTCTCAGGCTGCTGTGGCACATGCTTTATTAACTCCAAAGTACACGTGCTATTTCAACTGTTCTGGCTCTGTGCTCTCCGACACCACGTGGCAGTTCTTTCTTTTGTTCCTTTGTTAAACCTTTATATAGTACATACAAAATATTAGTGTGTTAATTTCCTCTAACAAAGAATGAGAAACATGTTGATTAGTGTGATTGCATTTGTCTCTTTGAATATACTGCGTAATTATTCCCTTAATGGCTGTTTTGTGTAAATACAGTATGTTAAGATAATAAAGTCCCTTACTGTCCCTTACTGTGACTGAATGAAATATTGACTGCCTGTGCATTCATCCATCCACATGTTCACCACGACACCCTGGTGAGTTTAAACGTTGCTTGGCAGCAAGTGCCACAGGCATGCCGTGTAGGTCATGTGTCTTTCAACCGCTGCCTTGCCAAACGGCAAAGCACCGGGGCCTAGTGCTCAGCTTCGGACGTGCCAGGTCCTGCTGTGCCAATCTTTTCCCGACCAAGCTGCAAGCTGACGAGGTGTGCCATCAATCAGACATCTGGCATTGCGATGTTTGTATGTGTCTGCCCTCGTCTCACACCACCCCAGTGTAACACAAGGACACAGACTTTGTTATTAAAACACTACAGCTGTCAGCCCTCCTAGTTCTGTTGTCTAGAGAAAAAAGGTAGTTCTGTCATGTGGTTTGCATATTTGAAAGGTGGCATACAGTTGACTGTGCCACATACCACAATGTATCTGGGTGGTTATCAGGAAAGAAAATGAGAAGACAAAAACCCAGAACATTTTATAGTTTTGAGAAGCAGTAAAGGCTGCCATTGCTTACTTTTCAGAGGGGTAACATCACAGTCTAATTTAATGATTACGATGTACTTTACTGACAATAATGCAATGTGGTTCCTTGTTAATGTACAATTGTACAGATACATGTGAATATCTACTTCTTTTTCTTACACTTTAATAGATGATGTCCTATCCATCTATCTATCTACACACACACACACTACTGGTCAAATGATTTTGAACACCTACTCATCCAAGGGTTTTTCTCTATTTTAAATATTTTCTACATTGTAGAATAACAGTGAAGACATCAAAACTATGAAATAACCCATATGGAGTCATTTAGTAAGCAAAAAAGTTTTAAACAAATCTAAATATATTTTAGATATATTTTAAATATATTTTAGATTATATATTATATATTATATTTGAGATTCTTAAAAGTGGCCACCCTTTCAACCAGCTTCACCTGGAATGGTTTTCCAACAGTCTTGAAGGAGTTCCCACATATTCTGAGCACTTGTTGGCTGCTTTTCCTTCAATTTGTGGTCCGACTCATCCAAAACCATCTGAATTTGTTTGAGGTCGGGTGATTGTGTATGCCACGTCATCTGATGCAGCACTCCATCACTATCCTTCTTGGTAAAAATAGTCCTTAGACAGCCTGGATGTGTGTTGGGTCATTGTCCTCATTAAAAACAAATGATAGTCCCACTAAGCCCAAACCAGATGGGATGGCGTATCACTGCAGAATGCTGTGGTAGCCATGCTGGTTAAGTGTGCCTAGAATTCTAAATAACGTGAAAGTGTCACCAGCAAACACCCCCACACCATAACACTTCCTCCTCCATGCTTTACAGTGGGAAATATACATAAGGAGATCATCCGTTCACCCACACCGCAGGCTGCAATTTCTGAGGCTGGTAACTCTAATGAACTTATCCTCTGCAGCAGAGGTAACTCTGGGTCTTCCATTCCTACTTAAAGTCAGTTTCATCACATCACTTGATGGTGTTTGCGAAAGCCCTTGAAGAAACTTTCTAAGTTCTTCAAATTTTCCATATTGACTGTTATGAAAGTAATGATGGATCGTCGTTTCTCTTTGCTTATTTGAGCTGTTCATTCCATAATATGGACTTGGTTTTTTACCAAATAGGGATATCTTCTGTATACTCCCACTACCTTGTCAAAACACAACTGATTGGCTAAAATGCAGTAAGAAGGAAAGAAATTCCACAAATTAACCTTTAACAAGGCATTCCTGTTAATTGAAATGCATTCCAGATGACTACCTCATGACCCTGGTTGAGAGAATGCCAAGAGTGTGCAAAGCTGTCATCGAGGTAAAGGGTGGCTATTTGAAGAATCTCAAATATAAAATATTTCCATGTGTGTTATTTCATAGTTTTGATGTCTTCACTACTATTTTACAACGTAGAAAATAGTAAAAACAAAGAAAAACCTTTGAATGAGAGGGTGTTCTAAGGGGGTAAATCATCTTTAATATTGCAAATAGATTGTGGCTTCCATCAATGTAATTGTCTGCATCATTTCCAATCCCCCATGTTTTTTACACACAAAAAAAGAAAAGATTCCTGATGTTGCAGTATGAATCTTACAAATGTGATTATGATGCTTTCTATAAACGATTTAAGATGCAATCATGCAATGTTACATTTGAGTATGAACACAACACAGAAACCTTCAGAATCTAGGTTCAATGTAGTGCTAGCTCTAAATGTGCAGTGTCTAATATTTTGCATTTAAACCTGCATGGTCAGGCATATCATTACTCAAATGAATGTTGTGTCTGTCGAGGAGATTGAGGGATTGCACTGTGCCTGTACAGCACAAGAACAGCAGGGACACAACACCAGCTCTAGGATATGGTACGTTGAAGGCATTTTGTTTTGGATTTAATTGGGCTACAAAAAAGGTTTTTGGGCAACATTTTACATGGCAACTGTCGCTGTCAAAATACGGACAGTTCTAAGACCTTCTGTAACTGGTGGTGACACCGCGGTTTTGTCAAAGTGGATTTGACCGGGGAAGTGAACCAGCTATGTCAAACATATAACAGTCTATCCTCCATGTTACAAACCCGTGTCAAATGCACACACCGTCCTACATATAATGCAGTGGCTTGTCCAACGAAAGTTCCACACATTTGCACTTTCATTACAAGGCCTGTCATCGTGGTCTCATTTTCTCTCATTCCCTCATCCTTCCTTGGCCTGGTGACAGATTTCAACTACAGACTGTGTCGCTGGTCCAGAGCAAAGGGTCTAGAGAGCCAGCATAAGCTTGAGCAGCCCTCTGCTGCTGCTGCAGTTAAGCCAGCCAGCCAGCCAGACAGACGGATGGCTGGGTAATCTGTGCCCAATACAGTCTGCCCAGCAGAGAAGAAGGAAATCCAAAACAATGATGCTGTATTTCACCCAACTGATTTGGCTTATGAACAGTAGCTGTGCGTGGGTAAAATCACTGGGCAAGCCAAGCCAGGAAAAAAAAGACAAAGTGTTGTGATAATTGCGTTGTTTGCTCTAAAACCTGTTAGTTCATATGCCTTGACACTGTAATATGTAGGCCTGAGGCCAAGACAATAAGAAGACACAGCGACAAAATAAATTCAAACGCAACCACGGAGAGATAACGCAATCTCTAAGAAAACATGCCCTTGCCTCCACTATCCCAGCAACATTTCAACCTAATTTAATCACCTATGCTTAGTCTAATACAGTGACAACTAAAATATTCCAAAAACGATTTAGTCCAATCAACTTAAGCTAAATAGTATGTGGCTGTCCATGTTTCTGATTTCTATGTGTGTGTTTGCATGCAAATAGAAAAAAAAACATGTTGACTCACCTTAATTGTTGAGAAACATCAATACCATCCTCCTATTTGATGCTGCCTAAATGGTTTATGAGTCTGTCATGATAAAGTACACACTTTTAGTTTTTGTTGTCCTAGGCTACTAGCTAAAATGACAGGCCAGCTAGTTAACATTAGCCTACCAGAACTGGCTACATATTGAACTTCCATCCTTTCAGGCCAGGGGCACAATATATGATTTATGATTGGATCAGAATCGCCTTTATAATCATTGGCCGAAATGGAGAATTAAGTAAAACTACAATTCCAAATCCCGATCCCCATCCATGGCTAATTTATGAAGGCAGCCAAGTCCATGCTGGGTTCCCTTGTATTCAATGCTACGGGTGGCAAAAATATAATATTATTTTTGGCCAGACAGCATCAGATAGATGGGCTACCCATACACGGACAGAGGGGCGCTGTTTTGCTCACTCAGATGCTTTCTCTGCTCTTGCGAATTATAGGAAAATGATGAAGCACAGAGACGAAAGACACATTATTTGATATGTTTAAAAAAATACATATACTGGGGAATTTCCCTTAGTATCCATGAATACACGCCACTGCTTATAAAATCCACCTCAGAGCTTCAGTTGATCAGGATTGGGTTGTTTTCTCACAGAAATGAATTGGAGTGATGTACGAGGGACATTGTGCGCAGTTCTGTATGAGAGAACAAATGTTCACTACTCCTCAGTTTTGAAGTGGCATTCTGTGCTTTTCTTTAGTCATTTTGATGATGAAGGGTCAAGGTAGTAGTGCAGGACTCGCAAAATAAACTCCACAGTCCTTCTGGATAGCCTGTCGTATGTAGAAATCTCCAAAGGAATATCAGTTAGCTAAAACATGTATTTCCTACATTTCCCAGTTTGCAAAACGGAAAGCCATTAAGTGATGTATTGCAATTAATCTAAAGGTCTAACACATCTGATGTTGTGATCTCGTCCATGAGCTGAGACGTTCGTCTTCGTTGCAGATTTGACTCAGAATCCAAGATTTTGATGAGCAACCCCATGCTGTTCTTTTAACTTCTTCTTTATCTCCATATCTCAATGTCAAACAGTAGACTAGTGGTCTGACGTAAGATCTGGAGCCAGGGGGTGGGGGGGGTCAGAACAAACAGTAGACTAGTGGTCTGACGTAAGATCTGGAGCCAGGGGGTGGGGGGTCAGAACAAACAGTAGACTAGCGGTCTGACGTAAGATCTGGAGCCGGGGGGGGTCAGACCAAACAGTAGACTAGTAGTCTGACGTAAGATCTGGAGCTGGGGGATGTATGGTCAGAACAAACAGTAGACTAGTGGTCTGACGTAAGATCTGGAGCCGGGGGGTCAGGGGGGGTCTGACGTAAGATCAGAAAAAACAGTAGACTAGCGGGCTGATGTAAGATCTGGAGTCAGGGGGGGGGTCAGAACAAACAGTAGACTAGTGGTCTGACGTAAGATCTGGAGCCAGGGGGGGAGCCAGACCAAACAGTAGACTAGTGGTCTGATGATCTGGATGTAAGAGTCTGGAGCTGGAGCAGGGGGGTCAGAACAAACAGTAGACTGGAGTCAGGGGGGGTCAGAACAAACAGTAGACTCGTCTGGTCTGGACGTCAAGATCTGGAGATCTGGGGGGGGTCAGAACAAACAGTAGACTAGTGGTCTGACGTAAGATCTGGGGGGGGGTCAGAACAAACAGTAGACTAGTGGTCTGACGTAAGATCTGGGGTCAGAACAAACAGTAGACTAGTGGTCTGACGTAAGATCTGGAGCCAGGGGGTCAGAACAAACAGTAGACTAGTGGTCTGACGTAAGATCTGGAGCCAGGGGGTCAGAACAAACAGTAGGCTAGTGGTCTGACGTAAGATCTGGAGCCAGGGGGGGGGGTCAGAACAAACAGTAGACTAGTGGTCTGACGTAAGATCTGGAGCCAGGGGGGTCTGACGTCAGAACAAACAGTAGGCTGAATGGTCTGACGTGGTCTGAAGATCTGGAGCCAGGGGTGGTCTGACGTAAGATCTGGAGAAGAACAAACAGTAGACTAGTGGTCTGACGTAAGATCTGGAGCCAGGGGGGTCTGACGTAAGCAGAACAAACAGTAGACTAGTGGTCTGACGTAAGATCTGGAGCCAGGGGGTCAGAACAAACAGAAGACTAGTGGTCTGACGTAAGATCTGGAGCCAGGGGGGTCAGAACAAACAGTAGACTAGTGGTCTGACGTAAGATCTGGAGCCAGGGGGGTCTGACGTAAGATCTGGAGCCAGGGGGGGGTCAGAACAGACAGTAGACTAGCGGTCTGACGTAAGATCTGGAGCCGGGGGGGGGTCAGGGGGGGTCTGACGTAAGATCAGAACAAACAGTAGACTAGTGGTCTGACGTAAGATCTGGAGCCAGGGGGGGTCAGAACAAACAGTAGACTCGTGGTCTGACGTAAGATCCGGAGGCAGGGGGTCAGAACAAACAGTAGACTAGTGGTCTGACGTAAGATCTGGAGCCGGGGAGGGGGGGTCAGAACAAACAGTAGACTAGTGGTCTGACGTAAGATCTGGAGTCAGGGGGTCTGACGTCAGAACAAACAGTAGACTCGTGGTCTGACGTAAGATCCGGAGCCAGCCAGGGGGTCAGAACAAACAGTAGACTAGTGGTCTGACGTAAGATCTGGAGCCAGGGGGTCAGAACAAACAGTAGACTAGTGGTCTGACGTAAGATCTGGAGCCAGGGGGGTCAGAACAAACAGTAGACTAGCGGGCTGACATAAGATCTGGAGCCAGAGGGGGATCTGGGCCAGGGGGGGTCAGAACAAACAGTAGCCACAGTTGCATTCATGGACGTGAGAACTGAGGAAAGCATGCATGACGCAGGTCGTCATTGTAAATCAAGTCAAACCTATTTTGTCACAATACAACAAGTATAGACTTTACCGTGAAATGCTTACTTACAAGCCCTTAACCAGCAGTGCAGTTCAAGAAGAAAAAAATATTTACCAAGTAGACTAAAATAAAAAGTAACAATAAAAAGTAACACAATAAGAATAACAATAACAAGGCTTTATACAAGGGGCACCGGTACCGAGTCAGTGTGCGGGGGTACAGGCTAGTTGAGGTAATCTGTACATGTAGGTGGGGGCGAAGTGACTATCCATAGGTAGCACACAAATAGTGAGTAGCAGCAGTGTACGCAGGGGGGGGGGTTGTCAATGAAAATTGTCCGGTGGCGAGTTATGTGTTTGTTCAGCAGTCTAATGGCTTGGAGGTTGAAGCTGTTGAGGAGCCTCTTGGTCCTACCGCTTGCCGTGCGGTGACAAAGAAAACAGTCTATAACTTGGGTGACTGGAGTCTCTGACCATTTTATGGGCTTTCCTCTGACACCGCCTATTATATAGGTCCTGGATGGCAGGAAGCTTGGCCCCAGTGATGTACTGAGCCATTCGCACTACCCTCTGTAGCGCCTTACGATCAGATGCCGATGCAACAGAGGCGGTGATGCAACCAGTCAGGATGCTCTCAATGGTGCAGCTGTAGAACTTTTTGAGGTTCTGGGGGCCCATACCAAATCTTTTCAGTCTCCTGAGGGGGAAAAGGTTTTGTCGTGCCCTCTTCAAGACTGTGTTGGTATGTTTGGACCATGATGGTTTGTTGGTGATGTGAACACCAAGGATCTAGAAACTCTCGACCCGCTCCACTACAGGCCCGTCGATGTTAATGGGGGCCTGTTCGGCCCGCCTTCTCTTGTAGTCCACGATCAGCTCCTTTAATAAATAAACACAACTAAAAATGTGTTCTTAATTGATTTAATGAAGGTGTGGAAAAAATGCCTTTAAAGGATGTCTTGTCTTACACTCTAAGAAAAAAGCATTCCAAAAGGGTTTCCCTGTAGGAGAACAATTTTTGGATCCAGGTTAAGCCCTTTTTGGTTCCAGTTAGAACCCTTTTGTTTTACTTGGATCCAAAAGGATTCTACCTGGAACAAAAAAAAGCTGAAGAACCATTAAAGGTTCTACATTGAACACAGATATAAATGCAACATGTAAAGTACTGGTCCCATATTTCATGAGCTGAAATAAAAGATCACAGAAATGTTCCATACCTAGAAAAAGCTCAAGTCTCTCAAACGTTGTCCACAAATTTGTTTACATCCCTATTAGTGAGCATTTCTCCTCTGCCAAAATAATCCAATCACCTGGCAAGTGTGGCATATCAAGAAGCTGATTAAATAGCATGGTCATTACACAGGTGCACTTTGTGCTGGGGACAATAAAATGCCACTCTAAAATGTGCCGTTTTGTCACACAACATCATGCCACAGATGTCTCTAGTTTTGAGGGGGTGTGCAATTGGCATGCTGTCTGCAGGAATGTCCACCAGAGCTGTTGCCAGATAATTGAATGTTTATTTCTCTACCATTAGCCAGCTGCAATGTCACTTTAGAGAATTTAGCAGCATGTCCAACTAGGCTCACAACTGCATACCACAAGTATGGCATCGCGTGGGCGAGCAGTTTGCTGATGTCAACGATGTGAACTGAGTAAACCATGGTAGCAGTGGCATTATGGTATGAGCAGGCATAAGCTACGGCCAACAAATACAATTGCGATTTATCGATGGCAATTTGAATGCACAGAGATACCGTGACGAGATCCTGAGACCCATTGTCATGCCATTCATCCACCGCCATCAACCAATGTTCCAGCATGATAATGCACAGCCCCATGTCACAAGGATCTGTACGCAATTCCAGTTCTTCCATGGCCTGCATACACAACAAACATGTCACCCATTGAGCATGTTTGGGATGCTCTGGATCTACGTGTACGACAGCGGGTTCCAGTTCCAGCCAATATCCAGCAACTTCGCACAGTCATTGAAGAGGAGTGGGACAACATTGCACAGGCCACAATCAACAGCCTGATCAACTCTATGCCGAAGGAGATGTGTCGCGCTGCATGAGTCAAACGGTTTTCTGATCCAGGCCCCTCTCTCTTTTTTTAAGGGATTTGTGACTAACAGATGCACATCTGTAGTCCCAGTCATGTGAAATCCATAGATCAGGGCTCAATTAATTAATTTAATTTGACTGATATCCATATATGAACCATAACTCAGTATAATTGTAGAAATAGCTGCATGTGGCATTTATGTTTTTGTTCAGTGTACTGTAGATAGTAGACTCATAGAAGAAAAGGTGCTAACAGCCTGGATGTGGCGGAGTATTCTGGTCAAATCTGGCCCAATTTGACAGGACCACAGTGGAGATGGCTGCACCACTTCAAATTAATTAGCTGTCAGCCAATCAGTGATGGCACAGAGGGTTAACGGTTGTGGAATCCACATGGGACATGGTGTGCGCACCAAGAATAAACATCAAATAATTAATCTCTTTTACTGTCCACACACAGTCCGAACACCAGTGCTTGTGAATGCCAATAAACAGACACCCGAGACAGCATGGCGGTTGGTATTAAATACCGGATGCCATCAAATGCCATATTGCCCTTGAGCAAGACACTTAACCCCTGTAATTCATCCAGGGGCACAATACTTTGACTGACCCTGTACTCTAAACCCTCTAACCTCATTGTTTTATATGCATTTTTATTACTTGTATTTTTATTTAATCTTTATTTTTTTCAGGGGGTCAAACTGAGACCAAGGCATGTTTTACAGATGAGCCCTGAATGACATAAATTACAGAAAACACACCCATCAAAATATAAATACAAAATGCAAGGAGAAAGAAAAACATGGTCATAAGAAACAAATACATTCATCAGTAATAAGGTCCTCAATCAACTTTCTGAATTGCCCTAGAGGCACCAAAACATCAAATTCAAGAACATTTTGAAGAGTGTTCCACAAATAAGGTGCAATACAACTAAAAGATGATTTACCTAACTCCATAGTGAACAAAGGAATTTTCAGAGTTAACCATCCCGGAGACCGGGTGTGGAAACTAGTATGTCTAAAGTTTAGTAAAGACGTTAGGTACAATGGAACTTTTTGTGAAATGGCTTCATAAATGAAAACATAGCAATGACATCAAAGAAGGCCAACCAACCTTCTGTCAGAGTGACGAGTACAAACATTTTGGAGGCATTTGAATGACCCAAACCTCCGGTTCCATTTCCTGTGGACAATCATAAATTAATCTTCATCACAACTGCTCATAACAAAAGACACTGAGTGCAATTATTCTAGACAGCACGACACATCACATTTTTCACAGCGCCAGTTTATCCACCACAGTGAGGAAAGGATAATGTGAAATAATGTCTACTTCATCTTTGTATGTAAACAGGGCAACAAAGTATTTCCTACACCATGCTTCTGACTCACTCTGCGTGGGGAAAAACAAAGACACACTCAGATACAGCAAGCTATTTAATTAAAGAACACTGCATCTCTTTTGTTTCATTGGCAATGTTGTGGTTTATAGTGTATGAAAATGTACATGCCTATATAAAGTGTGTCACAGTCCAAGGCAGTTGAGTTCTGGTTTCTGGTTGGCTTTATGATGTTTGAGTGCAGCTTCTCCCAGTGATTCTGTACGAGAACTTATAACTCTATATACAGCTATACCAATGCAGACTGCCTCGAGGAGTCTCTAATGCTAGAGAATAACAGTACCATGGTCCTACCTCATGTCTAGCATCAGTGTGTTACCCAGTTGTGACCAGAGGCTTTGAGTGGAGAACAATATATTTTTGTTCGGAGTAAGAAAATGGTTCAATTCCAAAGGCTGGTAGAACAAGGAAGTAACAATATAGGTTAATAATTTATGTAGCCACAGCCCATTGAATATGGCTGCTGAACACTGGGAAAAAAAGTTAAATGTTTTTACGGTAATTTACTGGCAGCCAGCTATGTAAATTACTGTAAGAAAAAGGTACAATATTTTATAATCAATTTCAAATAAACTTTGGTTTAACAGAACATTACCATAGTTTATCTGGATTTTATGTTAACATGCCGTATCTTTTTTTATAGTAATTTACAGGCAACTGGCTGCCAGTAAGTTACCGTAAGAACAACAGGATTTTATTTTACAGTGTAGCTTAACCGAAGCGTAGATTATTATCACGTCATATTACACTTTGTTGACATTTGTATCATAATGACATGATTTCAGATATGCTAACGCACTCCAATGAATTGCTTTATTGAAATCAGTGACATTTTAATCAAAGCATCAAAATGAGAGGTATTACAGGATAGAAATCAATGATCACGAGTTGTGCTATTCCAATGCAAATGCATAGCACATGAGGATCATAGACTTGAGCCTAGATTACGTCAACAACCATTGCAAAGTTTCCTTCTTTAGAGTAGTTGGTCAAACGTTCAGCGGTAGTGCAGAGTTGAAGTACTAAACCGTGAGAACTTTGGAGTGGCAATGCAGGACGTAATGCAGACATTGCTATATCGCAGGGATGGGAAACTTTGATGGGGTGGGGGCCACAAAAAAATCTGATCTCATGAGGGGCCACCTTGTGTTTTCTACTTTTCTAACAAGTAAGTTGAAACCCCAACTAGATTCCTAAAGAAATTTGCCAATCCTTGCTATATACTATATGAATAATCAAAATGTAACACTGCTGACTGACCTTTCATACTGTTTGCAATTAAAACTCCTTTTTATCAGAAACAATGTACTCAATATACTGATATATACGTCATAACGCACAGGTCCATTTCAGTAACAAAAACTGTTAGGGACTGTCAAGTGTTTTACAATGTTATTAGAGTGCAGCTTTGACACGGGATCTCAACATTTTGTCCTTCTGAATTTTTAATACACACTCACCTCTCACCCCGGTAACATCATAAACAATGGCAGTAGAACTCCGCCATGACATAGACTATTTAACCTTCCTTAGCCCGGCCACCTGGCAAATAGTGAGATCTCTTTCCATGCCAACACCTGGGTCATTCCCGAATACCCATCTGCCCGATGGTTTCAGTTTTGGATGTTTTCTGCCACTAAGTACCCTTTCTCACCTTTGCCAGACTTCTGTATATCTGAAAGGTCTCACAGTTTCAGGTTGGGATGTTTTCCGTAAGTACCCTGGCCCTCATAGAGCCAAATTCTTCATTTCTGAAATGTGTTTCAGTGTCTCTGTTCAAGAACCCCACTTCACCAGATAACAACTGGGTTTTCTGCGATTTGAAACCATCCTCTACATCATTGCTATCTGATCTAAAGTATCTATCCTTCGGATCCCCACTGGATTACTTTATCATGTTCCTCTCTGGAATACCGGACAAACAGTCCCAGCAGCACCTAGAAGAATAGAGGGAAGAGAGAGAGAGAATAGAGAGAGGGGGAGAAGAGAAAAGTAATTAAAGAGATGGGGGACTTCTCTCGATAAATCAGTGAGTGTGTGGGCCCTGTCAGTCTCCGGGCTCTTTTTATTGGTCACACAGGATTGCCCTGTATTAGTCACACAGAGGTCTCAGTAGAGCTCCATCAATAATGCAGGGGAACAGGGCCAGAGGGAAAGCTGGAGCAGAGACCACCACCACCATGTTGGATATGGCAGCCAGAGAAAGAGTGAGAGCTGAGTGAGAAAGAGAGATGGTGAGTGTCGAAACGAAGGTACATGCACAGGTACTGGTTTAATGAAAGGGAGAAAGAGCCAGGGAGAGCCATCATTAGCCACAAAAGCCCACATAATGATCAGTGGTGGTCTGAGAGATGAATCATTTGCCCGCTGGGGCCCCTGCAGAGGCTCCATCCCCACTCCAACATGAGGTTCATTATTGATGGCGCAACTGTAGCCTGTGATGTCTGGCTACATTAAGACGCAATGGGGGCTCCGTGCTACTGTTACAGAGTCACAGAGCTCGCCGTGCCAGGGTTAAGTACATCCAGCCTATTAAAAGGGAAGAGACATGAGCGGTGAACAGAGAGAAAGAGAGATGGTGGTTGCTAGATAACAGGTAACAATAGATCGTTGCTAGTGATAGATCATAAGAGTTCCTCATAGCCCGTGATCAGTAGATTGCTTCAGCCGCTGACAGAAGAGCGTTCGGGAGAATGGCCAAGCGTCATAACAGCCGGTGAAATTCTTACGTCAAAGGAAAGCTGGGGAGCTTCAAGGTTGGCCCTGCTTTAAAAGGTTTAAGCTCTGCTGGTTCCCACTCTCACTGGATGCTGTGCCTAGATTCCTTTTGTGCCGCTTGAAAGAGTAGCAGTAAGGTACTGCACCAACCAGGTAGCTAGAATAGCTCCCCTCTCAAGGGGGGGGAATGCAATCCACAAAACCAATAATGTTCAAACTGGTATATTTGAGAAATTACCACCACTCTATTTGCGCTTAATGGCAGAGCCATAAACTCAACATGATTCATCCTCCAAATCTGATTTTACAATCTAATCTACTTATTTTGATTACTAGGCTATAGGATCTGAAGCTATTGACCCATAGCCTTCAAAGGGAATGGGTTTGATGATATGAGAGACCCACACAAGAGAATACAGTGCCTTCAGAAAGTATTCATACCACTTCACTATTCCACATTTTGTTGTGTTACAGCTTAAATTCAAAATTGATGAAATATTTTTATTTTCTCAACCATCTACACACAATACCCCATAGTGACAAAGTGAAAACACGTCACATTTATTGAAAATTAAATACAGAAATATCTAATTTACATAAGTGTTCACACCCCTGAGTCAATACTTTGTAGAAGCACAGTCTTTCTGTGTAATGCCCTAAGAGCTTTCTATGCTCTGATTGTGCAAGATTTGCACATTATTATTTTCTAAAGTCTTCGAGCTCTGTCTAATGTATTGTTGACAGTGCTTAAGTTGTAAAATCGTGAGGTGCCAAAGTGAGCACAGGGGGGTGACCTGTGGGAGCCCCGAGGTACTGGAACCACTTGCTTAGTGGCATAGAGCAGTAGAGTAGCTTACAAAAGTTGCACAAATTGGGAAATTTGAAGAATTTGGTCTTTTATAAACACATTTCATGCAATTCTATGTCATTTGATATGATGGCAGAATCTTTTTTAATACAGCACAAATGATCGAAATGACAGGCTACTTTGACACTGACAAACAGATCATGAGATGCATAAAAATGACCTTGTCTTGAATCCATTAATAACCTGGACCAAGGTGTGTGGAGGCCAGTAGCAGTGTGTGGATAAAATCACCAGGGAAGCAAAGCCAGGAAAAAAAGCCATATTACAATATACTGTCTGAGTTTTGATAATTGTGTTATTTTCTCTATAACCTGTTAATTCACATGCCTTGCCACCGTGATATATAGGCCTAAGGCCGAGACAATAAGAAGACACAGTGGCAGAATAAATTCAACCATACCTTTGTTTCATCACAAAACCGGAGAGCAACATCTGCCCGGTGAAGTCCACAAAACATATTGCATCTAACAAACAGTTACATGACATACAGCTTGGCCAAGCAAGTTCATGTTTCTGACATTTTCGGACTCCTAACCAAGTATTGATTTAGAACCACGGAGAGTAACTGCAAGTCGCAAAGAAAACAGGCACTGCCTCCACCATTCCAGTAACATTTCAAATTCAACATCATCTAATCACCTATGCTTAGTCTAATACAGTGACAACTAAACAACTCCAAAAACAGTGGTTCCATGTTACTGATTTCTGTGTATGTGTGTGCATGCAAGTAGAAAACATGTTGACTCACCCTACTCATAGAGAAACGCCAAAACCATCCACCTCTTTCATGTTGCCTAAATGGTCTATCACTCTATCATACAGTACTGCTTTTAGTTTTTGTTGACCTTCACTATCTGGCTAAAACGCTTGTTCTCTAGCCTAACTTCCTTTCATGGGCAATGATAAGCCAGGCAAGCTAGTTAACATTAGTATACAACATCTAGCTACATGTTGAACTTCCATCCTATCAGGCCAAGGGCACTATGTATGAATGTATAAGGGCGCAAGGCGAGACCCAGATGCAGACACAGGAGGCAGATGATTAGAGTCCAAGATGTTTATTAATCCTTGAAACATGAAAGGTAGGGTGAACACGGAGGGTACAGGGCAACAGCAGATGGACAGCAGTGGAACTAATGATTCTAGAAATGGGGAAAGGACCAATGAAACAGGGGGAAGGTTTTCGGGATTCTACCCGGAGGGGTAGGTCCCGAGTGGACAGCCATACCCTCTGCCCGACCTGATAGTGAGGAGCCAGAGTCCGGTGGCAGTCCGCTTGTCGACGATACCTGGAGGGGGTCTTAAGAAGACCCGCCTGAGCTCTTTTCCAGGCATGCCGACAGCGGCGGATGAACATCTGGGCTGAAGGTACGTTGACCTCAACGTCTTGCTCTGGGAAGAGCGGGGGCTGATACCCCATGGAGCATTTGAAAGGGGATAGTCCAGTAGCCGAGCAAGGGAGAGAGGTCATGTTGATTCACATATTCCACCCTGACCAGTTACTGACTCCAGGTGGTGGGGTAACTGGCAACCAGACACCGGAGTGCCGTCTCCATGTCTTGATTGACTTGCTCCGAGTGGCCGTTAGATTGGGGATGAAACCCAGGGGACAGGCTGACTGACAACCCAATAAGAGTGCAGAACCCCTCCAGAATTGGAACGAGAACTGAGGACACCGGTCCGAGACAACTTCAACCAGGAGTCCATGGATACGGAAGACGTGCTGCACCATAAGCCAGGCCATCTCCTTGGCTGAAAGTAACTAAGGAAAAGGGATGAAATAGGCAGCCTTGGAGAATCTGTCCACCACTGTCAGAATGGTGGTGTTGCCATCTGACGGAGGAAGCCCAGTGAAGAAATCCAGAGAAATATGGGCGATGAGGGACAGGATGCGGCTGTAGGAGGCCAGACGGAGGTTGCCGCGGAGTCTTGCTTTGCATACCATGCATGCGTCGATGAAGGCCGAGACATCAGGAACAATGGTGAGGCCACCAGAAGCGTTGACGGAGAAAAGCCAGGGTCCGACGAGTACCAGGATGACAGGTAAGCCTGGAGGAGTGAGCCCATTCCAGAACCTTAGACTGGACCACATCAGGCACAAACAGACAGTTAGCCGGGCCCCTCCCAGTGTCTGACTGGGAACGCTGAGCCTTGCGGACCAGAGCCTCAATTCCCCAAACAACATAAGCCGTCAAACAAGAGGCAGGGAGGATGGTCTCAAATTCAGAGGGAGTGGCAGAGGAACTGTATAGACGGGAGAGAGCGTCCGGCTTCACATTTCTGGACCCTGGGAGGTAGTGAAATTGAACCTAATAAATAACAGAGCCCACCGGGCCTGCCTGGAATTAAGGCGCTTGGCTGTGCAGAGATATTCCAGATTCTTGTGGTTGTTCCAGACCAAAAACGGATGTTCAGCTCCCTCCAGCCAGTGTCTCCACTACTCCAGTGCCATCTTGACCGCCAGGAGATCTCGGTTACCCATGTCGTAGTTTCTTCCTGCAGAGTTGAGTTGATGGGACAGGAAGGCAGAGAGATGAAGCTTTTGGTCGGGGCAGATCGCTGGGACAGGGTGCCCTCCAATCCAACATCCGAAGGATCAACCTCAACCACAAATTGACGGGATGGGTCTGGATGGATGAGGATGGGTGCTGTTGTGAACTGATGCTTCAGGGCCACAAAGGCTTTGTTGACAGCTGGAGACCATGTAAACAGTACTTTGGGGGAGGTGAGTGCAGAGAGGGTGGCCGCCAGGGTGCTCTAACCCCGAATGAAACGGCGGTAGAAGTTAGCAAAACCTAGGAAACATTGCAACTACACCCTGGACATGGGTTGAGGCCAATCCACCACTGCTTTCACCTTTCCAGGATCCATCTGGACATTTTCCTCAGCAATGACATATCCCAGAAAGGAGATGGTAGAGAGTTGGCTTTTACAAACAATTGGTTCTCTAGGAGGCGTTGAAGGACCTGTCTGACATGCAGAACATGTTCTTGGGCAGACCGGGAAAAAACAGGATATCATCAAGGTATACGAACACAAACTGGTTTACCATGTCCCGGAGCACATTGTTTACCAGGTCCTGGAAGACAGCATTGGTGAGTCCAAACAGCATGACCTGGTACTCATAAGGTCTGCTGGCTGTGTTGAATGCTGTCTTCCACTCATCTCCTTTGTGTATCCCAACCAGGTGGTAGGCATTCTGAAGATGAAAACCTCCAGGAGGTCGTGCTACTCTGTGGGGATGGTAGAGAAATCTGAGACTTGACATAAGTCCTGAGGAGGCTGTCTCGGGGAAGGCTGCGCTGCTTTGAGGCAATGGGAATGGCAAAACGGACTCAAACTCTGGTTTGAACTTGTGGTCTAATCAATAATGGGGTTGTGTTTCTTAAACCAAGAAAATCCCAAAACAACTGGAACATGTGGAGACTCAATGAGATGTAGCTGTATTGCCTCACTGTGATTTCCTGAAACCCGTAGATAAACAAGAACAGTGATGTGGGTTACTCTACCAATGGAGCGTCCATCCAGTACTCCAGCATCCATGGGAACAGAGAGAAGCTGAGTGGGAATACGTAATTCAGAAACTAGAGTAGCATCCATAAAACTCTCATCTGCCCCAGAGTCAATGAGCACCCGTAGAGATTTAAACTGGTCTCCCCACAGCAGTATAACAAGGAAGGAGTAACCTCTCTAGGATAGGGGATGCTTGCGTCCCACTTGGCCAAAAGCCAGGGAAAATGCAGTGTGGCAATTTCAAATAAAATTATATAAAAATCAAACTTTCATTAAATCACACATGTAAGATACTAAAATAAAGCTACACTCATTGTGAATCCAGCCAACATGTCAGATTTTAAAAAGGCTTTTCGGCGAAAGCATAAGAAGCTATTATCTGATGATGGCACAAGAGTAAACAAAGAGAGTAGCATATTTCAACCCTGCAGGAGCTACACAAAACGTAGAAATAAAATATAAAACATGCCTTACCTTTGACGAGCTTCTTTTGTTGGCACTCCAATATGTCCCATAAACATCACAATTGGTAATTTTGTTTGATTAATTCCGTCCATATATATCCAAAATGTCCATTTATTTGACGTGTTTGATCCAGAAAAAAAACAGCTTCAAATTTGCGCAACGTCACAACAAAATATCTCAAAAGTTGCCTGTAAACTTTGCCAAAACATTTCAAACTACTTTTGTAAAAGAACTTTAGGTATTTTAAATGTTAATAATCAATCAAATTGAAGATGGGTCTATCTGTGTTCAATACAGGAAGACAACAAACCAACGCTACTTTTCAAGTCTTGCGCAACTCTCAACAGTGTTACCCAGTTCCTAGATGGACGTACCTCTTCATTGCACAAAGGATTAACCTCAACCAAATTCGCAAAGACTGGAGACATCCAGTGGAAGTGGTAGGAACTGAAAACAAGTGCCTAAGAAATATCGTTTCCCAATGAGAAGTCACTGAACAGACAGAGACCTCAAAAAAAAAAAATCTAAACGGTTAGTCCTCTGGGTTTTGCCTGCTACATAGGTTCTGTTATACTCACAGACATTATTCAAACAGTTTTAGAAACGTCAGAGTGTTTTATATCCACATCTACTAATAATATGTGTATCTCATATTCTTGGCATGAGTAGCAGGAAGTTGAAATTGGGCACGCTATTTATCCAAAAGTGAAAATGCTGCCCCCTATACTTTAAGAAGTTAATGGGATTAAGAAGATTCACAGTCTGGCTCACCAGAGTACTTGTGCCTACTTGTGCCTACTATCTGTGGATGAACGAGTGTGACTGAGGTCAGACCTCCTCTCACTCCTGCGTTCCCTTAGCCGCCCATCAATTTTAATGGTGAGGCCGATGAGGGAATTGAGGTCCACCGGCAATTCCTGAGTGGCTAGCTCATCCTTTATCTCCTCAGATAGTCCATGAAGGAAGGTATCAAAAAGGAACTCCGGATTCCAGGCACTTTCAGTGGTCAGCGCGTGAAAGTCAACAGCATAGTCTGCCACACTACGAGAATTTTGACGTAAATCCAACAGTTTATGGGCTGCCTATCTCCTGGATACCAGAGAATCGAAAACCTTTCTCACCTCTGCAATCAAGTCCTCCAGATGACGACAAATGTCAGATTGTTACTCCAAAACAGCCGTCGCCCAGGAGAGTGCCCTTCCCGACATTAGCATAATAATATATGCTATCTTAGATCGGTCTGAAGGAAATGAAGATGGATGTAGCTCAAAAATAAGGGAGCATTGAGAAATAAAACCCCACCAGGTACCAGGATCCCCAGAGTATCGCTCCGGAGGAGGTTAGAGGGGTTCTCGTGGAGCCAGGGTAGACTGCACAACCTCACCACTCACAGGGGAAAGGTTTGAGTTGTCTGGGGTTCTCAGAAGTGGTAGGCTGCCTATGAGCTAACTCCCTGATTTGCTCCATAATAGCCTTAAACCCCTTGTCGTGGTGTTCTGTCAGGAAATGAAGCCCTTCCAGTAGGTCCTGAAGTAGCTCCTCATGCCTCCCAATGGCGGCTCCCTGCAGGGAGACAGCATGGCGGAGCTGGTCCAGGTCTGCTGTGTCTGTCATGGCCAGTTTGTACTATAAGGGCACAATGCGAGACACAGATGCAGACACAGGAGGCAGATGGTTAGAGTCCAAGATGTTTATTAACAATCCAAAAGGGGTAGGCAAGAGAATGGTCGTGGACAGTGTTGTGTCTTTACTATCATTCAATTAAAGACTTCGTTTTTATTTATTTTTATTTTATTTATTTATTTTAGAGGGAGGGTCAGCTTAATGTTGCGGAAAGAATGTTGCTTCCAATGTAATTGTCTGCATCATTTCCAATCCCCCATATTTTTGGGGTAAACATATATATCCATTCACGTATGCATACATATACACATACACATACACATACAGTGGGGCAAAAAAGTATTTAGTCAGCCACCAATTGTGCAAGTTCTCCCACTTAAAAAGATGAGAGAGGCCTGTAATTTTCATCATAGGTACACTTCAACTATGACAGACAAAATGAGAAAAAAATCCAGAAAATCACATTGTAGGATTTTTAATGAATTTATTTTCAAATTATGGTGGAAAATATGTATTTGGTCACCTACAAACAAGCAAGATTTCTGGCTCTCACAGACCTGTAACTTCTTCCTTAAGAGGCTCCTCTGTCCTCGACTCGTTACCTGTATTAATGGCACCTGTTTGAAATTGTTATCAGTATAAAAGACACCTGTCCACAACCTCAAACAGTCACACTCCAAAATCCACTATGGCCAAGACCAAAGAGCTGTCAGAGGACACCAGAAACAAAACTGTAGACATGCACCAGGCTGGGAAGACTGAATCTGCAATAGGTAAGCAGCTTGGTTTGAATAAATCAACGGTGGGGGAAATTATTAGGAAATGGAAGACATACAAGACCACTGATAATCTCCCTCGATCTGGGGCTCCATGCAAGATCTCACCCCGTGGGGTCAAAATGATCACAAGAACGGTGAGCAAAAATCCCAGAACCACACGGGGGACCTAGTGAATGACCTGCAGAGAGCTGGGACCAAAGTAACAAAGACTACCATCAGTAACACACTACTCCGCCAGGGACTCAAATCCTGCAGTGCCAGTCGTGTCCCCATGCTTAAGCCAGTACATGTCCAGGCCCATCTGAAGTTTGCTAGAGAGCATTTGGATGATCCAGAAGAAGATTGGGAGAATGTCATATGGTCAGATGAAACCAAAATATAACTTTTTGGTAAAAACTCAACTCGATGTGTTTGGAGGACAAAGAATGCTGAGTTGCATCCAAAGAACACCATACATATTGTGAAGCATGAGGGTGGAAACATCATGCTGTTTTTCTGCAAAAGGACCAGGACAACTGGAAAAGGAAAGGAAAGAATGAATGGGGCCATGTATCGTGAGATTTTGAGTGAAAAGCTCCTTCCATCAGCAAGGGCATTGAAGATGAAACGTGGCTGGGTCTTTCAGCATGACAATGATCCCAAACACACCGCCCGGGCAATGACGGAGTGGCTTCGTAAGAAGCATTTCAAGGTCCTGGAATGGCCTACCCAGTCTCTAGATCTCAACCCCATAGAAAATCTTTGGAGGGAGTTGAAAGTCCGTGTTGCCCAGCAACAGCACCAAAACATCACTGCTCTAGAGGAGATCTGCATGGAGGAATGGGCCAAAATACCAGCAACAGTGTGTGAAAACCTTATGAAGACTTACATAAAACGTTTGACCTCTGTCATTGCCAACAAAGGGTATATAACAAAGTATTGAGATAAACTTTTGTTATTGACCAAATACTTATTTTCCACCATAATTAGCAAATAAATTGATTAAAAATCCTACAATGTGATTTTCTGGATTTCTTTTCTAATTTTGTCTGTCATAGTTGAAGTGTACCTATGATGAAAATTACAGGCATCTCTCATCTTTTTAAGTGGGAGAACTTGCACATTTGGAGGCTGACTAAATACTTTTTTGCTCCACTGTACCTATATAGACATACATACTTTTTAAAGAATATACCTTTGTTATTATTCCCCGCAAACCCTACCACCGATCCCCCAATTGGAGTAAACTCATAAACACTTCTGCTTTTACCTTCACTTTATACATCTTATACACATTTTACAGACACAGTCTACTTTACAATAGTTCTCTCTTGTTTGTTCTTAGTCCTTCCTCTATTTCTGATGTCCATCCAGTTTGATTTCTATTTGTAACTATGCTATTTCACAGAAGTTCCAAACTTATATACATTTTATAGACCCTGTATGTTTTACATTGGTTATCTCATTATTAGTCCCACCCTTCAGCTCCATTCAACCCCTCCCATCTATCTCTCAACATCATCCATTTCTGATTTCTATTTGCCATATATTTTTCAACTGTGCTGTGATGCTTCACAAAATAATTGAACCTTCCTGTTCTCATAGATTCTACAGATTGCAAATTAAAAATAAACATTTTTGCTAAAATAATTATTATATTATTGATTGATTGACTATGGCTTTTCAAATCACCCAGTATTGCTATCTGTAATGTTAGATCTAGGCAAATGTTGCAATTCTTCAGCCATTCCTGGACCTGTGACCAAAAATGAGCTACATATGGACAATACCAAAATAAATGATCTAATGACTCTGCCTCCTCACAGCAGAAGCTGCAGAGCTGGGAAGATTGTATCCCCCACATATATAAAATTATATTAGTTGCAAGAACTTTGAAAAGTAATTTAAAAAAAAATGAAGTTTTGAATCCGGCGTTGTTTTGCATATCAATTCATAAACCATGTGCCATGGAATAGGTACATTGAACATCTCTTCCCAACTATTTTGCAATTTATATGGCACAGCTGTCCGAATTTTGGTCCTTAAATGAAATTGGTATGTTTTTATTTATCAGACTTTTCTTTAATCATTTATGTTCTTTAATACAGGGCCGACATACAAGTTCCTTACTTTTTTCCCCTTCTACTTGCCTCTTCTATTTTTGTGGTAATGCTGCAATTAATTGGTTGTAATTTTGGGTAGAGCAGACATTTCCATATGTCTGTGTTAGCTGCATGTGTGACATAACTCCACCAGTCCTATTTATGATATCATTCACTAAAATTATACCTTTTTTTAAAATGTCTTTGATAAATACAGTTTTTTAAAATCAATTTCTATATTTGAATTTAACCACAATATTTGTTGTACTATTTGTTCCGTCCTTTCAGGTAGATTAAACTGAAATTGCAACCAACTTTCTAAGGCTTGTTTAAAAAAATAAAGATATTTTGGAGATTATTTCCTTTTCAAACAACCGAAAGTGAGCAGGTGTAATCTGAATAAAGGGGAAAAGGCCCTTCCTGAATATAGGATGAGACATTCGTACCAATTGACTAGAAAACCAGTTGGATTTAAGTATAACATTTGTATGACTGATGCCTTTAGAGAGAGGTCTAATGCATAAATATTTAATAATTTCTGCCCACCAAATTCATATTTGTTATATAAATAGGCCCTTTTAATTTTATCTGGCTTGCCGTTCCAAATAAAATTGAATATTTTTTGTTCATATAATTTAAAAAGCAGGTCACTGGGTGTAGGCAAAACCATAAGCAAATAGGTCAACTGTGATATAACTAAGGAGTTAATCAGGGTGATCTTTCCACAAATAGACAGGTATTTTCCTTTCCATGGTAGCAAGATCTTATCTATTTTTGCTAACTTTCTATAAACATTTATTGGAGTGAGATCATTTCTTTCTTTTGGGATTTGTATACCGAGTATGTCCACATCTCCGTCAGAACATTTAATTGGTAAACTCCATGTAATGTAAAATGTGCATTTTTTAGTAATCCAATACGTAATATGGTACATTTATCATAATTTGGTTTTAATCCAGAGAGGATAGCAAAAGAATCTAGATCCTCTAAGAGGCAGTGGAGAGACTGCAATTGTGGTTTTAAAAGAAAACATGAATCATCAGCGTACAATGACACCTTAGTTTTTAAGCCACGGATTTCTAATCCCTTAATATTATTGTTTGATCTAATCTTAGCACCTAACATTTCGATGGCAATAATAAATATACATGCCGATAGTGGACAACCTTGTTTTACTCCTCTAGATAGTTCAAAACTTTCTGAGATGTAGCCATTATTTATTATTTTACACCTAGGGTTACTATACATAACCTTAACCCATTTTATAAGAGATTCCCCAAAATTGAAATATTCTAGGTATATATAAACTCCAGTCGTACATATAAACTCTAGTTGTACTTTATCAAAAGCCTTTTCAAAATCAGCTATGAAAACCAGGCCTGGTGTCCCCGATATTTCATAGTGTTCTATTGTTTCCAGTACTTGTCTTATATTATCTCCAATGTATCATCCATGTAAAAAACCTGTCTGATTAGGATGAATAATATCTGACAATACTTTTTAAATTCTATGTTCCAAGCATTTTGCTAGGATTTTTGCATCACAACACTGAAGTGTAAGAGATCTCCAATTTTTTAAATGGACTGGACCTTCTTGTTGCGTGTCTGATAATCGACCATTTATATAGGAGTGGTTAAAACAAGCCAATAATGGTCCTTTGAGTATACCCAAAAAAGTTTTGTATACTTCTACTGGTATGCCATCCAGCCCTGGAGTTTTCCCATCCTTAAAGGCCCCAATTGCCTCAAGCAGTTCCTCCTCAGTCATTTGGACTTCACATGAGTCTTTCTGTACAGATATTAATTTTACATTATTATTAGGAAAAAAATCCATACAATTAGTTTCAGTTAGTGGAGATGGAGGAGCCTGAAATGAAAACATATTCTTAAAGTACTTTACTTCCTCTTTCAAAATATCATTTGGTGAGTCATGCGTGACTCCATCATTTGTAACAAGTTTTAATACATCTTTTTTGGTAGCATTTCTATATTGAAGATTGAATTTGGTGCATTTTCCCCCACATTCCATCCAGTTCGCTTTATTATTATAATATATTACACTAGATCTTTCTTGAATAAGTTCCTCCATGTCACACCCTGACCATAGTTTGCTTTGTATGTTTATAGGTTTTGTTTGGTCAGGGTGTGATCTGAGTGGGCATTCTATGTTGTATGTCTAGTTTGTCTGTTTCTGTGTTTGGCCTGATATGATTCTCAATCAGAGGCAGGTGTTAGTCATTGTCTCTGATTGGGAACCATATTTAGGTAGCCTGTTTTGTCATTGTGGGTGATTGTCTATGTGTAGTGTTTGTGTCAGCACGATTATTCATTAGCTTCACGGTTGTCACTTTGTTGTTTTGTAGTGTTCCGTTTTTCCATTAAAATGACGAACACTTACCACGCCGCATCTTGGTCCTCCTCTCTATCTCCAGACGACAGCCGTGACACTCCATTTCTTTTGGTTTTCCTCTAACTTATTCTGTGCCTCTATAGTACTGTTTTTATTGCTATCTAACTGTACTGTTAGTCCTTCAATTTCCTTTGTTAATATGGACTCTAAATTGCTAAATTGATCTAAATTGCTTTTGTTTTATAGATGAGTACTGAATTGATTGCATTGCCTCTAAAGGCACATTTAAAAGTGTCCCATACAGTAAGGGGATCTGCTGTACCTATGTTATGTTTGAAAAAGTCCATTATAAATGATTCTGTCCTAGTTCTAAACAATTGATCATCCAGTAGGCTTTGATTAAATTTCCAATATCCTCGCCCATGTGGAAATTCTGTAAGAGTAATATATATGCCAATTATGTGATGATACGACCTCATTCTATCCCCTATCAACACTTTTTAAACGTTTGGTGCCAGAGAGAATGGTATAAGAAAGTAGTCAAGGCAACTAGCTTGATTAAGCCTCCACCATGTACAGTATATCTCACTAGATCAGGGTATTTAAGTCTCCATATATCCACTAATTCCAATATATCCATGACATTCATGATTTCCTTAAGTGCCTGAGGGTGATAGTTTGTAGTGTGATTTCCTTTCCGGTCCATAGAGGTATTTAAGACCGTATTAAAATCTCCCACCATAATAATAGAGTCTAGTGTTGCTTGTAGAGTTGATAAATTCTTATATGTATTTTCAAAGAAGCTTGGATCATCATTATTCGGACCATATAGGTTAATAAGCCATATCTGTTTATTGTCCAAAAACATATTTAAAATAATCTACCTTGAGGATCTGTTTGGACAATTTGCACATTTGGATCAAAATTAATGTTAATTAAAACCATCACCCCTTTTGAATTTCTTTGCCCATGGGAGAAATATATTTCACCCCCTCAAGTTCTTTTTCCACAAAACTTCATCTAAAACTGTTGAATGGGTTTCCTGTACATAATATATATTATATTCCTTCTCTTTTAGCCAGGTAAATAACTGATTGTCTTTTCTTATTATCTGCTAGGCCATTACAATTGTAACTGGCTATACTTATTTCACCACCTATCATAATGAGACACAACTTTCTATTATTTTTATCAAAATATATGTTTGTAAACGTACCATTAAAAAGTAACATGATGATTGAGTGTCTATATCGCTGTACCATGATCTTTGCCTTTCTACTAAGTAAACCTCCAATGGGTCCCTACTATTCCACCGGCTAAAGGTCCTCCTCGTCACCCTCGACCCCCTGTATCCCATAACCCATAACCGACTGGGATCCATCCTTTGAAAAGAGCACACAGTGCCATTTACCAAATTGAAGTAGATTAACTGCCAAATGCATTTCCATCGCCCTCACCTCGATTTGTATTATATATAGCTGTGGATCATCCTCTATTGTCCCTAACATATTTTACTCCTTCTCAACAGTTGTGGGATACACACATACACCCACACACACTCAACCCATACCCCATATAACCATAAACTCACTTACTCAACAATTGCACCACCCCAGAGCCCAACTCAAGAAAGGTCTTGATTTACAAATGCACTTGCAGTTGCAGCTGCACGAGAAGGCCTGCAAGACTGCACACAAAATAGTCAAAAATGTAGAGAATTTATTTATCATTGTCAGATCCTAGATGATGGAGGTCAAATGTCCTCCTTTTCCCTGAAACACCCACAATACGGTTACCCATATTGACCATATTCCCAAGCATCTCCATATTGTTACAATCCATAACCGGGCTAGAATTGTATTTATTTTCCTCATCTATGAGAACTTTGCAATTTTAAAAATAACCATGGAGTAGTCTTTGAGTCTCTGAACAACTGGTTATCAATATATCGTTTATCAACGACGAGAGCTACTCGTTTCGCTTTTAATCTATTTTCTTTGAAAATTGGATACAGAACTTTGCGCCGTTCTGCAATTTCCTTCGGAAACTGATCATTCATGCCAATTTTGGTCCCAGCAAGTCTTTTACCCAGGCTTTTAACCATTATTTTATCTTTAAATGAAGCCAATTTAGCAACGATTCGGTGGTCACACCTTTGGCCTCTCTGTCCGAAGCGGTGTAAACGTTCAAGTTGGATTTTGTCGATAACTTTGTGTGGGATCTGAAGCGTTGTAAGGAGGAACTCTCTAACTACAGATTCAGGAACTTCCCCTTCTTTCTCCTGGATACCTGTAAGTACCAGATTCTCTCTCATGGATCTAGTTTGTATGTCCAGTAAGGCTTCCCTCAGAACGGTGTTCTCCTTTTTAATTTCATTCATTTCGGTTTCAATCTTATTGACTGTCCCTTTTAGCTTGTGTGTTTCCTTCTCCAATGTCACAGCTTTTTCATCACTCATCTCGAGGTTTGCCTTCAACTCTTTTATATCCTTACTAACTAATTCAAGTATAACCAGTTTGTCATTTATTGATTTTAACAGATCAGTTTCCACCTTTACCATTCCATTGGTGAAAATATTAAACCGTCTGTGTCTGTAGAAGAGTCACGTTTCTGTTTTGAAATCGGTTCCCCTGTCTTACTCTCCGTCATGTTTGGTGCTTGTTTTCGTAATATTTGTCGATAAATGTCTCTAGTCTTAAGATTTGTTTTGTGTTATGATCCAGATTGAAGGTTACCACCCACCAGATTATGTAGTGCTAATATTTTAGTCTAACTTGCCAATATTGAATATGACGTTTTATCTTGAGGTGCTCTACATAACTTCGTTCAGTCCGCCATTACCTTTTACGTCCACTCTAAGGACTTCGTTTTTATCAAAGATTTTCTGTAATTAGTATTACGCGATAAAACTGATTAATCATGTAACCGTAATTAACTAGGAAGTCGGGGCACCAAGGAAAATATTCCGAATCATTTCCCAATATAACCTTTCAGATATTTTCATATCTGATCAATAGTCTTCTGATTAATGAAATATTTATTTATTTTATTTTATTAGTCTCGTTCCAAATGTCGTAAATTGTTGGTTATCTGCACGAAACCAGTCTTCACTATGAGTCATCCATACATCAATTGTCTTAAGTCATGTATTTATTACTAACTAAGTAATTCACAGAAATGCATAAACAAACAGTAGATAGTTACAAGGAAATGATAACGGAGTTTCCCCGGTGGGATAAACCGGTATCGCGGCTTGGTGGACACAAAGTGAAGTGGGGGTTAACTGAGATGAGACACAACAAAGTTGATAATTATAACAATTGAAATGCTAATCCTTTGCACATGAACGCTCACTCATTCGGGAACAATTGCTATCAATATATATATATATACAGTGCCTTGCGAAAGTATTCGGCCCCCTTGAACTTTGCGACCTTTTGCCACATTTCAGGCTTCAAACATAAAGATATAAAACTGTATTTTTTTGTGAAGAATCAACAACAAGTGGGACACAATCATGAAGTGGAACAACATTTATTGGATATTTCAAACTTTTTTAACAAATCAAAAACTGAAAAATTGGGTGTGCAAAATTATTGTAGCAGCTAGTAGGCCAGCGACAACGACTGCCGAACATCGTCCGAACAGGGAGAGAAGCCACCTTCGGTGGAAGTCATGACAGTCCTAACAAACTTGCCAAAACAATAGTTTGTTAACAAGAAATTTGTCGAGTGTTTGAAAAATGAGTTTTAATGACTCCAACCTAAGTGTATGTAAACTTCTGACTTCAGCTGTAGCTAGCCACTGGAGGACAACAACACAACGAGATGCAACACTTGCAAAGTTTTTTTCTGTCAATGACATTTGTCATGTGATGTGGTTGGTGTGAAGCCAAATCCAAACTGGCGCTGACATTTCTGGGGGGTATGGCCCTAGCCCTCACCCTCCGATCCAACAAGTCCCAGACATGCTCAATGGGATTGAGATCCAGGCTCTTCGCTGGCCATGGCAGAACATTGACATTCCTGTCTTGCAAGAAATCACGCATTGAACGAGCAGTATGGCTGGTGGCATTGTCATGCTGGAGGGTCATGTCAGGATGAGCCTGCAGGACGGGTACCTCATGAGGGAGGATTATGTCTTCCCTGTAACGCACAGCGTTGAGATTGCCTGCAATGACAACAAGCTCCAGAGTACAGGCCTCATTCCTTCGACGATAAACACGAATCTGACTGTCACACATGGTGAGACAAAACCGCAACTCATCAGTGAAGAGCACTTTGCCAGTCCTGTCTGGTCCAGCGATGGTGGGTTTGTGCCCATAGGGGACATTGTTGCCTGTGATGTGTGGTGAGGACCTGCCTTACAACAGGCCTACAAGCCATCAGTCCAGCCTCTGTCAGCCTATTGCGGACAGTCTGAGCACTGATAGAGGGATTGTGCTTTCCATGTGTAACTCGAGCAGTTGTTGTAGCCATCCTTTACCTGTCCCGCAGGTGTGACGTTTGGATGTACTGATCCTGTGCAGGTGTTGTTACACGTGGTCTGCCACTGCGAGGACAATCAGCTGTCTGTCCTGTCTCCCTGTAGCGCTGTCTTAGGTGTCTCACAGTACGGACATTGCATTTTATTGCCCTGGCCACATCTGCAGTCCTCATGCCTCCTTGCAGCGTGCCCAAGGCAAGTTCATGCAGATGAGCAGGGACCTTTGGCATCTTTCTTTTGGTGTTTTCAGAGTCTGTAGAAAGGCCTCTTTAGTGTCCTAAGTTTTCATAACTGTGACCTTAATTCCCTACCCTCTGTAAGCTGTTAGTGTCTTACTGACCGTTCCACAGGTGCATGTTCATTAATAGTTTATGGTTCATTGAATAAGCATGGGAAACAGTGTTTAAACCCTTTACAATGAAGATCTGTGAAGGTATATGGATTTTTATGAATTATCTTTGAAATCCAGGGTTCTGAAAAAGGGATGTTGCTTTTATTGCTGAGTTTATATCATTTCAATTAACAAGGGGTGCTGCAGCTCCTCCAGCACCCTTCCCCCGGCTATGATTCTATAAGGAAATAAAGTGAAGTGCAACACTGGAAAGATGAGAGTTGCAGGCTCATGTCTAGCAGAGAGAGATCATAGAAAAGCGAATCTCATTCTAGTTCTGAGAGATACAGGTCGCGGATCCCTCTCTCACCACAGCAAGAGCCACACGTTGGTCTCCAACATAGGCTACATTGTTGCACAAACCATAAACCCGGGCCAGCCCAACACAAAGTAATTCATTCAAGCAGGGTCCGGCTCAAATTAAGCACGGGTTGTTGATAATTGCTAGACAACCATTTTCAGGTCTTGCCATAGATTTCCAAGTAGATTTAAGTCAAAAGTGTAACTCGCCACTCAGGAACATTCACTGTCTTCTTGGTAAGCAACACCAGTGTAGATTTGGTCTTGTGTTTGAGTCTATTCTCCTGCTGAAAGGTGAATTCATCTATATATGTTTTATTCTGAACAGGCTTCCTTCTTTTCACTCTGTCATTTAGGTTAGTATTGTGCAGTAACTATAATGTTGTTGATCCATCCAAGTTTTCTCCTATCACAGCCATTAAACGTTGTGACTGTTTTAGATGAGGTAGTCATTGAAATATCATGTGGAACACTATTATTGCACACAGAGCAACTTATTATGTGAATTGTTAAGCACATTTTTAAATGTTTGACTTATTTAGGCCATAACAAAGGTGTTGAATACTTATCGACTCAAAACATTAAATGTTTTCATATTTTTATTAATTTGTAAACATTTCTAAAAACATAATTCCACTTTGACATTATGGGGTATTGTGTGTAGGCCAGTGACCAAATAAATCAAATTTTAATCCATTGTAACTTCAGGCTGTAACACAACAAAACATGAGAAAAAGTCAAGGGGTGTGGATACTTTCTGAAGGCACTGTATAGGCAACACATGGAAACACACTGCTAAACAGGATGTTTCTTAGTGATCTCCCAAGAGCGTTATTATGACATGTAGGTCACAATAGTCTTCGCAACACACCACTTGGCAAAGATGAATCCATTATCACTTGAAGATGGAAGAATTACCTGTGACATTCACACTTTGGAATCCCGGAGGCATTTCGCAAACGACTCATTGACTTCTTAGCCCTGGCTCGCATTCACCACAGACTCACACTACAGACTGCTACTCACATGTACTCTCAACTAAGCTGTAGCCGCCGACATTTGTTCCCCCTTCTGGCTTGAATATTTTTACTTTCCTCCACAGCAATTATTTTTACCCACGCATTCAAGTGACATGGTGTGTCGCCTACTCTTATGGTCAGGGTTTTAAAAAATAAATAATGTCAGTGAGTGCTTTGAAAGGGAGAAAGGAAGGTTTTGTTGGAAATAGAGGAGCTCAGTGCTTAGAAGGTGACACTTATTTTCTCATTCTCAGTAAACGTAGGTGAAATAGAATGCATTGCATTCTACATGTTAATTTTTCTCTGTCTGACATGAATTTCTCACAGTCCTGCTAAAACGATATAATGGTGAGTACAATTAGTCACATTCAAAGTGATGCATAATTAGTTCATTTACAATTGAGCATAACTTGTTACCGCCAACTGGGAACACACTGGTTGAATTAATGTTGTTTCCACGTCATTCCAATGAAATTGCCTTGAACCAACTTGGAATACACGTTGAATTGAAGTCTCCGCTCAGTTGGAGCACACGTGAAAACCCTTACACATCCCTACGCAAAGAAAGGTGAGCTTTCATTTGAGCAGATGGTAGGGAATGAGTTTTGGCTAAATCCCAGAAGCCACATCACTGTTTTTATTTCCTAATGGATATAACAATCGTACACAAATATAACAGTCCACATTACCACCCCCACACTCCCTGAGAGATTTTTTAAAAGTACGTTATTCCAAACTAAGGCCTAATTTTAGACCACAAGGGGCATGTCTTCACACCATTAACTTACAGATACATTTACATTCACAAGTGTATACACCTGGGACACATTGTGCATGGTGGGAAATAGGACCCCCTAGTAATGAACACCCATTTAAATACCCCAGAGAGAGGAGTACAGAGGAGAAATGCAACCCTAACAAGTTTTTAATGACATGCTCAGATGCTGACAGAGGGCTGATGAGAGGATAATGCTGGTGTCTACATTTATTTGGATTTGAATTAAACAACGCGGAAACATATTTGAGCTTTACTATCATCTTCAATATGGTTATTGAATGCTCCAGTAGGTCTATATCACCGTCCTTAACCTTGGGGTTAGTGTGGCTGTCGGTCAATGTCTCTGGCTCCTGTAGCCTCTAATACTCTCTGTTGTAGATGATGTATTAGATGTCTGTCAATCTGGAGTAAGAGACCAGAAAGACTGGAGTGTTGGTGGTCCCTCCAACAAAATGAATGTAAAGACATTCCAATAGAGTGGCCTTATGCAACGTCAGTGACTGCAGGATGAAATGAGAGAAGAAGACAGGAGAGAGAGAAAGAGAGAGAGAGGGAGGAGAGAAAAGAGAGAAAGGAGGAGAGAGGGTGAAAGAGGCAGAGAGAGGGAGATAGAACAGAGCGAGCTGGTGCCATCAGTGAGTGAAATATGCCCCTGCGATGCTGCCAAGCGAAAACATCAGAGTTCTTTGGTGCCAGCCCAAGATGGACGACTGAGGCGATTTCCATGTGAGTCGCTGTAAGATGCATCAGTGCAGGCCCAGGATATATGGTTCACTGCTTATTTGTTAGCGAGTGTCCTTAGCTGTGTGCAGTGTAGTCCAGCCATCACCTCCTTGGTTGCGCACAGTGGCAGGAAAAAAAATTATCGCATCACAGAGAAAGTCACAGGCCCCGTTAGGTCCAGGGGTAATGCGTGTTGTTTGGCTTACTTTGTGGGACCTGGAATATATTATATGATGGTGTCTCAGGTGAGAATTATGCTTGGGGAAATCCCTTACACACGTTGTTGTGTTGTTACTCATTTGAACCATTCTCCTTTTGCAAAATGAGTCTTCGGTTACGAATACAAAACATAATTGTTAACATTCTGGAACAGAGCCTCGGTAATGACATTTGAAAATGGACCAAATAAAATGTTTTGGACCACACACAAGAGTCTGGGAAGGCAGCATTAACTGTTAAAGCAAGCATATTCACAGAAAGTCCTGCTTGCACAAAGGTGTCACGCCAATATGGGTTTACAGGTTCACATGCCTCCTGGTGTGTCCTGTTTAAAAATATATATGCAGTATGTGACCCGTTTCAGGAAACTAGGCGTATTTCGCAAGTCACGACTTCACAGGAGAGCCATTTTAACTATATATATATATATATATATATATATATATTTTTTTTTTAAATCAAAATGGGTTTTCAGGGCAGAAATGCCTTCTCGAACATTTGAACTTTCATGTGCCTAACAAACTTGTATGCCACATGTAAATACGAATAAAATAGTTCAATTACGAGCCTTGTTGGTTAGCCACAGAAAAGCCAGCAACCTTCCCAATAGAAATGATTGGCTGAGGTAATGAGTGCGCTTGACATGCCGAGAGAGGAGTTCGGATTGCCATACAGAAGGGTTCTGTCTATTTGAGCTGGCCAGTCTGCGTTGGTAATCCTGTCGAACATGGCTTTTTTTAAAGGTATTGTGTAGTGGAGCTGCATGAGTGTTGCTCTCCACTTTATGGAGGATCGAGTTTTGAAATCAGTGGAATAAGAGTATGATAGCTAACGAGATGGAGAAAACACCTGTCTCCGGATTACATCTTCAAACTAAGGGTAACCTTCAAATTAAATCAAATGAATTTATATAGCTCTTCGTACATCAGCTGATATCTCAAAGTGCTGTACAGAAACCTAGCCTAAAACCCCAAACAGCAAGCAATGTAGGTGTTGAAGTACGTTGGCTAGGAAAAACTCCCTAGAAAGGCCAAAACCTAGTAAGAAACCTAGAGAGGAACCAGGCTATGAGGGGTGGCCAGTCCTCTTCTGGCTGTGCCAGGTGGAGATTATAACAGAACATGGCCAAGATGTTCAATTGTTCATAAATGACAAGCATGTTCAAATAATAGGTCTGGGACAGGTACAGTTCAGTATTCCATAGCCGCAGGCAGAACAGTTGAAACTGGAGCAGCAGCACGGCCAGGTGGACTGGGGACAGCAAGGAGTCATCATGCCAGGTAGTCCTGAGGCATGGCCCTATGGCTCAGATCCTCCGAGAGAGAGAGAGAGAGAGAGAGAGAGAGAGAGAGAGAAAGAAAGAAAGAGAGAATTAGAGAGAGCATACTTAAATTCACACAGGACACCAGATAAGACAGGAGAAGTGCTCCAGATATAGAAACTGACCCTAGCCCCCTGACACATAAACTACTGCAGCATAAATACTGGAGGCTGAGACAAGAGGGGTCAGGAGACACTGTGGCCCCATCCGATGATACCCCCGGACAGGGCCAAACAGGAAGGATATAACCCCACCCACTTTGCCAAAGCACAGCCCCCACACCACTAGAGGGATATCTTCAACCACCAACTTACCATCCTGAGACAAGGCCGAGTATAGCCAACAAAGATCTCCGCCACGGCACAACCCAAGGGGGGGCGCCAACCCAGACAGGAAGATCACATCAGTGACTCAACCCACTCAAGTGACGCAACCCTCCTAGGGACGGCATGAAAGAGCACCAGTAAGCCAGTGACTCAGCCCCTGTAATATGTTTAGAGGCAGAGAATCCCAGTGGAAAGAGGGGAACCGGCCAGGCACAGACAGCAGGGGCGGTTCGTTGCTCCAGAGCCTTTCCGTTCACCTTCACACTCCTGGGCCAGACTACACACAATCATATGACCCACTGAAGAGATGAGTCTTCCGTAAAGACTTAAAGGTTGAGGCCGAGTTTGCGTCTCTCACATGGGTAGGCAGACCATTCCATAAAAATGGAGCTCTATTGGAGAAGGCCCTGTCTCCAGCTGTTTGCTTAGAAATTCTAGGGACAATTAGGAGGCCTGCGTCTTGTGACCGTGCGTACGTGTAGGTATGTATAGCAGGACCAAATCAGAGAGATAGGTAGGAGCAAGCCCAATGCTTTGTAGGTTAGCAGTAACACCTTGAAATCAGCCCTTGCCTTAACAGGAAGCCAGTGTAGGGAGGCTAGCACTGGAGTAATATGATCAAATGTTTTGCTTCTAGTCAGGATTCTAGCAGCCATATTTAGCACTAACTGAAGTTTATTTAGTGCTTTATCCGGGTTGGCGGAAAGTAGAGCAATGCAGTAGTCTAACCTAGAAGTAACAAAAGCATGGATACATTTTTCTGCATCATTTTTGGACAGAAAGTTTCTGATTTTTGCAATGTTACATCATAGATGGAAAAAAACGTTCCTTGAAACAGTCTTGATATGTTCGTCAAAAGAGAGATCAGGGTCCAGAGTAACGCCGAGGTCCTTCACAGTTTTATTTGAGACGACTGTACAACCTTTAAGATTAATTCAACAGAAGATCTCTTTGTTTCTTGGGACCTAGAACAAGCATCTCTGTTTTGTCCGAGTTTAAAAGTAGAAAGTTTGCAGCCATCCACTTCCTTTTGTCTGAAACACAGGCAATGAGTTGCTGCGCAACAGCTTTTTCAAAACATTTTGAGAGGAATGGAAGTTTCAATATAGGCCGATAGGTTTTTATGTTTGCTGGGTCAAGGTTTGGCTTTTTCAAGAGAGGCTTTATTACTGCAGCTCTTTCAGTAGTTTAGTTGGAATAGGGTCCAGTATGCTGCTTGAAGGTTTAGAGGCCATGATTATTTTCATCATTGTGTCAAGGGATATGTACTAAAACACTTGAGTTTCTCTCTTGATCCTAGGTCCTGGCAAAGTTGTGCAGACTCAGGACAACTGAGCTTTGAAGGAATACGCAGATTTAAAGAGGAGTCCATATGCTTTCTAATAATCATGATCTTTTCCTCAAAGAAGTTCATGAATTTATTACTGCTGAAGTGAAAGCCATCCTCACATGGGGAATGCTGCTTTTTAGTTAGGTTTGCGACAGTATCAAAAATACATTTTGGATTGTACTTATTTTCCTCAATTAAGTTGGAAAAATAGGATGATCGAGCAGCAGTAAGGGCTCTTCGATACTGCACGGCACTGTCTTTCCAAGCTAGTCGGAAGACTTTCAGTTTGGTGTGGCGCCATTTCCGTTCCAAATTTCTGGAAGCTTGCTTCAGAGCTCGGGTATTGTCTGTATACCAGGGAGCTAGTTTCTTATGAGAATTGTTTTTAGTTTTTAGGGGTGAAACTGCATCTAGGGTATTGCGCAAGGTTAAATTGAGTTCCTCAGTTAGGTGGTTAACTGATTTTTGTTCTCTGACGTTCTTGGGTAGCCAGAGGGAGTCTGGAAGGGCATCAAGGAATCTTTGTGTTGTCTGTGAATTCATAGCACGACTTCTGATGCTCCTTGGTTGGGGTCTGAGCAGATTATTTGTTGCAATTGCAAACATAATGAAATGGTGGTCCAATAGTCCAGGATTATGAGGAAAAACATTAAGATCCACAACATTTATTCCATGGGACAAAACTAGGTCCAGAGTATGACTGTGACAGTGAGTAGGTCCAGAGACATGTTGGACAAAACCCACTGAGTCGATGATGGCTCCGAAAGCCTTTTGGAGTGGGTCTGTGGGCTTTTCCATGTGAATATTAAAGTCACAAAAAATTGAATATTATCTGCTATGACTACAAGGTCCGATAGGAATTCAGGGAACTCAATGAGGAACGATGTATATGGCCCAGCAGGCCTGTAAACAGTAGCTATAAAAATTGATTGAGTAGGCTGCATAGATTTCATGACTAGAAGCTCAAAAGACGAAAATGTAAAAAAAAAAAAATAGAAATAGAAATTTGCTATCGTAAATGTTAGCAACACCTCCGCCTTTGCGGGATGCACGGGGGATATGGTCACTAGTGTAACAGGTAAGATAGTCTAGCGTTAGCTAGCTACATTTTCAGATATTAAACATTTCTAAATTTGACAGGAAGTGGTTTCATTTCAAGCTGAAGTGTAATGTTAGCTAGCTAGTTTACATTACGTGTATGATATTATTATTCGTATCCCAGAAATGTTTCCTTTTCTAGTTAGAGCTTACTGTTAGCCAGCTAACATTGAACCTGGTTGGTTACCTTCCAGCAGATTCATGCATGGTAGTAAGGATATGATTTGGCACCATGTTTATCGTTGTTTTTTAATTTTTTATTTTATTTTTTATTTTACCTTTATTTAACTAGGCAAGTCAGTTAAGAACAAATTCTTATTTTCAATGACGGCCTAGGAACAGTGGGTTAACTTGTCAGCTCGGGGGTTTGAACTTGTAACCTTCCAATAACTAGTCCAACACTCTAACCACTAGGCTACCCTGCCGCCCCATTTAACAAGCTATAGTTAGATGGCTGGTTCGTTAGCTAACGTCACGTGATGTATGTGATCTTACACGTTGTTTACCTAGCTAGGTTCATTGTTTACCTAGCTAGCTAGCTACATGTCATAAACTGAAATGTACTGTTAGCTAGCTAGCTAATGTTAGCTGACTGGCTCCCAAGCTGACGTTATTATTCTTTAAAGTGTACAACACCCATTGAAAATGGCCGGTGTCCGTAAACATCAGCAAAAAAAGCTAAATGAACTTGTTGCCAGCAGAGCTGGTTCGGCTGTTTTCATGTTATCCAGAAGTAAACAAATCATTGGCCAGAGCATCAAGTGTGCGCTCTGAACGCTCTGAGAGCGAAACAAGATGGGTGGGGCTAAAGCTTAAGAGGGTGTGAATAATGAGGAATGGGTGTAGACAAAGAATTCTTCACTAGATACCAAAACGTTCAAAGTCCACTTTCTCAAAAGTGAGTTCACAAGTTTATCAACTTTCAAAGCAAAAATACTTTCCCATTGTTCCTCAAAAATGCAGTGTATGACATACCATTTTGTAGCTCTGAGTCTCTACTTTTATCCACATTTTGCTACATAAGACTGAATCCAGGTGGTGAGTCACATATATCCTCGAAGCAAGCATAAAAGATATTTAGCTGGTCTGGTAGGCTCGTCGTCACTGGGAAGCTTGTGGCTGGGTTTACCTTTGTAGTCCATAATATTTTTCAAGCCCTGCCACATCTGAAAAGCATCAGAGCCGGCGTTGTAGGATTCAGTCTTAGTCCTGTATTGATGGTTCGTCTGAGGGCGACTGTTGCCTGTAAACTGGGATTTCCTATAAGCTTCCGGATGAGTGTCCCGCTCCCTGAAAGCGGTAGCTCTAGCATTTACCTTTGTGTGGATGTTGCCTGTAATCCATGGCTTCTGGTTGGGAAATGTATGTACGGTCACTGTGGGAATGATGTTGTCAATGCACTAATTGAAGGTTACTACATGATTCCATATGCGTGATTTCATAGTTTTGATGTCTTCACTATTATTCTACAATGTACAGTGCCTTGCAGAAGTATTCAAAGGTAAATGATTTTATTTGAATGCTTTTCTTGTTTTAGTGAAAATGTTGCATGCTGAATGCCAGGCTTAATGCTATGCTAGGCTATCAATACTCTTACAGAAATGCTTGTTTAGCTATGGTTCAAAAGCATATTTTGAACATCTGAGATGACAGTGTTGTTAATTAACAAAAGGCTAAGCTTGAGAGCTAATATATTTATTTCATTTCATTTGCGAATTTCATGAATAGTTAACGTTGCGTTATGCTAATGAGCTTGCGGAGATAATTACACTCCTGGATACAGGTTTTTTTCGTAGCCAAACGTGATGAACAAAACGGAGCGATTTGTCCTACACAAATAATCTTTTTGGAAAAACTGAACATTTGCTATCTAACTGAGTCTCCTCATTGAAAACATCTGAAGTTCTTCAAAGGTAAATGATTTTCTTTGAATGCTTTTCTTGTTTTTGTGAAAATGTTGCATGCTGAATGCTAGGCTTAATGCTATGCTAGGCTATCAATACTCTTACACAAATGCTTGTTTAGCTATGGTTCAAAAGCATATTTTGAAAATCTGAGATGACAGTGTTGTTAACAAAAGGCCAAGCTTGAGAGCAAATATATTTATTTCATTTCATTTGCGATTTTCATGAATAGTTAATGTTGCGTTATGGTAATGAGCTTGAGGCTATAAATAGGATCCCGGACACGGGATTGCTCATCGCAACAGGTTAAGGTCAATATGACAACAAACTTTACAGCCACAGATCGAACTTGGTACAGCTACAATATGGAATAACTTTAAAGCTATCACTAATAATGGAAGCAGATATATTAGCCAAGATGGGAATCCATCGGTCAGTAAAACAATGCACGGATTAAGAAACTCAAACAAGAACATAAAAAGATAAAAGACCACAACAACAAAATTGAATCAGACAGCAATATTTGAAGCCATGATGACACAGAGCAGCGATGTTCAGCATGGTAATACATTGTTTTTAACCAAATTACTATATAGCAAGTTACCAATGTCTTCAGTGTAGCTAGCTGTAGCGTGTGAGAGTGAGCACTGCGTGAGACATGAACCAGGGTCGACAACTTGCCATATAAACATCTATTAAAGGCTAACGCCATGGAGTTAGTGAAATGTTTGACATTAGCTGGGGTATCCGACTATACATTGTACAAACATACTTATACTTTTCAGAGGAAATAGCTGAACCTACAGACTCTGAAGAAGTGCTCGTATAGTGAAGCCACAACATCAGAGCCCTGCAACCCCCAGACACCAATTGTCCATCGACACAATAAATGCTCCTGCAACCCATGAGCCCCGCACCCTCAGGCGTCAAGGATCTATTCTTGGTTGGTAAACAGTTTTCTGTCAATTGATTATCATGTTCACTTGTTTAGCCCTAATCACACAATTTAGCTGTCTTCAACGGGGGTGGGCAATCTCATCCACAGAGGGTTTTTGTCATGGCAGGGTTATGTTCCTAAACATTATTGAAAGGGACAGTGTGGATCTAATCATTTATATATAAAGCTGTCACACTGATTCAATTAATTATATTCTGACCCAAGACCTTTATTATTTGCATCATTGGTGTATCTGCTTCAGTGGTGGTCAGTGCCGTTTAAGATGAGGGCGATTCTATTACAGCATATTGGATGACTATCATTCATATTCCATTCACCCAGTTCAATGTAACAGCGATAGGTTTAGGCTACTACATGACACTCTAATTTTCCCTCTACCCATCATGAGGTTGCTACAACCTAGCCTATGCATGAGTTCACAATGTAGATGTAAACAGGTCAAGAGACAAATTTGAGGTGTCAGACAGTGACACATGGACAGACAGTGACATTCAATAGCGCCTTGCAAACTATTTCCTGCATCTAGCTGATATAGGGTGCAGTCATTAGTCCAACAGTTTCAAACAAGAGATTCTATTGGACAAATTCAGGTATGTTCATCCCTTTTTGATCCGTTTGCTTCCGTTTAAGAAACGTTTTTCAACAGAATCTGTGGAATGAATACACACCTTATCACGCATAGACACAGTTCACTTTCATAGCAGCCATGTTGTTTTCCTTCTCATATCTATGAGCTCTCCTAATTTCACCTCTTCCCTTCGCTTGTGGACTTCAGTGCACAACACATCAGCTGTATGTCACGCCTGCTCCTGCTCCCCCTCTCTGGCGCTGAAGGGCACCAGGCTACCCTTCTTTGCACGCACCTGTCACCATCATTACAGCGCTCAGAGTACTCACCTGGACGTCTTCACGTTGTCTATTACCCCCTGTATATCTGTCTGTTCCTCGGTGGTGTTCCCTGTGTCTGCATTAATTGTTGTTATGTGTTCCTGTCCAGACGCTCTTTTTGCTCTGTTTCATATCCGTCAGCTTCACTCCCTGTACCTCCTTCTCATCTCCTGCGTCCATCCTTACAGAATGCAAACACCATTACAAGAAGCATCAGGGAGTTTTTTAGGGATTTGTTTTGTTGTTGACTTCGGACCCGGGGGCCACTGCCTAAGCTGGCTCGTCGGTCTGTCATGCCCTAGCTGGCTCGTCGGGCTGTCATGCCCTAGCTGGCTCGTCGGGCTGTCATGCCCTAGCTGGCTCGTCGGGCTGTCATGCCCTAGCTGGCTCGTCGGGCTGTCATGCCCTAGCTGGCTCATCGGGCTGTCATGCCCTAGCTGGCTCGAGAGGTTTCCTTGCCCCGGTTGGCTCGGCAGGTTCCCATCCCACGTCATGCTTCAGCCTGATTGTTGGGCCTCTATGCCTCAGCCGGCCCATTATTTTTTATATTTTTTGGTGACATCAGGCTTGGATTCCGCCCCCGATGGAACCGGGGGTGCCTAAGCTGGCTCATCGGGCTGTCACACCCTAGCTGGCTTGAGAGGTTTCCTTGCCTCGGTTGGCTCGGCAGGTTCCCATATCACGTCACGCTTCAGCCGGCCCATCAGGCTTCTCCACCGCAGAGGGATCATCAGGCTCCCACGCCTCAACTGGCTCACCAGGATCGCACAGGTGGGGGGGTGTATTGTCACGCCTACTTCCGCTCCCGCTCAAGAACGCCAGGCTACGCTTCTTTACATGCACCTGTCACCATCAGCTGGTGAGGTTAGGCAACAACATCTCCTCCCCGCTGATCCTCAACACTGGGGCCCCACAAGGGTGCGTTCTGAGCCCTCTCCTGTACTCCATGTTCACCCACGACTGCGTGGCCACGCACGCCTCCAACTCAATCATCAAGTTTGCGGACGACACAACAGTGGTAGGCTTGATTACCAACAACGACGAGACGGCCTACAGGGAGGAGGTGAGGGCCCTCGGAGTGTGGTGTCAGGAAAATAACCTCACACTCAACGTCAACAAAACTAAGGAGATGATTGTGGACTTCAGGAAACAGCAGAGGGAACCCCCCCCCATCCACATCGATGGGACAGTAGTGGAGAGGGTAGCAAGTTTTAAGTTCCTCGGCATACACATCACAAACAAACTGAATTGGTCCACTCACACAGACAGCATCGTGAGGAAGGCGCAGCAGCGCCTCTTCAACCTCAGGAGGCTGAAGAAATTCGGCTTGTCACCAAAAGCACTCACAAACTTCTACAGATGCACAATCGAGAGCATCCTGGCGGGCTGTATCACCGCCTGGTATGGCAACTGCACCGCCCTCAACCGTAAGGCTCTCCAGAGGGTAGTGAGGTCTGCACAACGCATCACCGGGGGCAAACTACCTGCCCTCCAGGACACCTACACCACCCGATGCTACAGGAAGGCCATAAAGATCATCAAGGACATCAACCACCCGAGCCACTGCCTGTTCACCCCGCTGTCATCCAGAAGGCGAGGTCAGTACAGGTGCATCAAAGCTGGGACCGAGAGACTGAAAAACAGCTTCTATCTCAAGGCCATCAGACTGTTAAACAGCCACCACTAACATTGAGTGGCTACTGCCAACACACTGTCAATGACACTGACTCTACTCCAGCCACTTTAATCATGGGAATTGATGGGAAATGATGTAAATATATCACTAGCCACTTTAAACAATGCTACCTTATATAATGTTACTTACCCTACATTATTCATCTCATATGCATACGTAGATACTGTACTCTATATCATCGACTGCATCCTTATGTAATACATGTATCACTAGCCACTTTAACTATGCCACTTGGTTTACATACTCATCTCATATGTATATACTGTACTCGATATCATCTACTGTATCTTGCCTATGCTGCTCTGTACCATCACTCATTCATATATCCTTATGTACATATTCTTTATCCCCTTACACTGTGTATAAGACAGTAGTTTTTTTGGAATTGTTAGTTAGATTACTTGTTCGTTATTACTGCATTGTCGGAACTAGAAGCACAAGCATTTCGCTACACTCGCATTAACATCTGCTAACCATGTGTATGTGACAAATAAAATTTGATTTGATTTGATTTGATCATTACGCGCAGCAGCGCTCATTGGACTTACCTGGTTTCTTTCACATTTTTGATTATCCCCTGTATATCAGTCTGTTCCTCGGTGGTGCTCCCTGTGTCTGCATTAATTGTTGTTATGTGTTCCTGTCCAGACGCTGTTCCTGTTCCGTTTCATGTCAGTCAGCTATTAAACCTTCACTTCACCTATACCTGCTTCTCATCTCCTTGCCTCAACCATTACATTCTAAGCCAAACCGCTATACACAGCCTACATCATTGTCACCATATTAGCTATAGTAATTTCAGAGTCAGAGTAGCTAATAGAACTAACACATTTGTAAACCCGCTACAATCATGCAGAAACGTTACAGTGTACAGTTAGTAAGCAGTTACATCAACGGGCCCCGGTGGCAATACATTAGTAAAACCAAAAGCTTACCTTGACTTGGAAGACTTCCAGTGCTGTGTTGGAAAGTCATAGACAGCTAGCTAACATAGCATCCCTCTGTTTGAGCAGGGTGTTTCAGTAGGCTTAACTAGCTAGCTGCATTTGTAAGTAAGGGAAACTGATTTTTGTTTTACAATCTCTCTCTCTCTCTCTCTCTCTCTCTCTTTCTCGTCTCCTTCATTTTGGAAGAAATTCATTTTTTTCACAACGTTTGAACTATTGTCTTTCTCTCTCTTTGAGTCAACTACTCGCCACATTTTATGCACTGCAGTGCTAGCTAGCTGTAGCTTATCAATCAACTGTATTTATAAAGCCCTTCTAATATCAGCAGATGTCACAGAATTCTGTACAGAAACCCAGCCTAAAACCCCAAACAGCAAACAGCAAGAAATGCAGGTGTAGAAGCACAATAGCTAGGAAAAACTCCCAAGAAAGGCTGGAACCTAAGAAGATACCTAGAGAGGAACCAGGCTATGAAGGGTGGCCAGTCCTCTTCTGGTTGTGCTGGGTGGAGATTATAACAGAACATGGCCAAGATGTTCAAATGTTCATAGATGACCAGCAGGGTCAAATAATAATAATCACAGTGGTTGTAGAGTGTGCAACAGGTCGGCACCTCAGGAGTAAATGTCAGAGGGCTTTTCATAGCCAATCATTCAGAGTATCTCTACCGCACCGTCTGTCTCTAGAGATGAAAACAGCAGGTCTGGGACAAGGTAGCACGTCCGATGAACAGGTCAGGGTTCCATAGCCGCAGGCAGAACAGTTGAAATTGGAGCAGCAGCATGACCAGGTGGCCTGGGGACAGCAAGTAGTCATGAGGCCAGGTAGTCCTAAGGCATGGTCCAAGAGAAAGAGAGAGAGGAACAGAGAGAGAAATAGAGAGAGAAACAGAGAGAGAAATAGAGTGAGAGAAACAGAGAGAGAGAGAAAAAGAGAATCCGGATAAGACTGCAGAAATACTTCAGATATGACAGACTGACCCTAGCCTCCGACACATAAACTATTGCAGCATAAATACTGGCGGCTGAGACAGGAGGGGTCGGGAGACACTCTGGGCATCGTCCGAAAATACCCCCGGACAGGGCCAAACAGGCAGAATATAACCATATCCACTTTGCCAAAGCACAGCCCCCACACCACTAGAGGGATATCTTCAACCACCAACTTACTATCCTGAGAGAAGGCTGAGTATAGCCCACAAAGATCTCCCCCATGGCGCGAACCCGAGGGGCGCCAACCTGGACAGGAAGATCATGTCAGTCAAACCACTCAAGTGACGCACCCCACCTGGGGACGGCATGGAAGAGCACCAGTAAGCCAGTGACTCACCCCCCGTAAAAGGGTTTGAGGCAGAGAATCCCAGTGGAGAGAGGGGAACCAGCCAGGCAGAGACAGCAAAGGCAGTTCGTTACTCCAGTGCCTTTCTGTTCACCTTCACACTCCTGGGCCAGACTACACTCAATCACAGGACCTACTGAAGAGATGAGACTTCAATAAAGACTTAAAGGTGGAGACAGAGTCTGCGTCTCTTATATTGATACGCAGACCATTCCATAAAAAAAGGAGCTTTATAGGAGAAAGCCCTGCATCCAGCTGTTTGCTTAGAAATTCTATGGACAGTAAGGAGGCCTGCATCTTGTGACCGTAGCGTACGTGTGGGTATATACGGCAGGACCAAATAGTAAAGATAGGTAGGAGCAAGCCCATGTAATGCTTTGTAGGTTAGCAGTAAAACCTTGAAATCTTCCCTCGTTTTAACAGGAAGCCAGTGTAGAGAGGCTAGCACTGGAGTAATATGATAAAATGTTTGGGTTCTAGTCAAGATTCTAGCAGTCGTGTTTAGCACTAACTGAAGTTTATTTAGTGCTTTATCCGGGTTGTCATATTTACTGTGTAAGTCTATGGAAGGGGGTTAGAACCATGAGCCTCCTAAGTTTTGTACCCTCTGTACCCTTTTTTTACCTTTATTTAACTAGGCAAGTCAGTTAAGAACAAATTCTTATTTTCAATGACGGCCTAGGAACAGTGGGTTAACTGCCTGTTCAGGGGCAGAACGACTTGAGGCTTGAGCCTTGAGGCTACTGTCGACCGTCTTTGCAAAATAATGTGTTTTAATCAGTTATTTTGTGATGTGATTATATGTAGTATAGTTTTATCATCTAAAAAGGATAACTTTTGAAATGTAAAAAAAAATGTTAAATGGAAATTCGCTGAGGAGGATGGTCCTCCCCTTCCTCTGAGGAGCCTCCACTGATCTGGTTGGTAGATCTGGTTGGCCCCACACTGAGAATACATGGTTGTAGAACAAAACTGCACTCACACTGGCTGCCATCAGGTTAGCTTTGGAGTTTGTACCTTATTATTCCTGTGCTGTACCGGTCATTACTTATGCCTATATATTCTCCCAAGGGAGAAAAAACACACTGTGAGCACAACCAGTGAATACCTGAACTTCATGAGGGGGACTGAGGCCTCATACCTGGAGACACTTGAAGGCCCAGCGTTAGCAGCACAATCAACGCTTCAATCAGCTGTGTGAAGACGAGACAGCAGCCAGTGCAGCTGACAGGACAGCCAGAGCAACTGAGATGGCCCAGACCGCCTCGTTTAACAACAGCTCCATAACTGTATTTGGTCAGTTTGTCCAAGCCATGAAAGGATGTTGGACAACAGCAGCAGACATGTTACTAGACTTAACTGGTTAAAGTTCATCTGTAAAATACTTATTTTTTGATTCACTGTAATAAGCAGAGATGCAGAGAAGCATATTTTAATTATTGTTTAAAAAAGAAACAGTCAGGAGAACATAGACAGCTCAAGAGGTATGCTTAGATACTGCTGAAAAATAAACATGTTTTACATGGAATTAAGCATAATGATTATGTCTCTAGATTGCAGGAAAACGCTGTTTCACTTGTTTGAAAAATGCTAATTGTTTCTACTTCCGGTCAGTGGGACTAACCCTCCCCCAGACTACCCCCCACCAATCCTCATGCACTTTGTGCCTCTTCAAGTTTTGGGGGTGCATGACGCTCCTGCTTGCACACATGGTCTTTACTATAAAAAATAGCCAAATGGTTTAATTGCACAAATCAAATCTCACCTTGAGGTGTGATGCTATGATCCCGGTAGGTATGTTACTGATTTGCATGAAAGACGCCCAAACCTCCCTCCTCCCTCTTGTCAGGACCTCAGATCCTCAAAATGTTATACCGCTGTACCATTGAGAGCATCTCAACCTGCTGCTTCACAGCTTGGTATGGCAACTGCTTGGCATCTGACCGCAAGGCGCTACATAGGGTAGTGCGTACTGCCCAGTACATCACTTGGGCTGGGCTCCCTGCCATCCAGGACCTCTATACCAGGTGGTGTCAGAGGAAGGCCCTAAAAATTGTCAGACTCCATCTAACCAAGTCTTAGACTGTTCTCTCTGCTATTGCACAGAAAACGGTACCTATGGACCAAGTCTGGAACCAACAGGACCCTGAACAGCTTCTACCCCCAAGACTACTAAATAGTTGACCAAATAGCTCCCCAAATAGCTAACTATCTGCATTGACCCTTTTTGCACTGACTCTTTTGACTCATCACATCACAATAGCTGCTGCTATTCTTAATTATCTATCATTTTGCCTAGTCACTTTACCCCTACCTATATGCACTGTACATATTTACCTCAAATACCTCATACCCCTGCACATCGACTTAGTACTGCACATTGTGTACTAATTCCTCGTATTTTTATTTTTCCCAAAATATTTCTCTGCATTGTTGGGAAGCGTTTCACAAATAAAATGTGACAAAATAAACTTGATTTGACAACGGTCCAGATAATCAGCTATGAGGAGAAGGATGAGGAAGTGGAGGAGAAGGAGGAGGAGGGGGGGATGCAAAGTGGCAGAGGGCTAATTAAGTTAGCACCTTCCATTGGGGAAGCAGCCTCTCCACTCCTCATGCATTCTCCCCATAGAGGATGATGGGGGTGGGGTTGGGCGATGAGAGGGGAAGAGATGAGAGTGGATGAGGGCAGGCTAAGCAGAGTAAGCACTTTCACTGTCCATTTTTCATCACCGCCGTCTAAATTAGGCCAGGCTCCTCGCTCTACGTGTGGAGCATCTGTTCCCGCATTCCCGACACGTCGGCCCCGGCGCTCCAGAGAGTCCTGAACGCTCGGCTCAGCATCCTGCCTTTTCACCACGTCAGATTTATCTGTCAGGAGCGCAGTTCATCACGGCGCGTCACAGAGGAGAGTCGTGTTTTTTCGCTCGGTGTGTGCGGCCCACCACTCTATTCTCACTCTGTTGTTTTTTCCTTCCTCTTCTTCTTTTGATCTGAGGCGAGCCCGCCGGGAGATGTCAGAACCAGACATTTAGACTCAATTCAGTCATATCATCCGTTTTGGTCCTGTCTTACCATTTTCATTTCCAAATGTCTTTTAGCTGTACTGCATTCAAAGTTATTTTAGGCATTGCTGAAAATGTGGTGCTGTGCATAATGCATTTTGGCCTTTCATGCTGGATGGTAACAGTACATGTCAGAATTATTACTTACCTCAACATCAAATATCTAGGATGGTGAACATCTTGTGTCAGCACTCCATCTAGAGAAATGGTCTGTGCCAAAAAAAACTATTTATAGAGGAAACAAGCCCATTTGACAGATGAGCAGATTTCAAATGTAAAGTGGTTGCCATGAGTACTGAAGTGTCTTAAGTGCCAATAAGGATAATGTCCTCCTCCAGCTACTGCCAGATCACCCCACATGGATGTTAAAATAACTAGGTAAATGTGCTTAACTGCAAACAAGCGAACCACTCCATGTGATGACTATATCCTGCTTAAGAGCCACCGCAGGAGATGGAGAGAGAGCTAAGGCTTGGCAATAACTCTACAGTGGAGTCTGCCAACATTGTCCTCTCATGCAGCCAATGTGGCACCTTTGTTTAGTTTGAAAGATGAAACTCGTGGCCAAATGAATTACAGTCTCTCCATTCGACCCTCAGTGAAGGAGTGGCTGTTTTACTTTTCCTGAAGTGTACGGCAAGGGTATACAACCTATAGTATATGCCTCATGAGTTTGAAATAAAGAAAAAAAACGCTAGGGATTCTTCACAGCCGGAAGGTTCTGTTGATATTTGGGTTTAATGCACCTTATCATCAAATGGGTGGTCCCTCGCCCACTGTTCCATGGGTTCCACTGTAGCAGTCAAACTAACTGCTAGTTGCAAAAAATAAATTGAGGTGCGCACACACATACACACATACACACACAGCCCCCGTTACCTCACATTCTACAGTTGCTAAGCAGCCTGGGCAACCTCTAAGATGTCTGGAAGTTACCAGAAGGCTGGAAGAATCAACCCAGCAATGTAACATCCATTCACCTTCAAACAATATGTTGTACATTTCCCTTATGCCCTTTGCCTCTCAATGAGGGAAAGTAGAAAAATTACTAGCAACGAGCACGAACTTTTCAAGAGCACAAACGTTCATGACACCGCCAAACCAAGCACTGTGTACCCAAAGACAACACCAGTTAGATTTGTGTTGAATACAGGAATCCAGACAATCCCATAGTTTCGCTCACAGCTTTCCTCCTGTTATGCTAGCCTCGATAATTAACAGCTCTTTGCCGGCCCACGATGACTTAGCCATGTCTACTTAAAAACAATTTCAAATTCCCTAATTCCTTATGGGCAAAAGAAGAAACAGCTCTCTAATGTTCACTGGTTCGCCGTTGCAGCCTGGGTTAAGAGAGAAAAAAAGCACAGAGATGTTGCTAATAGCCTGCTCTTGCCTTGCATACACCCACTCAGAAGCTCGCTATGCCTCTGGGGATTCTTCTGATCAAGTAAACAAGAACATACCGGTTTGTCAATCTGTGCAGTTCGGACAAGATCCATGTTAACAAAAATCAACAAGAGACAAGGCCGCACAGGGTTAGGGTTTCAAATGGATGTTTTTTTGTTCATCCAAACATCAATATCATCAAGGAGTGTGACATTTTAGACTTTTTTTAAAAACATTTTCCCCCTCTCCAAGCTTTGGACATACAGCTGAAGTCTAAAGTTTACATACACCTTTGCCAAATACATTTAAAAACTTTTTCACAATTCCTGACATTTAATCCTTTTAACAATTCCCTGTCTTAGGTTAGTTAAGATCACAACTTTGTTTTAAGAATGTGAAATGTAAGAATGTGAATAATAGGAGAGAGAGAATGATTTAATTCAGCTTTTGTTTCTTTCATCACATTCCCAGTGGGTCAGAAGTTTACATACACTCAATTAGCATTTGGTAGCATTGCCTTTAAATTGGGTCAATGTTTCAGGTAGCATTCCACAAGCTTACCACAATAAATTGGGTGAATTTTGGCCTATTCCTCCTGACAGAGCAGGTGTAACCCAGTCAGGTTTGTAGGCCTCCTTGCTCGCACACACTTTTTCAGTTCTGCCCACAAATGTTCTATAGGATTGAGGTCAGGGCTTTGTGATGGCAACTCCAATAATTTGACTTTGTTGTCCTTAAGCCATTTTGCCACAACATTGGAAGTATGCTTGTCCATTTGGAAGACCCATTTGCGACCAATCTTTAACTTCCTGACTGATCTCTTGAGATGTTGCTTCAATATATCCACATACATTTTCTCCCTTGTGATGCCATCTATTTTGTGAAGTGCACCAGTCCGTCCTGCAGCAAAACACACACACAAACAGTTGGGAGGGTGTTCTTCGGCTTGCAAGCATCCCCCTTTTCCCTCTAAACATAACGATGGTCAACAGTTCTATTTTTGTTTCATCAGACTAGAGGACATTTCTCCAAAAAGTACGATCTTTGTCCCCATGTGCTTTTGTACCTGTTTCCTTCAGCATCTTCACAAGGTCCTTTGCTGTTGTTCTGGGATTGATTGGCACTATACGCTCCAAAGTACGTTCATCTCTAGCAGACAGAACACGTTTCCTTCCTGAGTGGTAGGACGGTTGCATGGTCCCATGGTGTTTATACTTGCGTACTATTGTGTGTACAGATGAAGGTGGTACCTTCAGCCATTTGGAAATTGCTCCCAAGGATGACCCAGACTTGTGGAGGTCCACAATTGCTTTTCTGAGGTCTTGGCTGATTTCTTTTGATTTCCCCATGATGTCAAGCAAAGAGGCACTGAGTTTGAAGGTAGGCCTTGAAATACATCCACAGGTACACCTCCAATTGACTCAAATGATGTCAATTATCCTATCAGAAGCTTCTAAAGCCATTACATTATTTTCTGGAATTTTCCAAGCTGTTTAAAGGCACAGTCAACTTAGTGTATGTAAACTTCTGACCCACTGGAATTGTGATACACTGAATGATTGGGAAATAATGAAGAAATAATGAAGTGAAATAATCTGTCTTTAAACAATTGTTGGAAAAATAACTTGTGTCATGCACAAAGTAGATGTCCTAACCGATTTGCCAAAACTATAGTCTGTTAACAATAAATTTGTGGAGTGGTTGAAAAACAAGTTTTAATGACATAAGTGTATGTAAACTTCCGACTTCAACTGTAGCTTGGAGTGAAATTATTTGAAAGAAGGGAGTGGATATAGACAGTTTTTGTAATAGTTGATAATGGCTTTTCTGTTAATAATAGGACTAGTAAGTTATTCTGGTATAATGGAAAAGTGCATTTCCAACAAGTAACAGATCTAAGAAATAGTACTACTATACTACCCAAACTGCAGTATACCCCTTTAAATTAAAATCATCATCATCATCATCTGTATCAGTATTTACATAAGCTTTCTATTTTAACAATTTCCGAAGGTATGTTATTTACCATAAAGGCCCACAGCAGAAATGACACTTGAGTCTAATTGTAGACACAGTCCAAATCCAGACAGACAGACAGCCAGTCCCTCTCTCTCTCCCTCTCTCCCTCTCACTCTTACTCTCACTCTCTCTCACACACTCACACTGTTTAATTACCCCCCCACACACACACACACACACTGAGCGATGGCACCATTCACAGGGAGCTTAGCCACGGCTCCTCTTAGAATTTATCTCCTCTATATACAGTACGCTGCAGCCTGGGAATGGAGAGGAGCTCAGTGGTAGGACCTCTCTCTCAGCACCAACCAAGCCAAGTAAGCCCACACATCCCCAAGAGCCCCCCACAGCTGGGTTTGTTGTTGTCAGCAGTGCTCACATTCATTCTCGTTGTTAGAATGTTCCCTGCAGTCATGTTTTTGTTGTGTATTCACATGTATTTAAATCACATTCCAAAGACCAAGATGATCGGTTTCATAGTTTCCATCTTATTTTGATGCTCAGGTAACTTTCCAGAATAGCCACTAGGTAAATCAGATTACCTGTGGCACCAGGTTACAAATAAATAGCTGAAAGTTGTTTCTTTGTTGGCTAGTTCGTACCAGCCGGTACATAATGTGCTCAGTCTACACTTTAATAAGAACTTACTGTGGAGAAAGCTGGCGTGACGACTCCCAATTCAGGGATCCTCTAATGCTGTCTGTATTCTCTTCATAAGCTGTGGTTTCATCTGTGAAATAGAAATGCAAATGATGTTTAGTGAGTGGGAACTGGCAAGGCAGAACATTCAATTCGGTTCATTCTTACCAAACTGGAAAGGAATGGAGTAAAGGGGAAGGAGAGAGGAGAATACAGTATACAGTGCCTTCAGAAAGTATTCATACCCGTTGACTTATTCCAAATTTGGTTGTGTTACTGCCATCTACAAGCAATACCCTATCATGACAAAGTGAATACATGTTTTAGAAATGTTAGCAAATTTATTGAATTTGCAGAAATATCTCATTTACCTGTACATAAGCACTCACACTAAAGAGTCACAACATGTTAGAATGAACTTTGGAAGTAATTACAGCTGTGAATCTTTCTGGGTAGACCTGGATTGTACAATATTAGCAAATTAGATATTTTTCTTATTCTTCAAGCTCTGTCAAGTTGGCTGTTCATAATTTCTAGACGGCCATTTGCTTTGGGAACTCTTTTCCTTTTTCAATGCATTTGAATTCCTCTCTGAAGGCTTCATGTTGCTCACAGTGAATGATTGCTGTTTTGGCTTGTGACAACTCACTTGTACCGCATGGTTTATTACAGTCATGCCAGCCTCTGCAGCTGGTGTTGTCTGCACCTTCATGGAAGGATCTTGCAACATGAATGAGTCGTGCTGTGGCTCGATTGAGAGTTTTCCAGCTTGAGAACCTCTCAAAGCGATGAGAGCCGAGTTGAGCTCCAGAAACTTTAGAGGCAAAGACAGTGACGTCTGGTCGAATCTCTGCATCTGTGTGAGGCTCTACAAGGTCAAAATTGATGTTCTCAGGCTTACTCGAGTTTGTTTGGGTCAGGAACGGTGGACCTGAGAACCAACTAGTGTGTTTTAAGAGCGCAGCAAGTATGGGCCTGGTTGCATGGTCTGCTGGATTGCTGTCAGTTTTTATATAGCACCACTGATCTGGATGGGTAGACTTCCTGATGCGAGTTATCCTATTGGCAACATAAACATAAAATCTTTTGGTGACATTGTGGATGTAACCGAGAACTATCTTACTGTCTGTGTAGAACTTGGCTGCATGTATATCAATGTCAATTTCGTCTTTGATCAGTTCATACATCTCAACAGCTAGCAAAGCCGCACACAGTTCTAGGCGTGGGATAGTGTGGGCCGGACGAGGGGCCAATTTTGATTTCCCCATGACAAATCCAACATGGCATTGACCTTCCGAGTCAATAACTCTCAGGTAGGCTACCGCTCCTATGGCTACTGTAGAGGCATCCGAGAAGATGTGTAGCTCTCTTCTTTGAGTGGTAGACAAGGAGACTGGGATGTAGGTCCGCTGAATATTCATATGTTCCAACTCCATCAAAGATTCCTTCCACATTTTCCATTTCTCTTCTTTTTCTGTGGGAAGAGGGGCATCCCACTCATTCTGATCAGAGGAGAGTTCTCTGATTAAGGCTTTACCTTGCATTGTTATTGGAGCCACGAACCCAAGGGGGTCATAAAGACTATTCACTGTGGACAGGATGCCTCTCCGCGTAAAAGGCTTCTCATTGTGGGACACCTGGAATGAGAAGCTGTCTGTTTCCAGGTTCCAGGAAAGTCCCAGACTCCGTTGAAAAGGGAGAGGATCCACTCCTAGGTCCAGATCTTTTAAGTCTTTCGCACGGTCCTCCATAGGGAAGGCTTCCATAACTGTTTTGCTATTGGATGCAATCTTGTGTAGTTTCATGTTGGACTCCGCCAACATTGCTTGTGTTTTTCTTAGAATGTTGACAGCTTCTTCTGTAGTAGCTACTGATGTCAGACCATCATCGACGTAGAAGTTCCTCACTACATATTGCTTGGGTTCTGACCCATGTTCCTTCTCACCCTGTAGCGCTGCTCGTCTCATGCAGTAGATGGCTACGGCTGGTGAAGGGCTGTTCCCAAATACATGCACTTTCATCCTGTACTCAGTTATGTTTCTATCTGGGTCGTTGTCTTCATACCAGAGAAACCTTAAGCAATCTCTGTGATCCTCACGTACACCAAAACAGTAAAACATTTGTTGCACATCTGCTGTTAGTGCAATGCAATCCTTGCGGAAACGCATTAGCACACCCAAGAGTGTGTTGTTTAAGTCTGGACCACTGAGCAGAACATCGTTAAGTGACACACCTTGACACTTAGCACTGGAGTCAAATACTACTCGTATTTGTTCAGGCTTTTGTGGATGGTAAACACCAAATATGGGCAGATACCAACGTTCTTCGTCTCCCTCTAGTGGCTGTGAAGGTTCGGCTTGGTCGTTATCCAGCATCTTTTGCATGAAGTCAATAAAATGACGCTTCATGTCAGGCTTTTTGTCTAAAGTCCTGCGAAGTGATGTGAGACGGTTCATGGCCTGCTCCCTGTTATTAGGAAGGTGACGTCTAGTGGGGCGAAAGGGTAGTGGAGCCACCCAGTTGTTTCCATCATCCTGGAAAACCTGTTTGCCCATCATGTCCAAAAAGGCTTTGACCTCCACTGATGGTGCTGGTTTATCATCGTCTTGTGTTTTGTCGAACACGGAACATCCCAGGCTGTCTGTGTTCACAGTTGTGGTTGGATCTCTCGAGTGCACTGTAGAGGGAGAGATGTGTTTCTGAGCTACGCTGTTGTAGTTCTCTCTTACCTGGATGATGTCAGGGCAAGGGCTCAGATAGGATGTGCGACCATTTTGAAGTATGTTTGTCCTGAACACGTTAACATTGGCTGGTCGGTGAGCCGTTCCCAGACAGACCTCACCCACAATGACCCACCCGAGGTCGAGTCGCTGTGCATAAGGAGTGTTGTGGGGCCCATTGATTTGCTCTCGTACCTTGTGTACCCTTAAGATGTCTCGTCCTAAGAGCAGGAGGATGGGAGCGTCTGGGTCCACAGCTGGAATTCTGTCCATAACTGGTTGCAGATGGGGATAATGATACGCAATGTCGGGGGAGGGAATCTCCATCCTATCGTCTGGCATCATATCACACTCTATCAGAGTAGGGAGAGTGAGCTGCATGTGTCCATCTATAGACTCCACCATGAAGTTGACGGCTCTCCTGCCTGAAGTCTCTGTTACCCCAGAACACGTCTTCATGGTGTATGGAGCAGAGTTGTCATTGATGTTGAAGAGACTGAAAAACTTTGTCTTGGCCAGAGATTTGTTACTCTGTTCATCAAGCACTACATACATTTTGACAGCTTTCTCTTTTTCCCAGCCGGATAAGCTTTGACTAGGCATATTTTTGAACATGATCTTGGATTGACTGCCTCACCACAGATCTCTGTACACTTTGAGGTGACAGATAGAAGAGCATCGTCACCTTGCTCCCCGCCATGCTCTGTCTCTGCTGTAGCGGTGTCTGTATTTGCAGGGGCTGGGCCTGGATGCAGAGCAGCAAGATGCCTGTCGCTGTCGCACTCAGAGCACTTGATTGAAACCTTACAGTCTTTAGCTCTGTGCTGAGTTGACCCACAACATCGGAAACAAATGCCATTGTCTTTGGGATATGATTTGCGCTCATCTAGAGTTTTGTATCTAAACCCACGACACTTTTTAAGAGGATGAGGCTTGTTATGTATTGGGCAGTGACGGTCAGGGTTTTCAACCTTTGTCTTACTGGGTTTGGTTTGGTGGTCTGAGGCCTCAGATGACACATCTGTCTTGTATACAGTCACAGGTGTCTTGCTGCTGTACCTGGCAGGTTTCTCACTTTTCATGGACACCTGGTTAGTTGAGGTGTAGAGGGTGAAGCTGGGGTCATTTCTAATTTTCGCCTGGTTCCTGATGAATCTCGAGAAGAACGAGAATGGTGGGAATGCTACCCGATAGTCCTCCTTATATTTGGATCCCTGTGCTATCCATTTTTCTTGTAAACTGAATGGAAGTTTCTCTACAATAGGGTTTACCCCCCGAGATGTGTCCAGATAAGCGAGGCCTGGAAGGTACCCTTCTACTTTAGCACACTCCAGTTCGAGAAGAATGTCACCTAGTTCTCTTAGTTTGTGATTGTCTTTGTTAGCCAGTTTTGGAAAATCATCAATTTTCTTCAACAGTGCATTCTCGATCACTTCGGGTGTACCATAGCACTCTTCTAGTCGTTGCCAGACCATGTTAAGCCCTGCTGTTGCGTTGAAAATATGGACAGATCTAATTCTGTTTGCTTGCTCAGACGACTCTGCCCCTAGCCACTTGGTAATTAGATCTAACTCTTCCCTGGCTAATAAATTCAAGTCTCTGATCGCATTGAGAAAGGATGCTTTCCATGCCCAATAATTTTCAGGGCGATCATCAAACTTCAGGAGTCCGGAACTCACCATCTCATGTCGTAGGAGGTACTTGGTGAGGTCTGGTGCCACTTGTGACTCAGGGAAGTTGTGTGTGTGTGACTGGAAGTGGGCTTGCTTTCCATTTCCACCATGCTGCTGTTCATTTCTTTTGAACGGAGAGTCTCTGCTCATGTTCTGTTGTTTGCTACCTTCTGGATTATGGCATGTAGCTGGGTCAACACTAAGCTCTTGTTTCTCCACTTCAAATGGAAGTTCAGCAAAGTAGGGCCTAGCATGTTGTTGCACATACTCACATGTACGTTGGACTGGACTTAAGGGCTGTGTCCCTGTGTCTAGTTCTTTGCGAAGCTCTCTACGTTCTGATCCTACAGCTTCTTCAAAGGCTGCAGCTTCAGCCAACGCAGCAGCAGCTGCTCTCTCAACTTGGAGAACATATAAAGTTGCCTCGAGGTCAGCTTTTTGCTTCATCACAGAAGCTTCCTTCTCAGCATAGGGGACTTGTGCACGCGCTGCGTCTGCCTTGGCGCGTGCTTTGACGGCTGCAGAACTCGCCGTTGAGGATCTGCTTGACTGTTTTGATGACCTTGATCTTGTAGATTGAGACTTGGTCCCAATGTGCTGAAGAGGCTCTTCCATCTCTCTCTGTTGAACACCTGGCTCTGGTTGTTGCATCGTAGACTGCTGGTCTTCCCTAGGAAGAGAGGCTTTGTTTGCTGATGAACGTAGAAACAAAACCACCGTGTGTGGTTATTCTTGAGCTTGAGCCCGATGTGATGATGTTTTTTCACTATTCTGCCCTTGAGTTGCGTTCCCATGCAAAACTAGACAGATAGCTAACAACTAAGTCTTCAATAAAACTCCCACGGCGTGACTTTTCTTGAATGAATATATTGAAATCGTTTATGTTGTGAAACTGCAAAATACAGAAAAGAATATACTTTAGTATTCAATTCACACCGACATACTGTAGCTGTACATTAAACATTTGAAATTGCATAAATACAAAGCACGCGCTAAGGTACCATGCATCTGGCATGATGCCAAACCATATAGCTAATTGTTAACCATATGGTAATTGGCTCCTTTCATTACTCTAATAATGTATAACCATCTATGTAGAATAACAAAGCATATTACACTAGAAACAGTAACAAAACTACAGTATTGTATATTTTACAATTTGTTTGCATGACGCATGAGCAAAGTAATACAGCTAACGACATACATTAAAGGCATTGCAATTTGTGAGTAAATGCAACCAACATTGATATGTAAGCAACTCTATCAATAACAAGATTATCCTCATTAGCTAAATGCTTGAATCGAACTTACAAACAAATATGTTTCCAAGGCTGAAGCGTGACAAGAAATAACTACATTGAAAGACCTGCACCGTAGCGTTGTTTGTAGCTGCTTCTATGCGTGCAAAACAAATTCTGTACTTCCTGTTTGCGTCGTCTTTCTAAGTACCAGAAAGCGCCACTAGGGGGCAAATAACACCATTGAACACAATGAAAATCCAATTTAACCATTGTAATAAAATAATCTGTTACCTTCTAACAGGATGGCAGCACATAAGCACTCACACTAAAGAGTCAAAACATGTTAGAATGAACTTTGGAAGCAATTACAGCTGTGAATCTTTCTGGGTAGACCTGGATTGTACAATATTAGCAAATGATATATTTTTCTTATTCTTCAAGCTCTGTCAAGTTGGCTGTTCATAATTTCTAGACGGCCATTTTCATGTCTTGCCATAGATTTTCAAGACGATTTAAGTCGAAACTGTAACTAGGCCACTCATTCAATATCATCTTGGTAAGCAACTCTAGTGTATTTAGGTTATTACACAGGCCTTGTGTTTTAGGTTATTGCCCTGCTGAACGGTGAATTTGTCTCTCAGTGTCTGTTGGAAAGCAGACTGAACCAGGTTTTCCTCTAGGAATTTGCCTGTACTAAGCTCTATTCTGTATATATTTTTCTTAAACTCCCTAGTCCTTGCCACTGGCAAGCATACACATAACATGATGCAGCCACCACCATGCTTAAGAATATGAATAGTGGTACTCAACGTTGTTTTGTGTTGGATTTGTCTCAAACAAATTCAGGACATAAAGGACAATTTTCAGTGTGTTATAACTCCGTAATTTAGATTAGTATTGTGGAGTACCTACAATCTTGTTGATCCGTCCTTCAGATTTCTCATATTACAGCCATGAAAGAGCGACTGCCTTTAAAAAGCAAGAAATCACTTTGAAAACGGCTTATGTGGCATCGATATAAGTCACAAACAGTTATTCTGGTGTCAAAATTGACTGCAAAGTGTAAACATGATCATTTGGTCATAAAGTCAGTCTCGTCTAAAACGGAGTTTCGAATATCCATGCGTCAAACCGGTATATTAAAGTTGTGTTTTGATTTGACAATGTCTATTTACCTGCTAATGTGGGGTGAACAGCTGCGGTGATTGTTGTCTATCCAGTAGCATAGACAGTGAGGCAGACCTGCCCAACAGCTCCGACTGTTTACAAAAGACAACATGTCATACATTTTGACTTGAGAAATTCTGCATGAAACACCTTAGTTAGATGTAAAGTTGCACAACTAAAACATCATCGGCTATAACAAAAAAAATGAATTATTGATTACTTGACTTGTTTTATATTCATTCTGGGGATATTGAGGATATTCATATTGAGTGAAATATGCTTATGGGGGACAAACATAACGTGGAAACGAGGAAATCTGAAATCTCATTTTTCTAATGACAACAGAAAAACACAGGTGTGTTGAGTGTTGAGCTCATTCAACTCTGTATTCAGGACATAAAGAGAATTTCTTTGCAAAATTCTTTGCAGTTTACTTTAGTGCCTTATTGCAAACTGCGTGCATGTTTTGGAATATTTTTATTCTCTACAGGTTTCCTTCTTTTCACTCTGTCATTTAGGTTAGTATTGTGGAGTAACTATGATGTTGTTGATCCATCCTCAGTTTTCTCCTATCACAGCCATTAAACTCTGTAACTGTTTTAAAGTCACCATTGGCCTCGCCATGAAATTCCTGAGTGGGGAAGGATGCCTGTATCCACGTAGTTACTGGTTGTATTAAAACACCATCCAAAGTGTAATTTAAAAAATATACCCACTTTGACATGATGGGGTATTGTGTGTAGGCCATTGACAAAAAAAATCTACATTTAATATATTTTAAATTCAGGCTGTAACACAAGAAAATGTGGAGAAAATCAAGGGGTGTGAATATTTTCTGAAGGCAATAAGTGTACAAAACATTAAGAATGCCTTCCTAATATTGAGTTGCAACCCCCACTTTTGTCCCCCTTTTGCCCTCAGAACAGCCTCTGGGTATGGAATCTTCAAGGTGTCAAAAGGGATGCTGGCCCATGTTGACTCCAATTCTTCCCACAGTTGTGACAAGTTGACAAGTTGGCTAGAAGTCCTTTGGGTGACCATTGTTGATACACACGGGAAACTATTGAGCGTGAAAAAACGTTGCAGTTCTTGACACATACTGCTGCCCCTGGCACCTACTACCATACCCCTTTCAAAGCCACTTAAATATTTTGTCTGGCCTATTCACCCTCTGAATGGCACAAATACACAATACATCCATGTCTCAATGGTCTCAAGGCTTAAAAATCCTTCTATAACTTGTCTCCTCCCCTTCATCTACACTGATTGAAGTGGATTTAACGAGTGACACCAATAAGGGATCAGAGCTTTCACATGGATTCACGTGGAAGGTGTCCTTCATGTTTAGTTCAGGAAATCAACTAACCGTGTTGAACTTATTAGAACATGTATTAATCTTCCAAAGATTATCGCAAGACAAATGCATCAGTGATTCATATTTGCCTTCAACTTTCGGAAGTGGTAACGCTGGAATGCCCCTGTCTGGGTGTGCACGTTTGTCTACCACTTTGTGTAGTCATCAGCGATGCTGCTAATAACGATATGAGTCTCCTGGTAGATGGAAAGGCTTTCCCAAAGACCTTCTCAATTAAATGTTAACTACTAAGCAGCCTATGCCTACCTGCCAGAATGAAATCATAATTATTTGCATCAATCCATTGGCGATTTATTTGACAAACTCTGCAATCACGTGTGCTACAGAAACACCTCATACCAAACAGGTTTCTTGCTCTCTTGAATGAAAGGGAATTTACACCTAAAAATGAAATGTTTTTCGATTTTTCTGAGACCTCAAAAGTGCTCCGGACGTGTTTTAAGCATCGTTGTAGACTGAGAATGTTGTTGTTTTTCTCTTTAAAAAAGTATGATTTTGAGAGAAAAACAAGACAAAGAATAAAACAAAATCTGTGTTTTATGGTTTGCCATTTTATAATTACACCACAGGCAGAAAAGGGGCCTCTGCCTGTATCCAGATTCACACAGAGTTGTGTTTGGGTGAGCCCAGTGGGGTATAGTTCTGAGACTCCGCTTGCTCCTGGAGTTCCGATAGACCACCCCAAGTGCGAGCCCGGTGAAGCCATAGACTTTTTAAAGGTAATTGGCACTTACCGACGACTCTTAGCATTGACAAACTGTTGTGCTTTTTGATTCACAGAACAAATGAGTGCAACAACTGCTTTGTGGGAGTATTAGGATTGCCATTCATTTCAGACGAGTGTTTTCTGCCGCCTTGACCTGTGCTTGTTATACTTAGTTCAGTGCATTGTTTTCCTCCTCTCAGAGTCAGAGGCCAATATGGATTAAAGCCTTTGCATTATTCAAGCAAAATTTGGCTCATTACCTCATTATGTGGTGTGCGTTCACTAAAATGATCATCCTGATGAGCAAAATGACAAACTTAACCTGAGATCTGTAACGAGCACAAAATTACTGAAAGGCAAGTCAGACACTAATGACACTGATATTCAACACTCTAATTCCCAGGAATAACATTCAAATGGACTACATGTTTATCTTTGGTTTAGCCACCCCACTTGTAAAATCAAGAACATGCTATGTAGTGTCTATCGTGCACTCTGTCAATTCGCGGGAACTCTCCAAAGGAAACAGTGATACAGTTTGCTGACAGAGCTCCAATGGTCTAGCTGAGTCAAGATTTTGCGGTGCTGGTCCAATTCCAAACACAGTTATCCTAGTTGGTTTGAGCCCATTTGTAAACAAGTCATTTGACCTTACTGTGACATACATTATTGCACACAGGTCGGTAATGATGTTATAGGTTTCAATCAATAAATGCATATGAATATATAGTTGATAGATGAGGTGTGTTGTGTTTAATAAACGACAAACAAACACAATACACACTTTAAATGTCTTTACTATATCCTATACCACTGCTTCCTCTTGAGATATTGCTCTAGAACAGGAGTATTCAACTCGAACACTGTGAGATCCGGAGCCTGCTGGTTTTCTGTTCTACCTCCTAATTAATTGCACACATCTGGTGTCCCAGGCCTAAATCATCCCTGATTAGAGGGGAACAATGAAAAAAGCAGTGGAACTGGCTTCAAGGTCAAAAGTTAAGTTGTAGGGCTCTAAAGAAAATAGCCATTGAGTAAACTCAATAATTCTAACATGTCAGATGTATAAAATGACAAATGGGACAGAACTATCATCATCATAGGCAATAGCCAGAACAAATTCAGCACAGTACAGAAGTATAACTTGGATTGATAAAAGATTTCCTTGTGTATCATCCTCGATCCCTATAGGAGAAAAGCAGTCGCCTTTTCAATTTGCTCCTGTCTTTGTCTCTGGATTGCTTCGGCAGTCGCGGCTGTGGTTGACACCCGGTGCTAATCTGCAGTATCTGGGTGGCCCATTCTCTGACCTATTTTCCTGTGTGAAGTGAATCACATAGCTAGGTGATGGATGACATCAGCTGAAGGTGAAATTGACCCACCTAGAGGTAAGAGGTGAAATTACCCCCTCCTAATAAAATCCTCAGAGAAGAAGTTGAAAAGAAAATGTAATCAATTGTATACGGGTACAGAGTGTTTCTGAGAATCATGAATGAAGACATAAGATTAAATCCTCATCTGTTGCCTTATGCATTTGTGTCGCTGGTTCGTAAAATGCTGTGGTGCTGTATTTTCCAAATTCTGATATAACAGGGTGCAACAGATACAACAGGTTGCATTAACTCAGACCCCAGGTTGCAAAAATGCATCAGGTCCTAACTCATGTCACATGGCATAGTTCATCTCCTTAGACCCAGATGTTTTTCTTAGAAGTAATTGTCGTGTGTCCTGACGTCTCTATGTAGTGATTATTTTGAAAAAAGGAAACAGAGAAAACTAACATTCTGAGCCAGAGCTAGAGGTATTTTTCTAAGTGTTGCAAATACACATTTGCAAAAAATGCTTGGGTCTCATTGATTGCCAGGCAGCAATTTGGAGTGAGTCAATTCTAGGAGATGAACTTTAACTAATGAACACAGAATTACTTATCCAAGTTATTCTACAGGAAAATACACTAATGCAGGGGTGTCAAACTTATTTTCCCCGTGGGTCATATTCAGTCTTCACCGAGAGCCAAAGAGCTGCACTTAAAATGTATTGTATTTCCTTGTGATGGATTGTCTTCTAACCATCACTCTTAGAATTTCTGATGGTCCCTGACTGTCTAGCTTTCATTTTCAATGACTGTTAGCTAGCTGGACAGAATGAAGGGTCTATAAATGTAGGTCTATTATCATTTCTACACAGTTTCGATGTGCTTTTAGTCATTTCAATGTCGATTGCGATCGTTACCCCCCCCCCACCCAAAAAATGGCTAATGCATGGATGAGCAGATGATCAAATCTGCAGATGAAATACAAAAGACAAAACTAGCTGCCTTGAGACTGCTCTCCCAGTTCTCTCCACACTCCTCCTTTTAACTTAAGATAGCTTTTGTTAGTCAAATATGTTCCCACCACCTTTATATTCATAATAAAATCCTATGCTTGGGCGAGGGACCTGTTTCTAGTCCCTTGTCAACGCAGATATGTAATTACTGAATTGATTATCAACGATCAGAAGGTATCCAACGTCGAGACTCAACCAGCCGTTCGTTCCTCCCGTCTAGCTCTTTGGGACTCTGGGCTCCGCTCTGCATAATCTAGTGCTTTAACAGCGGTGCTGACGCTGCATTCCTGCACAAAAGAAGACACTGTTGTAGTGTTGCGCCTCTGCCACGTTGAATTGGATATTATCTGAACGCGCCAGGAGTTTAACGGCCCTGCCAGTCAAGTGTATCGGAGATGATGCAAAATTATACCTGATACTTGTAGGAAAATCTAACACTTTATCTTTGTCTTAGACTAGCGTAGGCTCTAATGCCATGCTTGAGATTGTCTATTCAGATTTGTGCATTAGATGCGACTGAAGGTGTCAGTATTTGTGGATGTGATGAGTGTCTTGTAAAATGCTATACTTGGTAGTCAGACATTTAATAACACAATCTCTATTTGTACGGTATATGGTTCATATGATTTTGTACCATATGCATTCCATGAAGTCATAACACATGAGGTTGGTGGCACCTTAACTGGGGAGGATGGGCTCATGGTTATGAATGTAGCAGAATTAGTGGAATCAGTTGCATCTAACACATGGTTTGATGCCATTCAATTTACTCCGATTCAGCCATTATTATGAGCCGTACTCTCCTTAGCAGCCTCCACTGATTTATACAGTACGCAAAGCCATAACTGAGTATTCCAGTAATAAAAAGGAAGGATAGGAGAAAGGGAAGCTCCTGCTGGTTATATTGGATATTTTGAAAGCATCAAAGCTAACACTGTAGAATTATATCTTTCAGTCACGACTCGACCAATGCTACTAGGTGAATTGAATTGGGAGCTTTCATGGAAGGTGAATTGAAAGGTGGTGGTGCCTTGTTGCTGGTAGGAAAGAAATTGTACTGCTGACTGCTTCACTTAGCCTCACTCAACACACACACACACACACACACACCATGTCACACACTCCCACACACACACGCACAAACACGCACACACACACACACCCTTCATCAACCCTGCTTGTCACATGGGTAATTCAGGTATTTTTATACATTATCAGTCTAAAGTTTGGACATTCCTACTCATTCAAGGGTTTTTATTTATTTATACTATTTTCTACATTGTAGAATAAGTTTCAACGTTTCTGATCACTATGTTTGATGTACATTTACAAGATGACATGGCATCATACCTTGGGTTGTTAGGAAGATAATGACCCTATGTTTTTCTATTGTGAAGACAATTCACAGCAGAACACACCTGAACTTTCTATGTGCACCAAAAATTACAATCTGTTTCTCTGAATTAACATGTGAAAGCCTAACATTGTAAGTAGTCAAAAGTTTGGACACATCTACTCATTCACAGGTTTTTCTTTAGTTTGACTATTTTCTAAGTTGTAGAATAATAGTAAAGACATCAAAACTATGAAATAACACAAATGGAATCATGTAGTAACCAAAAAATGTGCTAAACAAATCAAAACATATTTTAGATACAGATTCTTCAAAGTATCCACCCTTTGCATTGATGACAGATTTGCACACTCTTCACATTCTCTCAACCAGCTTCACCTGGAATTATTTTCCAACAGTGAAGTAGTTCCCACATATGCTGACCACTTGTCAGGTGATTGTGGAGGCCAGATCATCTGATGCAGCACTCTATCACTCCCCTTATTGGTCAAATAGCCCTTACACCTCCCGGAGGTGTGTTTTGGGTCATTGTCCTGCTGAAAATCAAATGATAGTCCCAATAAGCGAAAACCAGATGGGAGGGCGTATCACTGCAGGATGCTGTGGTAGCCATGAATGGTTAAGTGTGCCTTGAATTCTAATACATCACTGACAGTGTCACCAGCAATGCACCGCCACACCATCACACCTCCTCCATTCTTCACAGAGGGAAATTGACATGCAGAGATCATCCATTCACCTACTCTGCATCTCACAAAGACACAGTGGTTGGAACCAAAAATCTCAAATTTGGACTCATCAGACCAAAGGACAGATTTCCACTGGTCTAATGTCCATTCCTCGAGTTTCTTGGCCCAAGCAAGTCTCATCTTCTCATTGGTGTCCTTTAGTAGTGGTTTCATTACAGCAATCTGACCATAAAGGCATGAATCACGCAGTCTCCTCCATCAGGTATGAAGGTAAGACCCAGATGCAGACAACATAGAATTAACAATGGTTTAATAATCCAACTGACGCAGGCAATAGACAGGTCAAGGCGGCCAGGGGTCAGTAAAACAGAGGTGGGGCAACGGCACCGCACGGCAGGTAGGCTCAGGGTCAGGGTAGGCAGAGGTCAATAATCCAGAGGTGGGGCAAAGGTACAGGACAGCAGGCAGGCTCAGGGGCAGGCAGAGTGGTCAGGCAGGTGGGCTCAGAGTCAGGACAGGCAAAGGTCAAAACCAGGAGGGCGAGAAAAACAGAGACTGGGAAAAGCAGGAGCTGAGACACAAAAACGCTGCTTGACTTGACAGACAAGACGAACTGGCAACAGACCAACAGAGAACACAGGTATAAATACACAGGGAATAATGGGCATGATGGGCGACACCTGGAGGGGGGTGGAGACAATCACAAAGACAGTTGAAACAAACCAGGGTGTGACACTCCTCTGAACAGTTGATGTTGAGATGTGTCTGTTACTTGAACTATGTGAAGCATTTTTTGGGGCTGCAATCTGAGGTGCTGTTAACTCTAATGAACTCATCCTCTGCAGTAGATGTAACTCTGGGTCTTCCTTTCCTGTGGTGGTCCTCGTGAGAGCCAGTTTCATCATAGCGCTTGAGGGTTTTTGCGACTGCACTTGAAGAAACTTTTTAAGTTCTTGAAATTTTCCAGATTTACTGACCTTCGTGTCTTAAAGTAATGATGGACCTTTGTTTATATTTGCTTATTTGAGGTATTCCTGACAAAAAATGGACTTTGTATTTTACAAAATAAGGCTATCGTCTGTATACCACCCCTACCTTGTCACAACGCAACTGCTTGTCTCAAACATATTAACTTTTAACAATGCACACCTGTTAATTGAAATGCATTCCAGGTGACTACCTCATTAATCTGGTTGAGAGATTGCCAAGAGTGTGCAAAGCTGTCATCAAGGCAAAGGGTGGCTACTTTGAAGAATCTAAAATCTAAAATACATTTTGATTTGTTTAACACTTTTTTTGGTTACTACATGATTCCAAATGTGTGTCTTCATTATTATTCGACAATGTAGAAAAAAGTAAAAAAAATTAAATAAATCTCTTGAATGAGTAGGTGTGTCCAAACTTTAGACTGGTACTGTATGTGGGTGCCTACACACATTCACACACTCCCCTCTACCCACACTCCCCTCTAATTTGATTTGATTTGATTTGACCTCTATCTCTTCCTATCTCTACCCCTCTCTCTACCTCTCCCTCTTTTGACCTCTACCCCTCTCTACCTCAACCCCTCTCTACCTCAACCCCTCTCCCCCCCCTCTCTCCCCTTCTCTACCTCTACCTCTCTCTCTACCTTTACATGTCTCTCCCTCTACAGCTCCCTCTCCCTACCTCCCTCTACCCTCTCTCTACCTCTCCCTCTCTCTACCTCTATGTCTCTCAGTACCTCTACCTAGCTCCCCTCTCCCTACCTCCCTCTACCTCTCCCACTCTACCTCTCCCCTCTCTCTACCTCTAACCCTCTCTCTACCTCTACCTAACTCCCCTCTAACTCTAACTCTCTACCTCTACCCCTCTCTCTACCTCTACCTCTCTCTCTACCTTTACATGTCTCTGTACCTCTACCTCTCCCTACCTCCCTCTACCTCTCTCTACCGCTCCCTCTTTCTACCTCTACCCCCCTCTCGCTCTCTCTCTCTACCTCTACCCAACTCTCCCTCTCTCAACCTCTCTCTACCTCTCCCTCTCTACTCTACCTCGCCTTACATCTCTCTACCTCTCTCTCGCTCTACCTCTACCCCTCTCTCAACCTCTCCCCTTCTCTACATCCACCCCTCTCTCTAACTCTCTCTACCTCTACCCCTCTCTCTACCACTGTACTTCTCTCTACCTATCTACCTCTCCCTTTCTCTACCTCTCCCTCTCCCTTTCTCTACCTCAACCCTTCTCTCTGCCTCTACCTCTCTCTCTACCCCTCTCTCTACCTCTCCATCTCTTTCTACCTCTCCCTCTCTACCTCTCTCTACCTCTCTACCTCTCCCTCTCTCTGCCTCAACCCCTCTCTCTACCTCAACCCCTCTCACTACCTCTATCCCTCTCGCTACCTCTACCCCTCTCACTACCTCTATCCCTCTCGCTACCTCTACCCCTCTCTCTACCTCTCCTTCTCTCTACCCCTCGCTCTCTCTCGCTACCTCTCTCTCCACCTCTACCTCTCTCTCCACGTCTCCCTCTCTCTACCTCTACCCCTCTCTCTCTACCTCTACCTCTCTCTCCACATCTCCCTCTCTCTACCTCTACCTCTCTCTCTCTCCACCTCTACCTCTCTCTCCATGTCTCCCTCTCTCTACCTCTACCTCTCTCTCTCTACCTCTACCCCTCTCTCTACAACTCCCTCTCAATTCAATTCAATGGGCTTTATTTGGCATGGGAAACATATGATAACATTTCCAAAGCAAGTGAGGTAGATAATAAACAAAAGTGAAAGAAACAATAAAAATGAACAGTAACATTACACTCACAGAAGTTCCAAAATAATATGTATATACAGTGTTGTAACAATGTGCAAATGGTTAGTGTACAAAAGGGAATATAAATACACATAAATATGGGTTGTATTTACAATGGTGTTTGTTCTTCACTGGTTGCCCTTTTCTTGTGGCAACAGGTCACAAATCTTGCTGCTGTGATGGCACACTGTGGTATTGCACCCAGTAGATATGGGAGTTTATCAAAATTGGGTTTGCTTTTGAATTCTTTGTGGATCTATGTAATTTTAGGGAAATATGTGTCTCTAATATGGAGGTTAGGAAATGTAAGCTCAGTTTCTACCTCATTTTGTGGCAGTGTGCATATAGCCTGTCTTCTCTTGAGAGCCAGGTCTGCCTACAGTGGCCTCTCTCAATAGCAAGGCTATGCTCACTGAGTCTGTACATTGTCAAAGCTTTCTTTAAATTTGGGTCAGTAACAGTGGTCAGGTATTCTGCCACTGCGTACTCGCTGCTTAGGGCCAAATACCATTCTAGTTTGCTCAGTTTTTTGTGAATTCTTTCCAATGTGTCAATAATTATTTTTTGTTTTCTCATGATTTGGTTGGGTCTAATTGTGTTGCTGTCCTGGGGCTCTGTGGGGTCTGTCTCTCTACCTCTCCATCTCTCTCTTGCTAACCCTCCCTCTCTACCCCTCTCTCTACCTCTACCTCTACCCCTCTCTCTACCACTCCCTCTTTTTAATGTACCTCTACCTCTCCCACTCGCTACCTCTACCCCTCTCTCTACCTCTACCCCTCTCTCTACTTCTACCCCTCTCTCCACCTCTCCCTCTCTCTACCTCTCCCTCTCTAAGACAGTGATGCACGTGTCACCAGGGTAATTAATAGCCAAGGCCCCTCTCTCTCTCTCAACCAAACACATGCTCCCCACACACTGGGATTCCTCTTTTCTCCTGCAACTCAAGTGCAGGCAGTAACATCCTCATGATGAATGTGTCACACAGGTAACACTTAAGTCCCCCCACACACACCAACCCCATTCTCTCCACCAGGTTACCATAACTTCCTGAAAGATGACGTCTGGTGCCAGTGCCTTTTCATGAATCCCACCTCTGTGGTGTCCATATTAGGACAGCCTCAGAGTCACAAGGAGTTGGTGCAGTCCGAAAATGGATGCCATACACTTCTGACATTCTTTATGTCCTCCATGGCCACGAAGCAAAACATTTATCTTTTTGATAAAGACTATTTTTTATTTTAGGTGACGTAAAGTTTCCAATTACCATTTTGTATTCCTTTTTCTCAAATGCTTTGGAATTAATGATGTATCCTGAATGTTTTTGACGCCCCTCACACGCATTTACTGAGTAAAGGGATTTTTTAAAAAGCAGATAAGGCCAGCAAAGATAAATCTTGCTTCCTTTCAAATATCCTCTTGCTTAATTAATTGTAAGCTGCCTTCCAGTCTTCCATTACTACTCACACTGAACCCAGATAAATGATAAAGCCTTATCATCCATAAAAGGTACTACTGGATGAATTATCAACATTGGTAGAAGAAATGTGTTTTTCTAAATACAAACCATATACTCTCTTGAAATACTAAGCCCAGTTAAAAAATACTTTACCAAACATTGCTTCAAATACATACATACTGTCGTAACAACATGTTCTAATGGGTGTTTACTATGGGTAGTGTAACATTAAAGGAAATATAGCTAATTAGGTGTAGAAAAGACGACACCAACCAGCCACTTCACAAGAGAGCAAACATTACTTCTGGAAATAAAATGTGATCACATGCAGGACTAGTGAGAGGAGCAACCCTTTGAAGTTGAAAATGTTGATGACAAGTCTGTGGGACAATCATGGGATAAAGGATTACACAAAGCTCGCTTGGCAACTATAATTATGACAACGGTAGCTTAGCTGACATTTGGCACGTCCATGTTCCCATGCTAATGATGCCTGTGTATCGCACGAACAATCAAACACCATCACAAACAACTCTTATGAAATGACGGGGATGCGACACAGCGAGCAAGAAAGAGAACTTCACTTGTTATGATGAAATATCAGTTGGAGTCACACTGAATTTCCTTGCTCTAAAGAGGGGCCACACTGAAAACATCTCAACTCAGAAATGCAAAGTATAGCTTTACTACTGGCAATAAGAGCTAGCTGTACTACTGTCAATAACTGTCAATGCTGTAGTTTACCTTAAATCCTACGTATTTCAATGACAACATGTACTACAACATCCCCAAGGACAGGATGTGGTTTGTTGTCTGTTGATGTTTATAACGGCAAGATATAGACAAAACATAATTCTAAAGCAATATTGTTACATGCTACATAAACTGGCAGTAAGGTTTCAATAAAACATTTGAGAGATTTTAAATGCTAATGACGTTTAAGCAAGAGAGGATTTGAATCCAGAATGCAATCAACCTCTGAAGCAAGCTTTTGAAACTAACTCCTCGCGTCATCTCTCATCTCATCTTACAGTACTGGTATAGTCCCTTGACTACTCCTGGTTCAAGGCAGAATCATAGGACAAGACTGAGAAGTACTACAGTCAATATCATGCAGATGCCTCAGTTGGATTCAATTGCTAAATGTGTTCACATTTTATTTAACCACAATTCCCCAAAATATATGAAGTATTTCATTTTGTGTAATGTTTCATTTGAATGTCAAACTTCAATCGTTATTCCGTCTTAATTGGACGAAGCACATCAACCTGCAATAACACACTCGCGTCTCACTGGAAATGAGCTGCAGCATTCACTTTAAAAATCCTCCCCTCTTCCACTCCTCTCTTTTTCTTTTACATCTTGGGCTTTGTGGGAGGGTCGATTCAACACCTTGTTTTTCCTTAAATGGGCAGGCACCCACTCCAAGTACAAGGCCACTGATGAGAAGATAAACGGTGGTGTCTGGATGAGAAATTAAGGGACAGGCGTTGCTGTCCACCTTTCCGAGTTGACATTTATAATCGAATGGTGACATCTGTCATGGGTCCCCGGGGGCCCTTGTCTGTTGTGATTATCATTCAAATTCATACCCAGTGTAAATTCAAATCCGTTGTTGATTACGGCTTTGGTACTATTTTCACAAGTACTGTACGTGGTACATTCACAAAAAAATCTGAGTACAAAACTCCAAACTGGTAACACTTGTAACGCAGCCAGTCTTACATTCAAAACCTTTAATTATATTTAATTGTAGACATCTTTCACCATGCAACCATTGATCCAAAATATAAGTTTACTGTGAAATATAATGAATACATTGGTTTAATCACCAAAACCCAAAGAAAAGTTAATGCAAGAGCAACAAAAATGAAGATACATGTTTCAGTACTGTAAATTACAGTACATTAGGCAATACACTTGCTGTCGTGACTGCTCCCACTCTCCCTCCCTGGCGCCCGAGGGTGCCAGGCCGCCCAGCACTACGCACTCCTGCCGCCATCATTTTGCACACCTGTTTCCCTCGTCACGTGCATCAGCGATTCATTGGACTCACCTGGACTCAATCACCTGCTTTCATTACATCCCTTTTATATGTCTGTTCCCGGTGTTGTTCCCTGCGTTGTTCCCCGCGTCATCATTATTGTCGTCGCGTCGCTTTGTTTCCCCCTGTTCTGACGCTGCTCCATGTCCGTTCTTGATTAAATGTTTAACTCCCTGCACCTGCTTCTCATCTCCAGTGTCGGTGATTACACTTTCACTACTTATTCAAATGTACTTAACATCATATGTCCATCATTTTTATCCCATGTGCGATCAAAGGTGTGGTCATCTTTCGTAACGTAATCAAATTTTAAGAAATGGAGAAAAAATAAAAAATATTCAGCAGGCACTAGTTTGCATCAAGCCTGTCTTGAGCATTTGGCCTTAGGTTCTCCTCAAAATTGCATTGCATATTCTCATTGTTCATGCACCTGGGGAATAGCCTTAAAGCATGGCACATCCAAGCCTGACAAACAGTAGGTCTGGATTGATGTCATTGCAAGCCACATCCATGACCTGCAGGAAGGTGGTACAATCAAGGGGATGGCAATTATACAACTTCCACCTGTACTGTATGTGTGTATTGTATTTCACAGTATTGCATTGTACTTATCTATTGTAGTGGCACTGTACGTGGCTCAGTTCATAAGAGCATGGAGCTAGCAACACCAGAGTCACCTACCAAAATGTGTGGACTCTTTGTCACTTTGGATAAAAGTGTCTGCTATGTAAATTGCATATATTACAGTATTACTGTATTGGCCAATGCAATTTGAGTAAATTAGTGTGAACCCCTCCCCCATCAAAAAGACCCCAGCAACTTCATTTTGGATACATGTTTCCTGTATTGGGAATGCATATCTATTTTCTTTTGGACTTTCTGGACTATTTGTGCACTTGGTATTGTATTGGTGTTGTATTACTGTATTACCGGAGCTAGAAACACAAGCATTTCCCTGCATCTGCCGTAACATCTGCTAATCTGTGTACTCGACCAATACACTTTGATTTGCTACATACAGTACATGTCTGATCTTGTCAATATCAGCTTTTTTTTCATCATAGCAGTACATTTGAGTACACAGTATATCATACTTTATATGTTTCTACTCTACAGACATACATTTCCAAAAATCTGTAGTAAAAAAACATTGGCGTCAACATGGGCCAGCATCCCTGTTGAACATTTCGACACCTTGCAGAATCCATGCCTTGACACGTTGAGGCTGTTCTGAAGGCAAATATTGAGAGAAGTGTTAGTACACTCAGTGTATATCTCTGTATGTGTAGGTACAATCAAAGCTTAAGGTGTTTGGTATTTTAGCTGTGTATATCAACACTGATTCATCCACTTGAGATGTGAGTTACTCATCTATTTCACACTGACTGAATCATTCCCCTCATGGGCGACTGAGGTAGAGTAACTGGTCTCAATAATGTCTACACAGCCATGATCATAGGTAGAGTAACTGGTCTCAATAATGTCTACACAGCCATGATCATAGGTAGAGTAACTGGTCTCAATAATGTCTACAGAGCCATGCTCATAGGTAGAGTAACTAATATCAATAATGTCTACACAGTCATGATCATAGGTAGAGTAACTGATAGCTGACACATATGAACCGGCCGGCCCTCTGGATACAGAGGCATTCTTCCTGCCGAGGGCCTGCTGGGTTCCCCCATGAAATATATTACCACTGCATTCCCTCCTCTGTAGCGCCACACTGCGCTAGGGTCTATTTATAGGACAAACATATTGATCACTCACTGCAGCACATTCTATCACTTTGGCCGGGCCCTGCCTCTCACAGAAAGCACTTTATGGTGGTGTGTGTGTGTGTGTGTGTGGGGGTGTAAGTGTATGTTTTTCCATGTGCATTTACCCGCATGTGTGTGTGTGTGTGTGTGTGTGTGCCTGTGTGTGTGTGCAGTGGAGAGGGATTGCCCTCATTCTTTTCCCAGACGGAGTTAAATCTGATTAAACTTTCTCCAGGGACAATAAAAGGGCCTGAGTATACATAACCAACAGACTACGCCACTGGAGCCTAACAGCTCTGGTAGGTGGAGTCATAAGAGAGGGCAGCAGACCTCCACATCACTCTCATCACTCTATATGAAGAACTAGGATTTGAGTTAGGCTATTGATTTTTTTATTTAGAAATAGCAGTTATTGTAAAGGATCCCAAACACTCTTTGTGATTGGTAATAGTTTATTTTGTTGTCGTATGGCAGTCACTGTTAAAGACATTATTGGAGTTTTTCATAACAAACAAAGCCAATATTGTGAAGTGTCCCTAATTCAAAAAGGAGCAATTGAATTGGACCACAGTTAAAGCCAGAACAACATAATCAAAGTCCTGATTTCTATGTTGCTAACTATGAACTTTCCACCTTCTCAGGTTAAACAAATTAGAGTGGGTGACTCATTGTCCTTTACGCTACAGTTTCTCATTGAGAATATGTTACCTCAGCCATAGAGCTGGTAGTCTGTGCTAGCAGACAGACTTGAAAACTACACATGGTACAAGCCAAGATGTCAGAGTAAAGTTTTCTGTTGTGGGTGTTAATCATTCTGTCCAGAGCTACGGTGCAGAGAGTTTGCCAGCGAATCCACATGGCTGATTTGAGTGGGTCTGCCAGATGGTTGTTGTCCAACAGCGAGTATTTTTCATCCTTAAATAGCTGACATGCTGAATGGAAGACAATCACGATGTGAATGTTGTTGTGGCAGTGTTCGATTCTGTACAATCTGCCATAGCATTGTTTTAAAGAGTAAATATGCAAGTACTTTCTATGTACACCCATGTCTACCTAAGTGTTGAGTCATGCCTAGACTATTGTTTAGTGTATCTGCTATTTTCACACAACACAACCTTCTCCAGAACAACGACACCTCATTTTGAACTTCTAAACGGCAACATTTGGGGTGGCTGGTAGCCTGGTGGTTGGAGCGTTGGGCCAGTAACCGAAAGGTTGCTGGATTGAATCACTGAGCCAACCAGGTAAAAACCTGTCGTTCTGCCCCTGACCAAGGCAGTTAACCCAGTGTTCCCTGGTAGACCGTCATTGTAAATAAGAACTTGTTCCTGACTGACTTGCCAGGTTAAATGTAAAAATATATGAATTCCCATGTCAAACCAAAAATTACATCAGTTACACTGTGCAACTTAAGTGCTGTCATTCACTTGTGAAGTAGAACTAACCTCAAGGGTTAAATTAAGGCATTCATTCTTTAGATTTTAAGGTTTGGGTTAAAACAGAAACATTCAAATTTAAAAAATTGTGTCTAGCGCTTAACCATGAGCCGCAGCTTCCACAAACCCCATCCACAACACGTTAGATGTTTAGGCACTTGCATTGCCCACGGTGGACGGGTAATTGTCATGTAAGTACCTCGACATCACATACATTCACCATTGTAAAAATGTGTGGATAGCACATAATCTACTGGATCTTGGCCTGTTTTTACAATATCCCAAACCTTTCGATGACTAAGTGACTGTGGGGAGAAACGGTATGTTCCTATACATTTCTACATAAATGCTGCACTGTAAAGACTAATTGAATTGAGCTCAAGGTAACATCATACTTCATATGAGGCCTTATCTGAACTGGGTAAAAACACAATGCTAGAAGAGTAACCTGAGTTATACTTTGTTGTAATGGAACCAATTTCCAGACAAATTAGAGAGGTTCTCGATCCAGTAAAGTTATGATCTTCTGGCACAACAAGCTTGTCCAGCTATGGTCTGTGATCTTTCCTTCAAAAATAAATCCAGATTAAAAGCTTCCTAGATAATAAAGTTATATTGTCCTGTCTCAGTCATCCTCTATGTTGCTGTATGTCCTACATTAATTACTCATTCATTTTTTCAGCAAATAATTTTCCTTAAATAATCCAGAAATCCACTTTGACTTAATGTTGTCTGACGTTTGATAAGCACTAATAATTGCCGGATGAAGCAAACGAATTTGCCCAACTGAAGACAGGCTGCAGTAAAAAGAAAACGGATTAGAAGTCATGAAAAATACATTAAATAAAAACCATTTGGGAGCAAAGCAAAACCCCTCATTCCAAAATGACTTTGGAACGAGTATTAAGTCAAATTTACCGTTGCGAGAAAAAAAAGATTTCCCTCTTTTTAATGACATTCCAATCTGATGTCTCTATGATAAACATATGGCATTAAAGGCTGAAGTAATCAACGACAGTTTAATGTTCTCACTAATAGCTAGTGACAATTTAGCCAAATAAGTATGTGAGCGTACTGTTTCATAACTAATAGCTAGTCATGATTTAGCCACCACAGAATACTGCCACCAAAGTCTTTAATGGTATAGAAAATTACCTCAAAAGATGAAGTGGAGGAATTTAACATTAAGGCTTCAGATATTAAAATGCTTACTGAGATAGCATCACACACACACGTACACACACACACACACACAAAATCAACCAATTAATCATAGTCCCTGCGTCTCACAGAACAAAATAATTTAGCACGACTTGAAACAACTTCTCCGGCTTCGAGCTGGCTGTGCTAAATACCGGTCTCATCTTCCCGCCACTGTGTCCATTAACATGCTCCTCCTCAAAGTGTAAATAATATATACCTCACCAACCGTGATCCAGCACCAGCCATGCACCGGCAAGAGAGTACATGAGAGTGTTACCTGAAGAGCTTGGCCGCTATAGGTGGCACGTAATTGATCAAGGTTGGCAAAGCGAGTCCAAAACGCACTGAATCATGACACAGGCAACGAGTAAATTACAGCTGCAAGGCGATCGTTAGTAGGGTTACTCAAAAGGTGGTGAACTTTTGTACACATCACAGGCTTGGCCTCCCGATTAGTAGTGTGACTTATCCTCACTATTATTATGAAGTCCATCCCCAGGCCAACTTGCACCAGGCGCTCCATAGCCAATCCAGGGATAATATAAAATTACATTTATTTGAAAAATATTAATAAAACCTTGCTATATATAGTTCAAGTCGGAAGTTTACATACACCTTAGCCAAATACTGTCACGACTCCGACCGAAGGTGTCTCCCCTTCCCGTTCGGGTGGTGCTCAGCGGTCGTCGTCGCTGGCCTACTAGCTGCCACTGATTCTTTTCTCCCCCTCCTTATGTGTTTATTGATTACACCTGTTTTCAGTTGGTTGTAATTAGTTGGGCTTTATTAGTCAGCCGGCCCGCCCGTTTCTTTGTGCGGGATTGATTATTGTGACCCTGGTGTTTGATACAGACGAACGTGTTGGTGTATGTTCGTATATAGTGCTGGACTGTTTTCGTTCCCTGTGTCTGGGGCATTTTGGTTTTGAGCACTCAGTATTTAGTGGCGTGGCCGTGGTTCACCGTGTGTGCATTAAAAGAGCACTATATTGAACTCTCTGTTTTCCCTGCGCCTGACTTCATACTCACGACACCCAGTATGTTACAAATACATTTAAACTCAGTTTTTAACACAATTCCTGACATTTAATCCTATTAAAAATTCCCTGTCATTAGTCAGTTAGAATCACCACTTTATTTTAAGGAAGTGAAATGTCAGAATGATAGTAGAGAATTATTTATTTTGCTTTTATTTCTTTCATCACATTCCCAGTGGGTCAGAAGTTTACATACATTCAATTAGTATTCGTTAGCATTGCCGTTAAATTGTTTAACTTGGGTAAAACATTTCAGGTAGCCTTCCACAAGCTTCCCACAATAAATTGGGTGAATTTTGGCCCATTCCTCCTGACAGAGCTGGTGTAACTGAGTCAGGTTTGTAGACCTCCTTGCTCGCACAAGCTTTTTCAGTTCTGCCCACACATTTTCTATAGGATTGAGGTCAGGTTTGTTGTCCTTAAGCCATTTTGCCACAACTTTGGAAGTATGCTTGGGGTCATTGTCCATTTGGAAGACCCATTTGCGACCAAGCTTTAACTTCCTGACTGATGTCTTGAGATGTTATTTCAATATATTCCCACAATTGTCCTTCTTCATGACGATATTTATTTTATGAAGTGCAGCAGTCCCTCCTGCAGCAAAGCACCCCCACAAGATGATGCTGCCACCCCCGTGCTTCACGGTTGGGATGGTGTTCTTCGGCTTGCAAGCATCCCCCTTTTTCTTCCAACCATAACCATGGTCATTATGGCCAAACAGTTCTATTTTTGCTTCATCAGACCAGAGGACATTTCTCCAAAAAGTACAATCTTTGTCCCCATGTGCAGTTGCAAACTGTAGTCTAGCTTTTTTATGGCAGTTGTGGAGCAGTGGCTTCTTCCTTGCTAAGTGGCCTTTCAGATTATGTCGATATAGGAGGACTCATTTTGCTGTGGATATAGATACTTTTGTACCCGTTTCCTCCAGCATCTGTTGTTCTGGGATTGATTTGCACCTTTCGCACCAAAGTACATTCATCACCAGAAGACAGAACTCATCTCCTTCCTGAGCAGTATGACAGCTGTGTGGTCCCATGGTGTTTATACTTGCATGCTATTGTTTGTACAGATGAACATGGTACCTTCAGGCGTTTGGAAATTGCTCCCAAGGAAGAACCAGATTTGTGGAGGTCTACAATTTATTTTCTGAGGTCTTGGCTGATTTCTTTTGATTTTCCCATGATGTCACGCAAAGAGGTACTGAGTTTGAAGGTAGACCTTGAAATACATCCACAGGTACTCAAATGATGTCAATTAGCCTATCAGAAGCTTCTAAAGCCATGACATAATTTCCTGGAATTTTCCAAGCTGTTTAAAGGCACAGTCAACTTAGTGTATGTAAACTTCTGACTCACTGGAATTGTGATACAGTGAATTATAAGTGAAACAATCTCTCTGTAAACAATTGTTGGAAACATTACTTGTGTCCTGCACAAAGTAGATGTCCTAACCGACTTAGCAAAACTATAGTTTGATAATAAGAAATTTGTGGAGTGGTTGAAAAACTATTTTAATGACTCCAACCTAAGTCTATGTAAACTTTTGACTTCAACTGTACATACTAAGACCATGGAAGTCAGGACAAACAGCAGACTATTTTTTTCTGATATTTATTCAACACATTTTGAATTAGTGATGTACGATTGACTTTCGGAATTTTCTGGTTTTCATCATAAGTAAATTAATAATTTGAGCTAGTTCTTGATTGCAGACCTATACATATTGAATAAATGATGATATGGGTTACGTTCCCATGAGGGCGTTTCTAGTGCAATATGATATCATTCATCACCAATGGGTCAAAACTGACTATCAAGGTGGTAGTGTTGGTTACGGTCTAGTAGTTTAATAACCATAATGATTCATTTAAAACAGCAAAAAAGGCTGCAACTGTGGTCAAGCAAGCCATCCGCTCTGTATGATTATGCCATAACTCTGAGTGAATGTGATTGTATGTGATTTATTATTGAGCACTATCAGTGCACATGACACATTTCAAGTGATGGATGCTGTTAGATCATGCACACCTAGTCTCTATTACTCCTTTCACTTTACATACGCAGTTGGAGGCATTGCACAGCTCCAAAGAGACTCCTCTCTTAATTATTTCCTTGAGGCGTCAGGAACACACCTTTCAAGAATGATATGGAATTTTCATTGTTCTTATTCGCCTAGTGCTTCAGCTTGGAGAGGGATACTTAATTAAAAACAGGTGGGCAGGTGGTCAAATAAATACTTCAGATCTCAGTTTTCTATGAGAAGCAAATTAAGGAACATATAGTAATGCAAGCCATCAAAGAGTATTTGAAATGACAGTGTTATATTGTACTGTGATGCGCTTGCTTTGCAGGTAATGTTGCTATGTGTAGGATTACTTTGCATTTGGGCAGCTTGCTGTTAAAATACTCAACAAAACTTGCTCTTGAAATGATTGATGGACAATGATGAAGAGCCCATTCTCTTCTGCATGGAAGAACATAAATTGCTCTTCCAAAATATTCTGTAAAGTCTGCATTAAAAATGGTTAAAATCCCATTTACTCATCTAAGGTCAAGTGCCTTGCTCAAGGGCACATCGACATAGTTATTATCTTGCTGGCTTCGGGGATTCAAACCAGCAACCTTTCAGTTCCTGGCCCAATGCTCTTAACCACTAGGTTACCTGCCACCCCAAAATGATAAAATTAGTTGCTTGATTAAATGGATGATTAACTATTAGCTTTCAGGGAATTGGTTATTTCTCTTGATTTGAGTGTGATTGTGTGTACTGTACA